>NW_026728516.1:978932-1302864 GCF_030684315.1 Stegostoma tigrinum | reverse complement strand
AGTGAATGGAAAAATGTTATTTTAATTGAAAGAAGCCTATCAATTGTCTGTAGTAACAAAGTGTGGAGCTGGATGAACACAGCAGGCTAAGCAGCATCTTAGGAGCACACACGCTGACATGTCAGGCCTAGACCCAGCTTTTGTGCTCCGAACTTGTTGCTTGGCCTGCTGTGTTCATCCAGCTCCACACTTTGTAATCTCGGATTCTCCAGCATCTGCAGTTCCCATTATCTCTGATCAATTGTCTGTAAGTCTGTGTTGGGCATAACAATCAAAGTTTGGAAGCTGAGTTCAGGGTGAGGAACCTTCATTGCAAAACTGAAATGTTGGTCAAATGAATGTCTGCTTCCAACTGAAATATGCAGGAATACCGCAGTTCTGTAATAATGGGTGAAATGTTTTTCAAATGACATCAGTGATGGTTTCTCTTGTCACCTCAGTTTTCATACATTAGTTTTTTTGCATATTGGGTGAGCATTGAACAGTTTATGTACTTCACAAATGGTGCTTTGGGGTAACTTATAAAAACTCAGTTCGGGGACAAAGCGATTCTCACCACTGCTGACCTTCAATTGATGTACCTCTGACATTAGAGGGATATCCCTGGGTAGGAAAAGTCTCCCAAATGTGCTATGGTTAAAAAATTGGAGAAAATCAGCAAATAACCAGAGATGATTAGATTTTTCTTCAAAGCACTAAGCTAATGAGCAGGCTTTCATGAACCCAATAGGTTGCAGAAATCGATCCAGCTGGACCTTTCAAAAGGGAATTTGGGTTTCTCTTTTTGCCTGTTGCCAAAATATTCTCTTTCTTTGCCCAAGTAAATAAATGTTCCAGCAGAATAATTCCAACCAGAAGCTTCTGAGTTTTTAAAAAAAGATGACCCATACTTGCCGTAGAATTTGAAACATCACAGCTCACGCATGTGTCTCACGTTATCTCTCAGAGGTGAGATAGTGGACAACGATTCTTCGCAGGTTATTACTTTCTTATTTGCTTTTGTGTTAGGCCGGTGGTCATCTTAGATGATGATATTCTTTTAAAGGTAAAGCGAAAATTTCGTAAAACCAAGGAATCTCAGCAAACTGTGGTTTGTTGAAATTTGAGGAGTTTGGTTCTCATTAAACTCTAAGGTAGCTGTGGTTAAGACAATCATCTGTTATATTTACTGTCTCCTCCTTTCACAGTGTAACTGTTTATGACTTTGGCTGCTTAGATCTCTAACTTGTCCATTGTCTTTTGGTGAAAGTCTCCATCTGCAGGGAGATTCTTGGAGTTTTTAAAAAGTCAACAACAAAGTGGCTTCCATGCCATTCAAAAGTTCAAACCCATTTTACCAATTGGTCAGATTTTGTGTTTAAGATTAGTGTTTGAGCCAACCATTTTAATTCGGCTAAAAGATCATCATAATTCAACGGATGTTTATAGCATCCGTTCACCTTACAGGCACCCTACATTTCAAAATTTTCCTTTATCCATGGTGAAAGGGAGAAACAGTCTGACGAGTTGCTACAGTTATTTTGGTGTTCTGTAATTAGATCCAGGGAATTCATCCCTTTTTACGTGTGCTTTTATACGTGAGAATTAACTTGAGTTCAAAATGGTTAGGATCGTATAGTATGAGTATAATTTAAAAAATCTGTTCCTGCCCAAGTTTTCCAAGTGTTGACGACCAGTCCATGACTTCTGAAGGAATGAATTTATGACTGACAGATTTGGTGATGTGACAAAGATGCGCTAAAAAATTAACCTTAGAGGACTTCGGAATACTGCAGAGAAATATAGGTTTAGCAAGTAGTCAACGATATGACAAATAGAGTTGTACATGGGTAAATTTGAAGTCCATTTTGGCAGAAAGAATAGCAGTTTTGTTTTTATTGAGGGAGATTGCATTGCTCTGAGATAGAGTGGAATCTGGGTATCCTCGTGCATGAATCACAAAATGATCATGTACAGACACATTAAGTAATTTGGAAAGCAATTAAATGTTTTCATTTTATCATGAGGGAATTTAAGCACAAAATTAGGGTTATCCAATATCTTGAATGATTTTCTTTGTATTTGTCAGTGTATTTCAAGGATGGAAGTAAATATATTAGACGCAGTTCAGAGCAGGTTTACCAGAATAACACCAAGACTAAGTGACTTGTCTTACAAGGAAAATTTGCACAGGCAAGGCTTGCATCAGTTGGTGTTTAGGGAAGGAAGAGGCAACGTGTTTGAAACAAAAAAAACCTGACGATTTGGACAGGGTAGACATGGAGACAATGTTTCCTCCTGTAGAAGAGACTAGAATGAAGGGCGAGTGTCTAAAGGGCAGTGGTTGTCAATTTAAAACAGTGATTTTTTAAAAAAACATTGAACCACATTGAATGCTTTACTCTTCTCTGTGGCAGGGGATGAGGCAGGTATGCTGTAAAGTGCCAAATTGGAGTTTCAATGCAAAGTATTAACAAACTTGGTAATCAAGGCTTCAAATGCCAAAATCCTGAACCTTCAGATGTTTTTCAGTGGCTGAATGCAAATTGTAGATTCAAGCTTGTTTAAAATCACTTAGTTTGTGCTGTCTGACCAATTGCAGATATGGAAGCTTTGGCACCTCAGAGGCAGAAGAGATTCCAGTAATCGATTCAGTGAGCACAAAGTAAGCTTTAGTCTAATGTGTGACTTAATTAAATTTCATCCAAAATACAACAATGTTAAAAAAACCTGCTGGCACTTCCTGTAAGATCTGTGGAGGGCCTTCCTCCCACAGCAATGCAGCAAACACTAGACAGCAGCAGTCACATGAACAAAGTTGTTTGATTGTATCAAAAATCTACACAGATTTTGTTTGTTTAAAAAGAAAATTTGTATCAACAGAAAAGATCCAAAAGTGTTCAGTGAAAAATTGCTCATCTATTCACTATTCAGATCTCCATTTGTCGCCAAACATTTAGATAGCTGAACTCTGAATTAAGGATACAACATGTTGAAGAATTGAGGTTCCTACCTCCTCCCCTCCCCGCAGTCTGCCTGTGCTGTCTTTCAAATCTCCTGTGAAGGTTTTGAAGAAAAACCTACTCCCAGTACATCTGGAGGGTGATCTATTTTATAAAAACTGTTGACCAAAGAATGAAATAGAGGCAGAGCTGCAATCTTTTCTTTGCTGTTATGAAGGTTGGTATTGCTGAGCTTACACAAAAGAGATTTGCAGGCCAATGTCCACTGTGGGAGTTGTGGAACTCTCATATTTGCAAGACAGACAGGCACAAGTGGCTTTCAGCTGGTGACTTACTTCATGCCCAGTGAGTCATGAAACCAGCTACTTTGCCCACCGCTGACAATACAGTATAATGGTGCAGAAGAGAATTCAGCTTTCCTCATGAACTCCCCTTCACTTTACCAAGAATGTCATGTCTCAGGCCAAGGCCAGTTGACTTGGGACATTCAGCCCTGTATGTCGAGACACTATCTGAAGTATTTCATCGGACAGTTGGTTGCCTTTCTATATTTGGGCCTGGAGCTCTTTGTTTAAGATATTATTCGACTTTGCAACAAATATAAAATGATGAAGAAATGGATCTGATACATCCGTCTCTCTCTCTCTCTCCTTCCCTCTCTCTCTCTCTCTCTCTCTTTCTTTACTGCCACACCCCAGTCTCACGGTCCTATCCTGCAAACTGCAGTCAAGGGCTTTGTGGAGACAAATCACCATATTCTGTAGTTGCGTCTAGACCTGTTGTTACAAAATTAGCTGTCAATGGCTCAAATTACGGACTCAATGTCTTTCAGGTGTATGACGATAATTTTATTGTGGATGTAGATGTTCGCTTAAATTTACTTGATAGCGCTTTTATGACCATTTGCAGAATACCTGACAGTGCAAACAACAAGGTAGATGGGAAACCATGCACTCTAAAATCTACCATGAAGGAATAAGTTTGAATACAACAAGCGGTTAAGGTTTTGCTTTATTCAGAGTACAAGGAATACAAAGGAAACTGCCGATGTGCGAACAATTACTGGCTGCAAGTGTTTGTTTAAAATGACATTCTTCACAACTAATTTCAGCAGCGGAAACAGTGATAACATTCCGAGCTGTGAGGAGCTTGCAAATCCAGTGCCTGCAGAGACAGTTACAGAGATCAGAAAGTAAGTATTGATCCAATGTGCGAGGAAATAATGCTTTAATCAGAATACAACTATGTGAAGGGCAGCTGCTGGAGGGCCACCATTTTCAGGAACATTATTTTGAGACTTTCTCCTGAAACTGAGCAGCATCTGTGGAGAGAAAGCAGAGTGGGCGCTTTGAGTTGAGGTTCCCCTGTTCAGAACTTTGCATCTCTGAAGAAGTGTCGCTTGGCTCAACTTGAACTCTGTTTTCTGTCTGCAGATGCTGCAAAACCTGTAGAGTTTCTCCAGAAACATCTGCTTTTCTTTCAGATTGTCTGCGTCCGTAGTTTTTTTTTTAGATTAAAGAAACAGTTGGCTGTTGTTCTAATATTTGCTCTGTTCTTAGTGTTGTAAAAAGAAATTTTAGATGGAAGCTTGTGGTTCATGCTGCAGGCCTTCTGCTGGATCTGAAACCTGGAGGCCTTGGCCGATTCCAGCGGTAACCAATACAGAGATTGCTGTCGGCGTTACTCACCAGTTGACGGTTTGGCTCAGTTTTGACAGCTGCTGGTCCAGAGAAAGGGATGGCAGATCAGCATCTTTCTCAGCCCAACTGTTAATGCTGATTGTCACTGAGGTTGTGTAGGTGGGCGCCATCAGGGAAATGAGGGAGGCAGTCCTTAGAAGTCAAGGAGAGTCCAGGTGTCAAAGAGAACTGGCCCATGTCACATAGCTTTGCAATGTATAGGTGGCAAACCCCCTCCCTGCCATTTTCCTAATCCTCCCGCCTCCCATTTAATTGCCAGTGAATGATTGGGCATGCATTACACACGATCTTTAATGGAATGTTTCTTTTCCAAACATTGGACTGTGCACTGCTGGTAAATACATTGAAAAATTTGACTCTCTAACTCTATTTCCAATGTTATTACATGCCCCACCTCCCCCCGTTGCCCAAAAAAGAAGACCGTGGTGTTTTGAAAACGTGTGAAAGTTGAAATTCCTTCTTTCTTGCAACTTCCCCAGCTTCTCTTCCAGACTCAACTCCTGTCACTTGCAAACCACCTTTTAATGCTTGGAGGTGAAAAACAAATCTCGATCTATTGTAGTTACATACATCAGAAATGTTGCCTGTTTAACAAACCCGGTTGATAAGCACTTGAAAACTTGGGAGAGCTTGTCATCTGACGAGTGGTTGAGGGTTTTGGTTCTGTTCAGGATGCAGTTTAGAAGGATGGGAGGGAATGTCATTGAAACTTTCAGAATACTGAGAGACCTGGAAGGATTGCACATGGAATGGAGAAGATGTTTCCACTAGTAGGAGAGATTAGGACATGCCGGCGCAGTCGCACAGTGAAGAGACCAACCTTTAGAACTAAGGTAAGAAAGAATTTCTTCAGTCAGGGAGTTGCTCATCTGTGGAAAACATTGCAGAAAGCCATCGAGGCCAAGTCATTCGGTCTATTTAAGATATATAGAGAGAAGGGTTCTTGATTAATAAGAGGATCAAGGGTACCAGAAGAAGGCTGGCAATTGGGCTTGAGAAACATCACAGTCAGAATTGAATGGCAACGCAGACTCAGCAGGTCGAATGAGCTAATTCTGCCCCGATATCTCATAGTCTTATGGATCCACACTAAATACTTCAATGTTCGTTTTGTGAGTAAGCCATTTCTGGGTGCAAGTGCTTGTTTACAATGTCTTTAATTTTTGCCTTATATATTCAGGAAGGCAAATGCAATGTTGGCATTTATTTTGAATGTAAAAACAGGGCTGTATCTCTGAGGCTTTGTAAGGCTCTGGTCAGGTCGTACTTGGAGAGCTGCGTGCAGATTTGTGTCCGAAATCTCAGGAAGGATGTACTGTCCCTGGAATGGGTTCAGAGGAGATTCACGACAGTTATCCCAGGAATGGAAAGCGAAACATATAGGGAACGTTTGAGGAATCCAGAACTATATTCATTGGAGTTTAGAAGGATGAGGGGTGATCTAATTGAAACTTTCAGAATACTGAATGGCCTGGACAGAGTGGATGTTGGGAAGATGCGTCCATTGATAGGAGAGACGAGGACCCGAGGGGACGGTCTTAGAATAAAGAGGAGACCTTTTCAATTGAAGATTTGGAGAAACATCTTCAGCCAGAGAGTGTTGAATCTATGAAATTCACTGCCACAGAAGGCTGTGGAGGCCAGGACATTTAAAACTGAGACAGATAGGTTCCTGTTTATCAAGGGGATCAAGGGCTATGGGGAGAAAGCAGGAGAATGATGTTGAGGAACTTATCACCCATGACTGAATGGCAGAACAGATTCAATGGGCTGAATGGCCTAATTTCTGCTCCTATGTCTGATGGTCTTATGGTCTTAATGAATTGCAGGTCCAAAACCTTTGACAGCCCAAACTCTGAGAAAGATGAAGAACCAAGTTCACCAAAAGCGACTGCAGAAATCTCAAAGTAAGTTTCATCCTTCTGTGCTTCATTCATAATACATAATATGAAAAGAAATTGCTGTGAATATAGTAGCTCCTGAAAGATTATGTCACCATTCGAGATGATAAAAATCACATTAAAGAAACAGCTTTACTCCCTCCGAGGCCATTGCCAGTAATTAAATCAATGACACATTTCAGCCTTTGATCTATAGAAAACATTCAAAAATGTTCAGTGAAAATTTGATTGGCCCTCAACATCCAGACCTTGGTGGTCTAACTTGCAACAATGCTAAACTGCGAAACCTCCCACCTCCCCTCAAATGCACCAGCCTACGTAACTGGAGTGACCTACATATTTTCTCTGAAAATTTGGAAAGCAAACCATCTAGTGTAGTCATTCGTCTGGACTTTGACCAATTGGGGACTTGAAATACAGAGCATTTTGGGATTCAGTATTTATTTTCAATGTTTATAAGTCAGTTGTAGATGCAGATCCTTTCCTTAATTTGTGCTTCATGAGCACTTGCAGCTGCAGATATTTTGGCCGTATAGATTGTCGGGTGGGTGGGAACCAAAGTTTGCCAGGCATCTGTGTAACCATGAGGAAGCAAGGTTGATCGGAAATAATTTTGATGTGTTTTAATTCTGCTTCATTTGGAATGCAGCAGTGTGAAAAAGGAATGATGGAGAATCATTGATTTCAAATTTTTTGTTGCAATGTAAGGAATGCCACTCCAGACTATAGCAATCACATTAAAGTGGCTGCTGGACTGCCTCCCTGGAAAATTTATAACAGAGACATTTGCCTTAAATGATAGCATCACCATTGAAGCATCCAAAACACTGAGATGGGAAATTGTTTTCAGATCAATATTGAGGTTATATTTCTGGACAATGTGGCTCTGGTAAAAAATATGAAAGAAATGGGTTAATCTCCTCTACCCCACCTCAGCACTTCTCTTTGTTCCTCTTTCCTGCTTCAGCTGCACCCTCCCTACAAACTTCCTCCAAGTTCATTGAAGTGTCCTCCAAACTTCCGTGACATTTGAATAAATATTCCCACAATTAAGAAGTGACCTGGTCCCCGTGTCCGAGCCTTGGTATTTCTCCCATACAATATTGCCATTGAATAGTTTGCGTTTTTAATTATCTAATCTGGCCATCTGCCATGTGCATCCATGAAGTCAGGCACTTTCCCAAGTCAGAGACCTGGAAATAATCCTGACCTTATTTTGTCCAAATCTTTAACTAAACTCAGAACTATTAAAGGAGCAGGAAAGAAAAATGAATAAAATTAATTTTTCAGCAAAACAGCCACTGGTGACTAATCTGACATTAAGCTTCAGTGAATTTGAGCAATGACAAATTCCTACATCAGGGCTCCGAATCAAACTTTGAGTTACAAGCTGTGCTTGTGAGGGTTGAATTGTCAATAGTCTGTGAAGAGCTTGAGTTTCTTTGTCAGAGATGAGGAAGTTAAACTTAAATCGTCTCTTTTGGGATATTTATTGTCTGTCCCAGTGCAGAGGTTCTTTATTTGACATCTTTACATCTCATCTACCCACTGGCTCCCCCTCACAGCCAAAAATCCCAATGTTGATAAGAGTGCCAAAAATTAAAATTGTGATCACATGCACAATTAAAATGATTTATTTGGTGTTTTGTGACCAGTTGCAGCTGTGAAAATGTTGACATGTCACACTGTGTAGTGGGTGGAATCCTAAGTTTGTCAGAAACTGAAAGAGTAATTGACAAGTAAATTTGATGTGACGTCAGATTAAACCTGTTGTACAGTATTTGGGATCTAATACTGTGAAAGGAAACTGTTGGGATTTGCTGTAAGATTATGTCAGGGTTGCTTCAGGAAGATACCCCAATTGGCAGTGCAGTGAGCACCAGTCCAGACAATAGCAATCACATGAAGCAACTGCTTGACTGCTTCTGCAATGTTTGGCTTATTTTGGGAGGTGAGATAATGTTGAATTAGCATAAGGCTTTCAAAGCTTTTCAGTGGTAGATTGAATTTTGCTTGTCTTTCAGTATTTAGTTCTTGCATAGCCCAGAAACAACTTTCAACAAGGGTGAAATACTGAAGAAATGGCTTTCTCTCCTTTTTGCCCTGCTCTGTCTCTTCCAAGCCCCACCCCAGCACTGCCTCAATATGAAGACCTGTGGGCATCCTGTGGAAGTCAAAACAATCCATCTCTCAAGACTGTGATTTTTTTGTGTTGAATTGGGTTGGATTTAATTCTGGACGAGTTTGCCTGTTCCAAATGACTTAATTTGTCCTCTTTGATCAATTGCAGTTTTGGAAATGTTGACAGTGCAAATGGTGAGGAAAATGGAAGTTGTGGTTCTTCAGGATCCAGCGAAATAATTGCTAAGTAAGTTTAACTGCATGCATGACAAAGTGAATCATTATTCAGAATATGACCAAGCGGTAGGAAATGGCTGGGGAGCTAGCAGTTTGTGCAATGTTGTACAGCCATCAAATGGTAATAGCCCAGAGACAATGATTTGATAATGTTTGTACCAGCTCTCAAAGAGGGACTTGCCGATGTTCAGTCCTAAATCCCTTTACTGTGTAACACTGCGAAACATCTCCTTTCGAAAATTGTAGCTCACTTTTGAAGACCCCATTTGAAGCTGCATCCACCACACTATTAGGTCGAGCTTTTCAGTTCCTAAATAGGCTATTTAATAAAAAATCCTTGTCACCATTGGTTCTTCTTGCTGATCATCTTAAATCAGTGTCCTTTTCTTCTTAAGCCTTCTGTCACAAGGAACCGATTGTTCTTATCCATTCTAACCAAATCCCTCATGATTTTGGAC
Source organism: Stegostoma tigrinum (assembly GCF_030684315.1). Classification (NCBI taxonomy): domain Eukaryota; kingdom Metazoa; phylum Chordata; class Chondrichthyes; order Orectolobiformes; family Stegostomatidae; genus Stegostoma; species Stegostoma tigrinum. Next base: position 1,293,505 of record NW_026728516.1, on the reverse strand, counting down.
ACTTTTAAAACCACTTTTTAGTCTTCTCCAAGAGCAGCCGGAGCTTCTTCAGCCTCTCCACAGGGCTGTCTAGTTTTCATCTCTGGTAATATTTTTTGTGAATGTTTTGTGCACCCTCTCAAATCCCTTCCTGAGGTGTGGTTGGTAAATACCAGAGTTGAGGGCAAATCAGGAGTATTTTTAAATAAACATTTGTCAGAACTTATTTGTTTTTCATACAATGCTCCAATTTTTAAAGTTCAGAATCCTGATGATATCTTCAACCTGCTCTACCACTTCCATAATTCGAGCGCACACATACACTATATATCGAATATCAGACATGGATCATTTAAGGAAGCACCATGTCATAAGATATTTATTTTGGCTCCAGAAGAGAGGAAGGAACAATCCAGAATAATTTTGATTTGGAGGAGGTCCAACTTCAAAAGGAGCAAGAAGGTGTTTGCTGCAAGTAAATTTGAACACAAGTTCAGGCATTTACTGACATGAAACAGCAGTCTGTCTTACAGCAGGAGGTTGTTTAGTGACAGTCTCAGAATGTTCCCACAAGCAGGAGAGAGTAGCAAATGGTACAAATGATGAGGATTATTGATGACCCCAATGTGTACAGAGTTAAATATAGGTACTTCAGAAGGGAAGTGTAGAAGGAAAGGAGACTGGCAAACATTTTCAGGTGCCTTGCAGCATTCAGTAATCTCTTGCTAAATGTGGATTTGCATGTGTAAGAGATTTAAAGTTCCCACAAAAAAATGTGCCATATTAATGCAGTCAGAATGATTTCACGGGCAATACACAACTGTTCTAATTTTCAAAATGGAAAAAGAGTTGTGGAAATCCCAGTGTGTGACATTCATTCTGCTTCCCCGACATTTACATTAGATTTTATTTTCTCGAAGATGAACTTCTAACTATTTTGAGCCCCCCCATTTCCTGCAGGAATCCTTGACAACATCCTGTGATGAACTTGTTTGTTTACGACAAGGCAAAGCAGTCCTTCGGTTCTCCTGTTTTGTGCCCCTATCCCCTTCCAATATCCCTGATCCCAAATGGTGGCACAAATCATGATTAAGCACCCCGCTAGTGGTTTGGGACAGAAGTGAATAAAACAGACTCACAAAACATCATGCAGAAGCCGGTGGCCACGTATTTCTGATTAATTTTTCGCAATAATGAAGTGATTTTGATCCAGTACAACACAAAGTTTAAAAAATGCGGTGAATGAGTTAGGATGACGACTAGACTTTGGTATTAAAGATAAACAGTGATGTTGACTTCCTTCCATACTTTTTATGTAGTTTGGAGCTTCCTGAAACAATGTTTGGGATGTATAAGTTACTGCATGCAGTGAATGGAAAATTGTTATTGTCATTGAAAAAAGTCTGTCAATTTCTGTCAGTCTGTGTTGGGCATAACAATCAAAGTTTGGAAGCTGAATGCAGTATGAGGAGCCTTTTTGCAAAACTGAAATGTTGGTCAAATGAATGTCTGTTTACAACTGAAATATGCAGGAGTACCGCAATTCTGTAATAGTGGGTGAAATGTTTTTCAAATGGCATTAGTGATGTCACCTCTTGTCACCTCAGTTTTTTTTAATACATTATTTTTCTAAATGTTGGTGAGTATTTAACAGTTTATGCAATTCACAAATTTTTTTTGGGGTAACTGATCAAAACTTAGTTCGGGGACAAAGCGATTCTCACCACTGCTGACCTTCTATTGATGTGCCTCTGACATTACAGGGACACTCCAGGGATGAAAAGTTTCACAAATGCGCTATGCTTATAAAATTTGAGAAGATCAGCAAATAACCAGCGGTGATTAGATTTTTCTTCAAAGCAGTAAGCTAATGAGCTGGCTTTCATGAACCCAGTGGATTGCAGAAATCGATCCAGCTGGACCTTTCAAAAGGGAATTTGGGTTTCTCTTTTTGCCTGTGGCCAAAATATTCTCTTTCTTTGCCCAAGTAAATAAATGTTCCAGCAGAATAATTCCACCAATAAGCTTTTGAGTTTTAAAGAAAAAGATGACCCATACTTGCCCTCGAATTTTAAACATGACAGCTCACTCATGTGTCTCACATTATCTCTCAGAGGTTCAATAGTGCATAAAGATTCTTTGCAGGTTATTACTTTCTTATTTGCTTTTGTGCTATGCCTGTAGTCATCTTTGATGATGGTATTCTTTTAAAGGTCAAGTGAAAAATTTGTAAAACCAAGGAATCTCAGCAAAATGTGGTTTGTTGAAATTTGAGGAGGTTGGTTCTCATTAAACTGTGAGATAGCTCTGGTTAAGACAATCATCTGTTATATTTACTAACTCCTCCTTTCACAGTGTAGCTGTTTATTACTTTGGCTGCTTAGATCTCTAAATTGTCCATTGTCTTTTGGTGAAAGTCTCCATCTGCAGGGAGATTCTTGGAGTTTTTAAAAAGTCGAGAACAAAATGGCTTCCATTCCATTCGAAAGTTCAAATCCATTTTACCAATTGGACAGATGTTGTGTTTAAGATTAGTGTTTGAGTCAACCATTTTAATTCGGCTAAAAGATCATCATAATTCAATGGATGCTAATAGTATCCATTCACCTTACACACATCCCACATTTCAGGATTTTCCTATATACGTAGTGAAAGGGAGAAACAGGCTGACTCAATGCTACAGTTATTTTGGTTTTCTGTAATTCGATCCAAGGAATTCATCCCTTTTTGCATGAGTGTTCTCATTTACTGAGGTGTTTATTTGAGACAGCGAATTAACTGGAGCTCAAAATTGTTTGGATCACATAATTTCAATATAATTTTAATAATCTGTTTCTGCCCAAGTTTTCCAAGTATTGACGAACAGTCGATGACTTACGAAGGAATGAATTTATGGCTGACAGATTTGCTGAAGAGACAAAGATGCATTAAAAAAATAACCTCAGAGAAGGTTGGAATACTGCAGAGAAAGAGAGGTTGAGCAAGTAGTCAAAGATCTGACAAAAGACAATAGTACATGGGTAAATTTGAAGTCCATTTTGGTAGGAAGAATAGCAGTTTTTATTATTGAAGGAGATTGCATAGCTCTGATTTAGAGTGGATTCTGGGTATCCTCATGCATGAATCACAAATTGCTTATGTACAGATACATTAAGTAATCAGGAAAGCAAATAAATGTTTTCATGTTATCATGAAGGAATTTAAGCACTAAAGTAGGGATCACTGGTGAGCCCATATCGTGAATGATATTCTTTGTATTGGTCAGTCTTTTTTAAGGACGGACGTAAATATATGAGAGGCAGTTCAGAGCAGGTTTATCAGAATAATAAAGAGACTAAGTGACTTGCCTCACAAGGAAAATTTGCATAGGCAAGTCTTGCATCAGTCGATGTTTAGGGAGGAAGGTACAATGTGATTGAAAGAAAAAAACCTGAGCATTTGTACAGGGTAGATATGGAGACAATGTTTCCTTTTACAGAAGAGCCTAGAATGAAGGGTGTCTAAAATTCAGTGGTTGTCAAATTAAAACAGTGATTTTTAAAAAATCTCAAAATGTGGATATTCTTTTAAGTTTTCTTCCTGTAATGATGGTAAAAGCAGAGCACTGGAATATTGTAAATGCAAAGATAAACAGATACTTGTTGAGAGAGAAGGGGTGAAAGGTCATTAGGAGAGGCAGGAATGTAGATTTGAAATTACGATCAGATGAGACAAAACCACATTGAATGTTTTACTCTTCTCTGTGGCAGGGGATGAGGCAGGTATGCTGTAAAATGCCAAATTGGAGTTTCAATGCAAAGTTTTAACAAACTTGGTAATCAAGGCTTCAAATGCCGAAACCCTGAACGTTCAGATGTTTTTCAGTGGCTGAATGCAAATTGCAGATTCAAGCTTGTTTAAAATCACTTAGTTTGTGCTGTCTGACCAATTGCAGATATGGAAGCTTTGACACCTCAGAGGCAGAAGAGATTCCAGTAATCGATTCAGTGAGCACAAAGTAAGCTTTAGTCTAATGTGTGACTTAATTAAGTTTCATCCAAAATACAACAATGTTAAAAAACCTGCTGGCACTTCCTGTAAGATCTGTGGAGGGCCTTCCTCCCACAGCAATGCAGCAAACACTAGACAGCAGCAGTCACATGAACAAAGTTGTTTGATTGTATCAAAAATCTACACAGATTTTGTTTGTTTAAAAAGAAAAGTTGTATCAACAGAAAAGCTCCAGAAGTGTTCAGTGAAAAATTGCTTATCCATTCACTATTCAGATCTCCATTTGTCGCCAAACATTTAGATAGCTGAACTCTAAATTAAGGATACAACACGTCGAAGAATTGAGGTTCCGACCTCCTCCCCTCCCCTCAGTCTGCCTGTGCTGTCTTTCAAATCTCCTGTGAAGGTTTTGAAGAAAAACCTACTGCTGTCCATGAACACACTAAACCTGGAGGGTGATCTTTTTCATAAAAACAGTTGACAAAAGGATGAAATAGAGGCAGAGCTGCAATCTTTTCTTTGCTGTCATTACAGTTGGCATTGCCGAGCTTATACAAAAGAGATTTGCAGGCCAATGTCCACTGCAGGAGCTGAGGAACTCTAATATTTACCAGAGAGACAGACAGACACAAGTGGCTGTCAGCTGGTGACGTGATTCATGCCCAGTGAGTCATTAAACCAGCTACTTTGCCCACCGCTGACAATACAGTATAATGGTGCAAAAGAGAGTTCAGTTTTCCTCCTGAATTCCCCTCCACTTTGCCAAGAATGTCATGTCTCAGGCCAAGGCCAGTTGACTTGGGACATTCAGCCCTGTATGTAGAGACGCTGTCTGAAGTTCTTCACTGGAAAGTTGGTTGCCTTTCTATATTTGGGCCTGGAGCTCTTTGTTTGAGATATTTGTAGACTTTGCAACAAATATAAAATGTTGAAGAAATGGATTTGTTGCATCCTTCTCTCTCTCTCTCTCCCTTTACTTCCACACTCCAGTCTCACGGTCTTATCCTGCAAACTATCGTTGAGGGTTTTGGGGAGACCAATCACCATATTCTGTAGTTGCGTCTTGACCCGTTGTTAGAAAATTAGCTGTCAATGGCACGAAATGCCGACTCAATGTCTTTCAGGTGTATGAAGATAATTTTCTTGTTGATGTGGATGTTTGCTCAAATTTACTTGATAACACTTTTAGGACCATTTGCAGATCACCTGACAGTGCAAACTACAAGGTAGATGGGAGACCGTGCACTCTAAAATCTGTCATGAAAGAGTAAATTTGAATACAAAAAGTGGTTAAGGTTTTGCTTTATTCAGAGTACAAGGAATACAAAGGAAACTGCCGATGAGCTAAGAATTACTGGGTACAAGGATTTATTTAAAATGACATTCTTCACAACTAATTTCAGCAGCGGGAACAATGCTAACATTCCGAGCTGTGAGGAGGTTGAAAATCCAATTCCTCCAGAGACAGTTGCTGAGATCAGAAAGTAAGTATTGATCCAATGTGTGAGGAAATGATGCTTTAATCAGAATACAACTATGTGAAGGGCAACTGCTGGAGGTCTGGCATTTTCAGGAACATTACGTAGAGGCTATCTCCCGAAACTGAGCAGCATCTGTGGAGAGAAAGCAGAGTGGGCGCTTTGAGTTGAGGTTCCCCTGTTCAGAACTTTGCATCTCTGAAGAAGTGTCGCTTGGCTCAACTTGAACTCTGTTTTCTGTCTGCAGATGCTGCAAAACCTGTAGAGTTTCTCCAGCAACGTCTGCCTTTCTTTCAGATTGTCTGCGTCCGTAGTTTGTTCTTTTACATTAAAGAAACAGTTGGCTGTTGTTCTAATATTTGCTCTGTTCCTAGTATTGTAAAAAGAAATTTTAGATGGAAGCTTGTGGTTCATGCTGCAGGCCTTCTGCTGGATCTGAAACCTGGAGGCCTTGGCCGATTCCAACGGTAACCAATACAGAGATTGCTGCCGGCGTTACTCACCAGTTGACGGTTTGGCTCAGTTTTGACAGCTGCTGGTCCAGAGAAAGGGATGGCAGATCAGCATCTTTCTCAGCCCAACTGTTAATGCTGATTGTCACTGAGGTTGTGTAGGTGGGCGCCATCAGGGAAATGAGGGAGGCAGTCCTTAGAAGTCAAGGAGAGTCCAGGTGTCAAAGAGAACGGGCCCATGTCAATATAGCTTTGCAATGTGTTGGTGGCAAACCCCCTCCCTGCCATTATCCTAATCCTCTCACTTCCAATTTAATTGCCAGTGAATAATTGGGCATGCATTACACACGATCTTTAATGGAATGTTTCTTTTCCAAACATTGGACTATGCAATGCAGGTAAACGTATTGAAAAACTTGACTCTCTAACTCTCTGCTTTCCAGTGTTATTACATGCCCCACCTCCCCCCATTGCCCAAAAATAAACAGACCGTGGTGTTCTGAAAACTTGTGTGAAAGGTGAAATTCCTTCTTCCTTGCAGCTTCCCCCCAGCTACTCTTCCAGACTCAGTCACAATCACTTGTATACCACCAGTTAAAACTTGGAGGGGGAAAACAAATCACGATCTATTGTAGTTATACACATCAGAAATGTTGCCTGTTTAACAAATCCAGTTGATAAGTACTTGAAAACTTGAGAGGGCTTCTCATTTGAAGAGTGGTTGAGGGTTTTGGTTCTGTACAGGATGGAGTTTAGAAGGATGGGTTGGAATTTCGTTGAAACTTACAGCATACTGAGAGGCCTGGAAGGATTGCACGTGGAACGGAGAAGATGCTTCCACGAGTAGGAGAGATTAGGACATGCGGGCACAGTCGTGGAGTGAAGAGACCAACCATTAGAACTCAGGTCAGAAAGAATTTCTTCAGTCAAGGAGTGGCTAATCTGAGGAAAACATTGCAGAAAGCCATGGAGGCCAAGTCATTAGGTCTATTTAAGATAGAGAGAGAGAAGCGTTCTTGATTAATAAGAGGATCAAGGTTTCGAGAAGAAGGCTGGAAATTGGGCTTGAGAAAGATCTCAGCCAGAATCAAATGGCAAAACAGACTCAGTAGGCCGAATGAGCTATTCCTGCCCCCAAAACTTATGGCCTTATGGATTCCACATGAAATTTTTCAATGTTCGTTTTGTAAGGAAGCCATTTCTGGGTGCAAGTGCTTGTTTACAATGTCTTTAATTTTTGCCTTATATAGTCAGGAAGGCAAATGTAATGTTGGCATTTATTTTGAAAGGACTTGAATGTAACAGCAGGGCTGTACCTCTGAGGCTTTATGAGGCTCTGGTCAGGCCATACTTGGAGTACTGTGTACAGACTTGGGCCCCGTATCTCAGGAAGTATGCACTGTACCTGGAACGGGTTCAGAGGAGGTTCATGAGAAAGGTCCAGGGAATGGAAAGCTTAAAATATGAGGAACATTTGAGGACTGTGAGACTACACTCATTGGAGATTAGATGGATGAGGGGTATCTAATTGAAACTTTCAGAATACTGAATGGCCTGGACAGAGTGGATGTTGGGAAGATGCTTTCATTGGGAGGAGAGACTAGGACCCAAGGGCCCACATTTAGAATAAAGAGGAGATCTTTTCAAATGGAGATTTGGAGAAACTTTTTCAGCCAGAGAGTGTTGAATCTGTGAAAGTCACTGCCACAGAAGGCTGTGGGGGCCAGGTCATTGAGTACATTTAAAACTGAGACAGATTATCGAGGGGATTAAGGGTTATGGGGAGAAAGCAGGAGAATGGTGTTGAGGAACTTATCACACATGACTGAATGGCAGAACTGACTCAATGGGCCGAATGGCCTAATTTCTGCTCCAATGTCTGATGGTCTTATGGTCTTAATGAATTGCAGGTCCAAAACCTTTGACTGCCCCAACTCTGATAAAGTTGAAGAACCAAGTTCACCAAAAGCGACTGCAGAAATTTCAAAGTAAGTTTCATCCTTCTGTGCTTCATTCGTAATACATACCATGAAAAGAAATTGCTGTGAATATAGTAGCTCTTGAAAGATTATGTCGCCATTCGAGACGATAAAAATCACATTAAAGAAACAGCTTTATTCCCTCCGAGGCCATTGCCAGTAATTAAATCAATGACACATTTCAGCCTTTGATCTGTAGAAAACATTCAAAAATGTTCAGTGAAAATTTGATTGGCCCTCAACATCCAGACCTTGGTGGTCTAACTTGCAACAATGCTGAACTGCGAAACCTCCCACCTCCCCTCAAATGCACCAGCCTATGTAACTGGAGTGACCTACATATTTTCTCTGAAAATGTGGAAAGCAAACCATCCAGTGTAGTCATTCATCTGGACTTTAACTGAATGAGAACTTGAAATACTGAGCATTTTGGGCTTCAAAATTTATTTTCAGTGTTTATAAATCAGTTGTAGATGCAAATCCTTTTCTTAATTTGTGCTTCATGAGCACTTGCAGCTGCAGATATTTTGGCCGTATAGATTGTCGGCTGGGTGGGAATCAAAGTTTGCCAGGCATCTGTGTAACCATGAGGAAGCAAGGTTGATCGGAAATAATTTTGATGTGTTTTAATTCTGCTTCATTTGGAATGCAGCAGTGTGAAAAGAGAATGATGGGGAACCATTGATTTCTTCAAAATTTTTAGTGCAATGTGATGAGTGCCACTCCAGACTATAGCAGTCACAATAAAGTGTCTGCTGGGCTGCCTCCCTCGAAAATTTATAACAGAGACAGTTGTCTGAAATAATAGCATCACCATTGAAGCATCCAAAACACTTAGATGGGAAATTGTTTTCAGATCAATATTGAGGTTATATTTCTGGACAATGTGGCTCTGGTAAAATTGCTAAAGAAATGAGTTAATCTCCTCTACCCCACCTCAGCACTTCTCTGTGTTCCTCCTTCCTGCTTCAGCTGCACCCTCCCCACAAACTTCCTCCAAGTTCATTGAAGTGTCCTCCAAATGTCCGTAACATTTGAAGAAATATGTCGTCGATTAAGAATGTGACCTGCTCCCCGTGTCCGAGCCTTGGTATTTCTCCCATACAATATTGCCATTGAATAGTTTGCATTTTTAATTATCTAATTTGGCCATTTGCCATGTGTATTCATGGAGTCAGGCACTTTCCCAAGTCAGAGACCTGGAATTAATCCTGAGCTTATTCTGTCCAGATCTTTAACTAAACTCAGAACTGTTAAAGGAGCAGGGTAGAAAAATGATTTTTTTTTCAGCAAAACAGCCACTGGTGACTAATCTGACCTTAAGCTTCAGTGAATTTGAGCAATGACAAATTCCTACATCAGTGCTCCGAATCAAACTTTGAGTTACAAGCTGTGCTTGTGAGAGTTGAATTGTCAATAGTCTGTAAAGAGCTTGTGTTTCTTTTTCAGAGATGAGGAAGTTAAACTTAAATCCTCTCTTTTGGGATGTTTATTGACTGTCGCAGTGCAGAGGTTCTTTATTTGACATCTTTACACCTCATCTACTGACTCATTCCCCCTCTCAGCCAAAAATCCCAATGTTGATAAGAGTGCCAGAAATTAACATTATGATAATATGCACAAGTAAAATGATTTATTTGGTGTTTTGTGACCAGTTGCAGCTGTGAAAATGTTGACATGTCACACTGTGTGGTGGGTAGAAACCTAAGTTTGTCAGAAACTGAAGGAGTAATTGACAAGTAAATTTGATGTGACGTCAGATTAATCCTGTTGTATGGTATTTGGGATCTAATACTGTGAAAGGAAACTGTTGGGATTTGCTGTAAGATTATGTCAGGGTTGCCTCAGGAAGATACCCCAATTTGCAGTGCAGTGAGCACCAATCCAGACAATAGCAATCACATGAAGCAACTGCTTGACTGCTTCTGCAATGTTTGGCTTATTTTGGGAGGTGAGATAATGTTGAATTAGCATAAGGCTTTCAAAGCTTTTCAGTGGTAGATTGAATTTTGCTTGTCTTTCAGTATTTAGTTCTTGCATAGCCCAGAAACAACTTTCAACAAGGGTGAAATACTGAAGAAATGGCTTTCTCTCCTTTTTGCCCTGCTCTGTCTCTTCCAAGCCCCACCCCAGCACTGCCTCAATATGAAGACCTGTGGGCATCCTGTGGAAGTCAAAACAATCCATCTCTCAAGACTGTGATTTTTTTGTGTTGAATTGGGTTGGATTTAATTCTGGACGAGTTTGCCTGTTCTAAATGACTTAATTTGTCCTCTTTGATCAATTGCAGTTTTGGAAATGTTGACAGTGCAAATGGTGAGGAAAATGGAAGTTGTGGTTCTTCAGGATCCAGCGAAATAATTGCTAAGTAAGTTTAACTGCATGCATGACAAAGTGAGTCATTATTCAGAATATGACAAAGCGGTAGGAAATAGCTGGGGAGCTAGCAGTTTGTGCAATGTTGTACAGCCATCAAATGGTAATAGCCCAGAGACAATGATTTGATAATGTTTGTACCAGCTCTCAAAGAGGGACTTGCCGATGTTCAGTCCGAAATCCCTTTACTGTGTAACACTGCGAAACATCTCCTTTCGAAAATTGTAGCTCACTTTTGAAGACCCCATTTGAAGCTGCATCCACCACACTATTAGGTCGAGCTTTCCAGTTCCTAAATAGGCTATTTAATAAAAAATCCTTGTCACCATTGGTTCTTCTTGCTGATCATCTTAAATCAGTGTCCTTTTCTTCTTAAGCCTTCTGTCACAAAGAACCGATTGTTCTTATCCATTCTAACCAAATCCCTCATGATTTTGAACACTTTTAAAACCACTTTTTAGTCTTCTCCAAGAGCAACCGCAGCTTCTTCAGCCTCTCCACAGGATCTTTAATGGAATGTTTCTTTTCCAAACATTGGACTATGCAATGCAGGTAAACGTATTGAAAAACTTGACTCTCTAACTCTCTGCTTTCCAGTGTTATTACATGCCCCACCTCCCCCCATTGCCCAAAAATAAACAGACCGTGGTGTTCTGAAAACTTGTGTGAAAGGTGAAATTCCTTCTTCCTTGCAGCTTCCCCCCAGCTACTCTTCCAGACTCAGTCACAATCACTTGTATACCACCAGTTAAAACTTGGAGGGGGAAAACAAATCACGATCTATTGTAGTTATACACATCAGAAATGTTGCCTGTTTAACAAATCCAGTTGATAAGTACTTGAAAACTTGAGAGGGCTTCTCATTTGAAGAGTGGTTGAGGGTTTTGGTTCTGTACAGGATGGAGTTTAGAAGGATGGGTTGGAATTTCGTTGAAACTTACAGCATACTGAGAGGCCTGGAAGGATTGCACGTGGAACGGAGAAGATGCTTCCACGAGTAGGAGAGATTAGGACATGCGGGCACAGTCGTGGAGTGAAGAGACCAACCATTAGAACTCAGGTCAGAAAGAATTTCTTCAGTCAAGGAGTGGCTAATCTGAGGAAAACATTGCAGGAAGCCATGGAGGCCAAGTCATTAGGTCTATTTAAGATAGAGAGAGAGAAGCATTCTTGATTAATAAGAGGATCAAGGTTTCGAGAAGAAGGCTGGAAATTGGGCTTGAGAAAGATCTCAGCCAGAATCAAATGGCAAAACAGACTCATTAGGCCGAATGAGCTATTCCTGCCCCCAAAACTTATGGCCTTATGGATTCCACATGAAATTTTTCAATGTTCGTTTTGTAAGGAAGCCATTTCTGGGTGCAAGTGCTTGTTTACAATGTCTTTAATTTTTGCCTTATATAGTCAGGAAGGCAAATGTAATGTTGGCATTTATTTTGAAAGGACTTGAATGTAACAGCAGGGCTGTACCTCTGAGGCTTTATGAGGCTCTGGTCAGGCCATACTTGGAGTACTGTGTACAGACTTGGGCCCCGTATCTCAGGAAGTATGCACTGTACCTGGAACGGGTTCAGAGGAGGTTCATGAGAAAGGTCCAGGGAATGGAAAGCTTAAAATATGAGGAACGTTTGAGGACTGTGAGACTACACTCATTGGAGATTAGATGGATGAGGGGTATCTAATTGAAACTTTCAGAATACTGAATGGCCTGGACAGAGTGGATGTTGGGAAGATGCTTTCATTGGGAGGAGAGACTAGGACCCAAGGGCCCACATTTAGAATAAAGAGGAGATCTTTTCAAATGGAGATTTGGAGAAACTTTTTCAGCCAGAGAGTGTTGAATCTGTGAAAGTCACTGCCACAGAAGGCTGTGGGGGCCAGGTCATTGAGTACATATAAACTGAGACAGATTATCGAGGGGATTAAGGGTTATGGGGAGAAAGCAGGAGAATGGTGTTGAGGAACTTATCACACATGACTGAATGGCAGAACTGACTCAATGGGCCGAATGGCCTAATTTCTGCTCCAATGTCTGATGGTCTTATGGTCTTAATGAATTGCAGGTCCAAAACCTTTGACAGCCCAAACTCTGATAAAGTTGAAGAACCAAGTTCACCGAAAGCGACTGCAGAAAATTCAAAGTAAGTTTCTTCCTTCTGTGCTTCATTCGTAATACATACCATGAAAAGAAATTGCTGTGAATATAGTAGCTCTTGAAAGATTATGTCGCCATTCGAGACGATAAAAATCACATTAAAGAAACAGCTTTATTCCCTCCGAGGCCATTGCCAGTAATTAAATCAATGACACATTTCAGCCTTTGATCTATAGAAAACATTCAAAAATGTTCAGTGAAAATTTGATTGGCCCTCAACATCCAGACCTTGGTGGTCTAACTTGCAACAATGCTAAACTGCGAAACCTCCCACCTCCCCTCAAATGCACCAGCCTATGTAACTGGAGTGACCGACATAGTTTCTCTGAAAATTTGGAAAGCAAACCATCCAGTGTAGTCATTCATCTGGACTTTAACCGAATGAGGACTTGAAATACTGAGCATTTTGGGCTTCAAAATTTATTTTCAGTGTTTATAAATCAGTTGTAGATGCAAATCCTTTTCATAATTTGTGCTTCATGAGCACTTGCAGCTGCAGATATTTTGGCCGTATAGATTGTCGGGTGGGTGGGAATCAAAGTTTGCCAGGCATCTGTGTAACCATGAGGAAGCAAGGTTGATCGGAAATAATTTTGATGTGTTTTAATTCTGCTTCATTTGGAATGCAGCAGTGTGAAAAGAGAATGATGGGGAACCATTGATTTCTTCAAAATTTTTAGTGCAATGTGATGAGTGCCACTCCAGACGAGAGCAGTCACAAATTACAATCCGACCCCACCACCCAAGACATTTTTCCATCCCCTCCCCTGTCTGCTTTCCGGAGAGACCACTCTCTCCGTGACTCCCTTGTTCGCTCCACACTGCCCTCCAACCCCACCACACCCGGCACCTTCCCCTGCAACCGCAGGAAATGCTACACTTGTCCCCACACCTCCTCCCTCACCCCCATCCCAGGCCCCAAGATGACATTCCACATTAAGCAGAGGTTCACCTGCACATCTGCCAATGTGGTATACTGCATCCACTGTACCCGGTGCGGCTTCCTCTACATTGGGGAAACCAAGCGGAGGCTTGGGGACCGCTTTGCAGAACACCTCCGCTCAGTTCGCAACAAACAACTGCACCTCCCAGTCGCAAACCATTTCCACTCCCCCTCCCATTCTCTTGATGACATGTCCATCATGGGCCTCCTGCACTGCCACAATGATGCCACCCGAAGGTTGCAGGAACAGCAACTCATATTCCGCCTGGGAACCCTGCAGCCATATGGTATCAATGTGGACTTCACCAGTTTCAAAATCTCCCCTTCCCCTACTGCATCCCTAAACCAGCCCAGTTCATCCCCTCCCCCCACTGCACCACACAACCAGCCCAGCTCTTCCCCCCCACCCACTGCATCCCAAAACCAGTCCAACCTGTCTCTGCCTCCCTAACCGGTTCTTCCTCTCACCCATCCCTTCCTCCCACCCCAAGCCGCACCCCCAGCTACCTACTAACCTCATCCCACCTCCTTGACCTGTCCGTCTTCCCTGGACTGACCTATCCCCTCCCTACCTCCCCACCTACACCCTCTCCACCTATCTTCTTTACTCTCCATCTTCGGTCCGCCTCCCCCTCTCTCCCTATTTATTCCAGTTCCCTCCCCCCGTCCCCCTCTCTGATGAAGGGTCTAGGCCCGAAACGTCAGCTTTTGTGCACCTGAGATGCTGCTTGGCCTGCTGTGTTCATCCAGCCTCACATTTTGTTGTCTTGGAATCTCCAGCATCTGCAGTTCCCATTATCTCTCTCACAATAAAGTGTCTGCTGGGCTGCCTCCCTGGAAAATTTATAACAGAGACAGTTGTCTAAAATAATAGCATCACCATTGAAGCATCCAAAACACTTAGATGGGAAATTGTTTTCAGATCAATATTGAGGTTATATTTCTGGACAATGTGGCTCTGGTAAAATTGCTAAAGAAATGAGTTAATCTCCTCTACCCCACCTCAGCACTTCTCTGTGTTCCTCCTTCCTGCTTCAGCTGCACCCTCCCCACAAACTTCCTCCAAGTTCATTGAAGTGTCCTCCAAATGTCCGTAACATTTGAAGAAATATGTCGTCAATTAAGAATGTGACCTGCTCCCCGTGTCCGAGCCTTGATATTTCTCCCATACAATATTGCCATTGAATAGTTTGCATTTTTAATTATCTAATTTGGCCATTTGCCATGTGTATTCATGGAGTCAGGCACTTTCCCAAGTCAGAGACCTGGAATTAATCCTGAGCTTATTCTGTCCAGATCTTTAACTAAACTCAGAACTGTTAAAGGAGCAGGGTAGAAAAATGATTTTTTTTTCAGCAAAACAGCCACTGGTGACTAATCTGACCTTAAGCTTCAGTGAATTTGAGCAATGACAAATTCCTACATCAGTGCTCCGAATCAAACTTTGAGTTACAAGCTGTGCTTGTGAGAGTTGAATTGTCAATAGTCTGTAAAGAGCTTGTGTTTCTTTTTCAGAGATGAGGAAGTTAAACTTAAATCCTCTCTTTTGGGATGTTTATTGTCTGTCCCAGTGCAGAGGTTCTTTATTTGACATCTTTACACCTCATCTACTGACTCATTCCCCCTCTCAGCCAAAAATCCCAATGTTGATAAGAGTGCCAGAAATTAACATTATGATAATATGCACAAGTAAAATGATTTATTTGGTGTTTTGTGACCAGTTGCAGCTGTGAAAATGTTGACATGTCACACTGTGTGGTGGGTAGAAACCTAAGTTTGTCAGAAACTGAAGGAGTAATTGACAAGTAAATTTGATGTGACGTCAGATTAATCCTGTTGTATGGTATTTGGGATCTAATACTGTGAAAGGAAACTGTTGGGATTTGCTGTAAGATTATGTCAGGGTTGCCTCAGGAAGATACCCCAATTGGCAGTGCAGTGAGCACCAATCCAGACAATAGCAATCACATGAAGCAACTGCTTGACTGCTTCTGCAATGTTTGGCTTACTTTGAGAGATGGGATAATGTTGAATTAGCATAAAGCTTTCAAAGCTTTTCAATGGTAGATTGAATTTTCCTTGTCTTTCAGTATCAAGTTCTTGCACAGCGCAGGAACGGCTTTCAACAAGGGTGAAATACTGAAGAAATGGTTTTCTCTCCTTATTGCCCTGCTCTGTCTCTTCCAACCCCCACCCCAGCACTGCCTCAATATGAAGACCTGTGGGCATCCTGTGGAAGTCAAAAGAACCTGCTGTCAAGACTGTGATTTTTTTGTGTTGAATTGAGTTGGATTTAATTCTGGATGAGTTTGCCTATTCTAAATGACTTAATTTGTCCTCTTTGATCAATTGCAGTTCTGGAAATGTTGACAGTGCAAATGGTGAGGAAAATGGAAGTTGTGGTTCTTCAGGATCCAGCGAAATAATTGCTAAGTAAGTTTAACTGCATGCATGACAAAGTGAGTCATTATTCAGAATATGACAAAGCGGTAGGAAATAGCTGGGGAGCTAGCAGTTTGTGCAATGTTGTACAGCCATCAAATGGTAATAGCCCAGAGACAATGATTTGATAATGTTTGTACCAGCTCTCAAAGAGGGACTTGCCTACGTTCACTCCTAAGTCCTTTTACTGTGTAATACTGCGAAACCTCTCCTTTCGAAAATTGTAGCTCACTTTTGAAGACCTCAATTGAAGCTGCATCCACCACACTATTAGGCACAGCTTTCCAGTTTCTAATGATGCTATTTTTAAAAAAAATCCTTGTCACCATTGGTTCTTTTTGCTGATCATCTTAAATCAGTGTCCTTTTCTTCTTAAGCCTTCTGTCACAAAGAACCGATTGTTCTTATCCATTCTAACCAAATCCCTTATGATTTTGAACACTTTTAAAATCACTTCTTAGTCTTCTCCAAGAGCAGCCCAAGCTTCTTCAGCCTCTCCACAGGGCTGTCTAGTTTGTCATCTCTGGTAATATTTTTTGTGAATGTTTTGTGCACCCTCTCAAATCCCTTCCTGAAGTGTGGTTGGTAAATACCAGAGTTGAGGGGAAATCAGGAGGTTTTTGTTTAATCATGATTAGTCAGAACATATTTGTTTTTCATACAATACTCCAATTTTTAAAGTTCAGAATCCTGATGATATCTTCAACCTGCACTACCACTTCTATAATTATTGTGCACACACACACACACACACTATATATCGAATATCAGACATGGATCATTTCAGGAAGCACCATATCATAAGATATTTATTTTGGCTACAGAAAAGAGGAAGGAACAATCCAGAATAATTTTGATTTGGAGGAGGTCCAACCTCAAAAGGAGCAAGAAGGCGTTTGCAGCAAGTAAGGTTGAACACAAGTTCAGGGAAAACTGCAATGAAACAGCAGTCTGTCTTACAGAAGGAGGTTGTTTAGTGACAGTGTCAGAATGTTTCCACAAGCAGGAAATAGTGGCAAATGGTACAAATGATGAGGGTTATTGATGACCCCAATGTGTACCGAGTTAATTATAAGTAGTTCAGAAGGGAAGTGTTGAACTAAATGATGCTGGCAGCTAATGTTAACAGGGAATCCGAATGTCGTCCTCCATTGTGAGCAGTGAAAGGGTCGCAAAAGTGTGGCTAATGGTCATAAATCCACTGTTTAATCTTCACAGAGGTAAGGGCCTGGCTGAGATACTATTCAGAAGAAGTTGATGTCCAATTCACGATGAAAAGTAAATAGTTGAGACAAGGATGAGCTGAGGTTGGACAGCATTTTAGAAATGTGAAAATAAAACAACTGCAGATGCTGGAAAACTGAAACGAAAATGGAAATTGCTGGAAAAGCTAAGCAGGTCTGGCAGCATCTGTGGCGAGAAAGCAGAGTTAACATTTTTGAGTAATTTGAACCACTGAGCTTAACACAGCAATTTCTGCTTTGATTAGAACGGCTGGTTGTCCCTGGTGTTGGTAACTCAGAAGGAAGTGAATTGTAGACAACTGAGGATACTGAGAAAGAAAAAAATAGCTTGAGGCTGCAGTGGCACTTTGCACAACAACCTAATGCTGTTTGAATGCAGGGGTGGTATCAGAGGACTGGAGGATTACAACATGTACTATGTTTATGTTCAAAAGTGTGTGGATAAATCCAGCAACTAGATTCATCTTATTGGTGGGACAGCATCACAGGAACTGTAATCCCAGTCTCAAGCAAGAATGCTTGGGGAGCATATGGGCTCACATTTTATGCTGACTCAGAAATCTTCACCATCTGGTGTGTAACCTGTTTAATAAAACCATCTGATGGAGGCTTGTAATTCTGAATCTTCAATTTTCATGGGTATTTTACTGGATTTAACTGAAGATGAAAGGGTTTGCTTGAGGTGTTTTAAATTGTTCTTCATGTTCATTTGCAGCTGTGAAAGCATTGAGTCTGAACACTGTCCGAATTCTGATGAAATTCAGAATTTAAGTTCACCAGAAAAGGGAGCGACAGTCAAGAAGTGAGTTTGATCCAAAATGTGACCATGTTATGCTTCATTTGCAATACAGTAGTGTACAAAGGGAATGGCTGGAGAGCTGGTGGCCATAGGTTGGATAATCAGAAATCTCTTCATGAAGGCAGAGATGTTTCCATGCTGTATGACTCTGTAACACATACCACAGAAACAAAAACACGGATATCATTCCAGATCATGGCACATTGATGAAGAAACAGCTTCTGAGTTCTTTGCCTATTCTCTCCCTAATTCTGAGGAACAAGCAATACAAAGCACAAGCAGCAGTTGCGTGTGAAGGTGTTGAGTTTATCTCAGACTGAAATTTCTGGACTAGTAGCAAATGTAAGCTATTGAAGAAGTGGCTTCACTCCTTGCACCTGCTCCTTTCCCCTGTTACCACCAGCCGCCACCACTGCTGGTGAGCTGCTTTGGCCCTCAAGGGCATTTCTGGTAAACTTCCTGAGGAAATTTAAAGAACGTATTCACTATTTTATGCAGTTTTACATTTAGAGTGTGACCTTGTTTCATAAAGTTAGCTGATCACAGTTTGGGATGCTGAATTTTGAGACTTCATTTTTTTATTTTACGTCTGGCAACCAATTGTAGACCTAAACACCATTTCAATTTGCTTTTTCTTTTGTGGTTTATGATCAATTGCAGAAGCATAGACTTCAACAGATCAAGCTTTCTAGAAGAATATAATTTCAGTCCTGCAGAAAAGGAAACACTAATGAAAATGTAAGTTTGATTTGACATGTAGTGAAATTGTATTTTCAATGTGAAATTTAAGAATGTGAGAAGAATTGCTGGAGAGCCAGAAAGACCTGTAAAATAATGTAGAGCCTTTGTCATGAAGATATGAGGCACCCAGAACAGGATGGCAAACGGCACTCCAACCCATAACAATCACATTCAAGAAGCTAAATAATAACTGAAAGAATCACGGACACTGCAACTCAGGGACAAAAACAAAGTTGTTGGAAAAGCTCAGCATTTCTGGCAACATCTGTGAAGGTAAGAACGGAGTTAATGTTTCAGGTCTGTGTGACCCTTCCAGTTCAGAGGGAGGGTCGCTGGACCCAAAATATTAACTCTGTTTTTGCATTAAAGAAGCTGCTTGCCTTGCATGTCCAATGATTGCATTATTCCTAGAGATTGGCTTGTTAATATTTTTCAGTGTAAATCATCCAAAATTCTTTGTCTTTTGGAATTGTTTGTCCTACATTATCACGCTTTTGGGGTTGTTTATCTCAGATTGTCATTAGTCTAGTTTGTGATAATGATGCATTATTGCAGGAATGGTTTTCCTCTTCACACCACTTTATTAGTAGTTATCCTGCAAACTTCCTGTGAATAGTTGAAACCAAATGATACCGCTATCTAGAGCAGTCAGATATTTGGCAAGTGGTTTGTTTGTGGTGTCCTGACTTTGGTAGCCCTCTGACTCCATGCTGCTGTTGTACGTTTTGCATATAATCGATCTTGAATTAATACTTCCTGAATCTATGAAATCCAAATAATCTCGTGAAATCATTTTTCATGTTTGAAGTTTGTCAACGAAGTGCTTTCAAAGATATTTGACTGTAGAAAGCATCGCACAAATGCATCTCTAGCTGGAATTCTAGTTGTTTTTGAGCTATACCAGATTGCTGAGGTTGTTTTACTGCTCTGAATAAGATTAGATTACCTACAGTGTGTAAACAGGCCCTTCGGCCCAACAGGTCCACACTGTCCCTTGAAGCATCCCACTCAGACCCATTCCCCGAACACGAAGGGCAATTTAGCACACGGCTGATCCACCCAGCCTGCACATCTTTGGACTGTGGGAGGAAACTGGATCACTTGGAGGAAACTCACTCAGACATGGGGAGAATGTGCAAACTCCTCACAGACAGTCGCCCAAGGCTGGAATCAAACCCGGGACCCTGGAGCTGTGAGGTGGCAGTGCTAACCACTGAGCCACCATGCTGCCCTGCATGACACTTTGGCAGCATGGGATTAAAGATGGGATTATTCTGGTTTGTCTGGCCGTTCGATTAAACTCTGTGTTTTTTGATTAAGACAAAAGAACACTTATCCAATAGATTTGAGTGCTGGACTGGACTTGGGGACTTTAAAGTTTGAAATTCTTATCTTTATATATACAGTGATTTATTTTCTTTTGTGCATGGTTTGTTTATTCATTTATTTTGTTTTCTTGAGTTGATATTGTTTGTCATTTTTATAATCAAGAAAGCCAATGCCTGAAGGGCCCAGCACAGATAAATTACTTGTGAGCAAATACAAAGGCAAATTTTTGCAGTATTGCATTGAGAAAAATGGTCAATTTGAGGGAGTGAGGATTTTCAGGGAATATTTTTACTTCAGATGCCATAGCAAGCGTTCACAACTGGGCTGCACTGAAGTTTGAAAGAAAGCTCAAACAATTTATGAAAAATGCAGCAAAGGAAAAATCCCTCTTGTTAATCAAACAAATAGGACACAGTTGGCCAGGCAGCATCAGAGGAGCAGGAAAACTGATGTTTCGGGTCTGGGCCCTCCACCAGAAATTTTCTGAAGAATGGTCCAGACCTGAAATGCCAGCTTTCCTGAGCCCCTAGCCTGCTAGCCTGCTGTGTTCATCCAGTTCCACACCTTGTTATCTCAGACTCCAGCATCAGCAGTACCTACTAACTCAGAACACAGTTGGGATGCCTTGTGCATTGCTATTCACTCTAACCCACCCAGTTGGCTTTTTGGGTAAATGAAACAAAGTTTTAGAAATCTAAGCCACAGGGCTTGGTGGTTATCTGGACATTTTTCTCCAACACCTAGCTATTCATGTCTGGATGAACACAGCTAATTGTGGATACCAAATTGGTCCTGATTAATTTCACAATATTCCTGTACTAATGTCTCAAGAGACATATAGGGATGAAGTGTATGAAGGAACCTAAATTATCCTGATCCCCGATTGAGGACAGTGTAATCCTCATGAAAGTAATGTGCTGGTTTGGCATGTTATTTGGTATGTTAATCTCCTTTTGAATTCAAGTTTTTTGGGTTGAGTAATGTAGAAAAATATCATTTTTGTTTTCTACAGAATAGTAGCTTACAACCTGTCAGTTTGACATTGAAGAAAACACAGATATTTTGGGGGTTGAGTAAAAGCATGGTCAAAACATGGTTTTAAAGGAACATCTTGAGTGAGAGCAGAAGTGGCAGGAACATATCCAGTGAAGTTGTCATCGATGAAACAATTAATCTCAGATGCGCAAGTGGCCAGAATTGAAAAGAAAGACAAAAGTGCACCTGTACATAATTATTTCAATTCTGGAAGACTCTAATACTTTAAGAATACACTTCTCTCCAGTGCCATTGCAATCTAAGTTTATGTTGTGCTCGCTTTAGGAAATGATCCTTTTAGGTGGTGGAAGGATGATAATGAGTAATTAAATGAAATGATGTTGTACACTGCAGCTGATTAGAGGCTTCAGATTACTCGGTAGGGATGTAGTAACTTGTTAATGAATCTATTGGAAACAGAGACTTTAATTCTAGTGGGACGACAGAAAAGTGTTTTGGGTCAAATTTTGGACTCTGCACAGTACTAATTAAGTTCTACCATATTGTCAGCAGGGTAGAGGCTCTTTAGCTCAGCAACCTATTTCCCAGCCACGAAGGCTTTCAGTAGGATATGGAATTTTTTGGTTTTGTGATCTTTTGAATTGATTTTTCTTTCTATATATTTTTGGAGGGTTACTGTTCGAGTGTTTGTAATGTGATCGAAGCATTTCTGAAAGATTCAGGACCAAATGAGCCCAGGCAACTTCCTTAAGTCACATTTCCAGTGTGTTTCAGTTAGTCACTGTTTCCGAGAGGTAACATAACAAATAACATTTCCACAGCCTTGTCCCTCCATCTCTGCAATTTCCTTGTGTCTACTTCAGACGTTTCTCTTTTTTCCTGTCCAGTTTCACTTTTTTGCCTATGCCAGATTATGTTTGTCCTGTTGTTACCAGCCATGGCTTCAGCTGTTTAGACTCTAAAATCTGAAATGCACAGTATGCTTTTCTCCATTTTTTAAAAAGCTGATTAAAAACTTCACCTTTTATCAAGCTTTTCATAATTCTTCTGACCTCACTGAAAAACAATCTCTTGACATTTCCAAAAATGAGTCACTTCATTTCATAATTTGCCATGTTCACTAGTTAATATCATTCAGCATCTTAGCAGTGTGGGCCAGCTGTGTTTTTGAATCATTGCAAAAGAGTACGACCTATGCCAACTGACCTGAAAGCAGATGAAGTCAAAATAGTCCCTCCAGTGTAAACTATTTCTAAGTCGTATATCTTTCTCAAACAACAAGAGGCTATTGCTGCATATGGCACTATGGCTGCCTAGCACTTCCTACACCAACCACTGTTTAACAGGAGTGGAGCTGTTAAAGTCTGAGTGAAGCCCCAATGTCTGTGTGTAATGTTTCACATCATATAATTTCTGTGCTGTAATGATCTATTATGAACGGACTCAAATAAGTGATCATCTGTTTCAGTGTAGGGCTGCAGATAAGGAAATTCCAAATTAAAAACTAGAACAGCACTTTCAGTGTAAAATATTCCATGTAAATTGGGGATGCCAATCAAACAAATGTTTACTTTTTGGAGTCTTTGGAACATCAAAGGTTTCTTCTGCCTATTGCATCATAGACCATAGCTGCAACTCAGTCCATGCTGGCCCACGTTGTCTCTCGGTTGACCAATGTCTGAACTTTAGATTTTTTTTCGAAAAAAACTTTCAATTCTTGTGTTCACATCCTTTCACGTTCTTATTTTGCTTTTGTCTGGAATTATTTTAAGTCCCAAACTTTGCTTGGTACATTTCTGTTCTGCCACGTCCAGTGTGCTGTGTACTTCTTATTTTTTTCATCAGCCCACCACCGTTAGTGCTTCTTCCTGCAGATGTATAGTTTCTTCCTCTAGACATCACCATCTCTCGCCTTTAAGAAACTCATGAAGAGTCACTATGACCAAATGTTTGGACACCTGTTTGAATATCTCCTCCTTTGTCAGTTTTTGAATGGTTAATCTGCTGTGAAGTGCCCTGGGGAGTTTTTCTGTGCAAAGGGTTCGATTTCAGTGGTGTGATGACTTCTCTGTGCCGCTGACGTCTTGTTGCAAAAAAGTAACCATTGATTTACCTGTGAAATAATGCTACGTGGCCTCTCAGTATTAGCCAGGCAGGCAGTTAAAATAAGTGAATTGAAAGCTGACTATGTTGGAGTATTTCATTATTCATCCTCAGCTGGACCCAATTTATCCATGTTACCGAGGTATCCAACTGCTGGCAATGCAACTCCCAGAACAAAGCCAAACAAATCATCATTATCCTTGTGTTTTTCTTTGTTCATCTGATTTGTCCCATTTGACTTTTATAAAGAAGATTTTTTGTTAAAGCTCACTTTCTCTTTACTAGCAAACTCTAAACACCAAGAGGTCCTGCTGGTGTAATAAGTAACCTCAGACACATGTGAAATCACTTTATACGTGAGCCTTAAGCTTACTTGTGCAATCTACCTAGAAGAAAACTTGGAAACATGGCCAACTTGCAGTTTCCATCCATGGCCAGCGTAATTCGAACTTGGACAGTCATTTCTTCATCATTGGGTCAAAGTGCCACACAGCCCCCCTCTGATGGCACAGCAGGATCACCATTGCCATGTGCACTGCAGCAGCTCAAGATGGCAGCTCATCTCCTGTGTGAGCACGATGACCCCATATTCCAACTTTAATCTATTGCATTTACATTTGTAGAATTAGAAGCTTTTTTCCCACACGTTTTGCTTCCCCGATAAACAGATATAAACTCTGACTTTATTTCCAGTGCTATACCTGAAATTCTTGAAATCTGGCTGGAGGAGTCTGCCGAAGACTTTCGTCAAGTTCCAACTTACTCTTGTCTCCGGAAGGTACTTTGCTACTTGAACCAGACAGTGCCGGGGTCAGATGCTGAACATCGGGCCCAGAAACTCCTGAGTCGGTTTTTGGCGGAGGAAACAGCGGAGAAAGAGATGTTCAGTAAGATTTATAATTATGTTGCAAAAATGTGGTTTTAATTCAGGGTGCCTCCCTACAAGTTTGTGTGCGGCTTGCCCCTCTGTCTCAGGATTTAGTTCATTTTGGTTTCCTTTGACAAGCTTCAAAATTACTTCCAAATTTTTGGGTAAACGAAGTTAATTAAAATTATTGCTGAATGATTACCCCTGTACTACATGATGTACAAGACCAAATTCTGCATAGATTTGATACTCTAATATGGTCCGCTAAGACCCAGCAGCATGTAATACGACTTTCTGGACAATTTCCTTTTGAACTGTTGCCGTCAATGACATTTTATTTTATAATCTGATGTAATAAGTTTGCAAGTTATTGTGAAACAATAGATTGTGATTCGGAAGATTTCCTAAAGCTAGAAATTGGGATGGGAATCTGTCATTAAATACAATTTCTTTTGCAATTGAGATGCTCCCAACAAGAGGATTTCAGTGCAATATCATATTAATTTCACCAAATCTAGATTTCGAAGTATGAATATTAGATAACTATTGTAAACCAATGCATGACTTCTATTCACAAGTTTGTGAGATATTTTAGAGCAATGTGAACTTTGGGCACAAAATAAATGTCTCTCTTCACTTGCACAGAAGGCTACCGTAGAAGAGTTAGATTCTATATTGGAGAAGAACACGACCAAACCATCGAACAAGTTGACGAAAAGCTCCTGTCCTACCCATCACGCTTCATTGCAGAGCAGCTGACTTTTATGGATGCTGTGAGTAAACAGGAATCTGGGGCCCAGTCATTCTGAATGAGATATTTCAGTCAGCAGTAGGCATCTGAATCTCTCTGTGTTGTTTAATGCTATTACTGCTCCACCAGTCGTTATAACTGAATTCCCTTCAAAATGCAGTCTTCCAAGATGTTAAAATGTGTTGTTTGACGTGTAACTTCAGTATCTCGCTTGAAATACCTGCCAACTAATACTTCAGCACTTGTCATTTGTTTTGAATGAACGTCATGTGAAATAAGTGACCTGAGAGAGCACTGAAAATCCTTTGTAACTTAGTGTTGAACCTTTACAAAATGAATAGTATTTCAGGGTAAAAGTTTAATTGTTTCATCATAACAGTCACTGTTTCTTCAAGAGTCCAGTGATTTTGTTTGAAGTATCCAGGATGGCAATTTTGTTGTTTTCCCAGAATCTTCTGGAGTGGAATCAGCCACAGGATATTCCAGTCTCGTCTGCAAGGTGGCTTGATGTCTACCTCTAAAAAATGAGACTCGTAGTTGCTGAATCAAAATTTGAGTTATGTCAAAGTCTGGTCATAGGCTTAGGCTTGAAGTGGAAGTTCAGTGGTCTGTATGTCAGCATTGGGTGTGACTCTAGAATGTAAGTAGTCCTCTAGGTCTCAAAAATCCCAAGCATATGTTAGTGTTCAGAACAGGGGTGCAGCGATCTCATCTGGAAGTGACCACTTTGTCAAAAGTTGGTTTTGGTTATGGGATAAGAGATAATGGGAACTGCAGATGCTGAAGAACCCGAGATAACAAAGTGCAGAGCTGGGTGAGCACAGTTGCTCCTAAGATGCTGCTTGGCCTGCTGTGTTCCTCCAACTCCACACTTTGTTATCTCAGTTTGTTAAGGGGCAGCTGCTTTTCTGCACAGAGTTCCAAAGGTAACTGTCTGTTTTCACTGCAGTTTCTGTTGCATATGTGTATGTATATACCGACTGGCATTTAGAGTCTAATCATGTGACATAATGATGACAGCAGCCATTTTTGGTGGGCAGCAACCTCGTTGGGTGTCTGTCGAGGAATGTAGCTGCTTTTCTTTTGTTGAATCATAGAGATCTGCAGTGAGGGCTGAGAGTCTTTTTTCAAATCAGTGGTTTGACCTGATGAATCTCAAAGCGGTTTTTTTTGATCCTCATTGCCAGTTCTTTTTTTTTTCCTTTACCGCACAGGTCCAGGGGGCTGAAGCATTAAACAGCAGGAGTTTTATTATGTAGTTTGCTGTCGAGGCAGCAGGGTTACCCTAAGCTATTCCTTGCCAGAAATGATCGATGACATCATTGTGACGTGATCAGACTGTTAAAAGTGAGAGCCCACCATGCTTGCATAAACATGCAACAGTTTCCCACTCGATGGTTTCTGAGCATTCCATTCTATTCCAACCTGTCACAGCCAACTCTGGCTTTGAAAGTGACGAGACTGACAAATTTCTCCATTCTGAATGAGTTTACGGGGATCTGAAGGAACTATTTGCCAGCTGTGTTAACTTTCACTGTTGGGGCATAATTGTTGATGGGAGTTGCTCATCTTGAAGAGGGAGACAGAAGGACATTATGCAATCTGAATGGCCAGTTGACAAGCTTGGACGTTTGGCAATATTCGTGTTCAGCATGAAACCAACAGTGGGGAAGTGTTGACATTGAGATCTGTTGAACCAACAGAGGGCCAGGCTGCCATTGTGTTCTGTCAACCTGCCTTGGTGCGAGAAGTAGACATGATGCAGGGCTGCTATACTGATGCCCAGCCTGTCTAGCCTGTGGGCCACCAGGGCTGAGCATCTGTAGCAGTGACTATTGCCAGCAGAGCCATGCATGATGGTGTGCGTGGAGCCCAGTCGGAGTTGGGTGGAGATAACCAGTGATTTTAAATCTAACCTACAAATAGGAAGCAGATGACTGAAAATTCGAGGGTTTTGATCTGTCTGAATAGCCAATGTGCGCTTGTGCATCAATGTGAGTATTATGTAGCCAGTCGTTGACAATATAGCACGCAGTTTTAATGTACATTTGCAAACTAGCAGGACGAATGTACCCATGGACGGACAAATCTTGTTTGTCGTTCATTGCTAAAAACATGGCACGACTGATACCTTTACCCTTTGTTTCCTTTTTATTTTTGATCAGGATCTTTTTCGGAAACTTGTGCCCAGCCAATGTTTAGGGTCCATCTGGTCTCAACGAGGGAAGGAAGAAAAACAGCATCTGGTATCAACCGTCCAGGCCACCATTACACAGTTCAATAATGTTACAAAATGTGTCACCAGCACCATATTAAGACCTCAACAGCTGAAACCACGGCAGAGGGCTAAAATCATTGAGAAATGGATTGATGTTGCCCAGGTACACTATTCTTTATTGGTTTTTAGCCTTTGTGACATGTTAAAGTCCACAGTGCATGAAACAACCATGGTGGAAGAGAGCAAGCCATTAACACTATGTGTTGATATGTCCAAGGTTTGAAAGCCTCTTGAACTGGCAAGCAGAATACTTTTCTGAATAAGAGTTGAATGCTTCATGGAAAATCCTAGCATTCATAATTTCTGTCGTGCTGGCTGCTAATAGTTCTTGCCTCAGTTTACAGTTGCATTGAAGTATTAATGTATTTTTTTCTCATCAAAAATATTTATGTGGATAAAAAAGGCAAACTTATTTCAGATTTTTACTGGCCCTTCAAAAATGAAGTTAGTTATTGGGCATTACATAGTGTTATTTGCCTCCCTTCCAAGCTGTAATCAGTCTACGAAACAGTGTACATTTTATTCCCAATGTTCTGCATTCTGTATGCCTACATGACGGCACTTCAGTAACTTGCCTGGTTGTCTGTTTCTTATGTGTTTGCCAAAGGAATTTGTCTCAGCATGTTAGTCAGCAATCGGTAAAAGAGTGAGGAAGGGCTGTCAGATCTGATACCAGGTTTGTACTTGTCGCCAACATGTGGCATTCCCACTCGTATATTTGGAAAGGATCAGGATAGGAACCGAGTAATTAACTAATTAAGTAAAGGAAGTAATTGATTCTTACTGATTTTGTAATCCTAAATTGCACTGGATTTTGCAACGAAACTGTACTTTCAATGTATTTTCCCGTATACACGTGACAACAAAATATTCATTGATTACTAAGGTTTGGAATGAAAGTTCACAATAATTCTGTTGCCAGCTAATTTAGAGAAGTCTGGTTTGGGTCTTGGCAACACTGCCTGCATCAGTTTTGACTCGTTAAGAGTCTTGAGGCATTAATGGGACCTTGATGGGGATTTGAAAGTCTGTCTCCAGTTTTACAATATGGAGCAGTTCAACCGAATGTAGGCTGACACCCAGTCGTAGACATGGATGAAAGGCTATTCTGAAGAGGAATCACTTGATCACTTGGCTGACTTTTCTAGTTCTGATTTTGAGTTTTTACAATAGTTGACAAGGAGTGGCTTCCATGTTGAAGTGCCCTCCGTTACTTCCATTTTACTGCAGCAGCTTTATTTCCCTGAAGCCGGAAGACTCTGGGCTTGAGAACCTACCTGCTGGCCTTAATCAGATAAGGCACTTATGATTATGCCAATTGACGCACCTCCAAAGAAATCCCAAATGGTGTGATCACCCTGCCCCTCCCTGGCCTTCCTCCCCAAGCAGAAGTGGCTTTGAGACCTGATAACAAACACTTGCAGGCTTCCTCCTCGTCTCCACCACACCCCAAAGTACACATTTGGGAGGTTTGATTTGATCCAGTTTTCTCCCTGCCTCCAACAGGTTGGGGGGGTGGTGGCAAACAGATGAAGGACATTCAGCTGCTAATCTAGGTAAGATTAGTTAACTCAGTATCAATAACGTAGTGACTCATAAAAGTAGACCCAATTTCCTGATTTGTCTGTTTTCCCTCGAATGAGTATCTCACGTGACTGGTCCTGCCCTCCTATTCTGTCAGATAATACAACCTATCATTCATTTATGAGCGAAATGTGATGGATATAACAAAGATGATTACCCCGCCTCCACCCCCCTACCTTCGCGACTTCTACCACTCAGATGTCCCTGTCTCAATCCTACTCATTTTAAGCTCTCCTTTGCTGTCAGTAATCATATCTAACCAGTCACAGGCTGGCAGCAAGGCAACTGAAGAGGTTGTCTCAGAGGGATACAAAACGAATATCAAGGTTTGAGTTGCCAAGAATCATGGAATTCTTTCCCTCAAAAAGTTTGTTTGTTAATGCTGTTATTTTCTCAGCTAACATTTTTCTGATAGAACCTTTTTAAAAAGTCTGAGGTGTTGGGTAATGGGGAGTCACTGATTTTTCCACAGAACTCACGGCTTTTTTTCTCTGACAGGAATGTAGGATTTTGCAGAATTTCTCGTCAGTGCATGCAATTACTACGGCATTGCAATTGAATAGTGTGTTCAATTTGAAGAAGACTTCGGCAGCCGTGTCAAAGTAAGTCATTGTTCAGAAAGAGCCATGTAATTTTTATTTAATAAATATGAGGTAGGAAATTGCAGGTTTGACCTCCAGGTTTACTTGCCCAAGTGATCTTCACACGCTCGGTGCATTAACAGGATTACCAGAGGCGCTACAGTGCAATCGTAACAATTGGCTAATTGGCAGAATCTTTCATTCTTTCACGAAGGAGCGAAGAGTTAATTTGTTTAAGTGGAAAAAGAAAACTGTTTGGCAACTCGAAATATTTAACTATCGTGTTCAAAAACTGATCTGCTGTTGGATGGAACGTAACACAGTTTCCTGTGGATATGCTGTGATGGGGTGATATAAGCCGGAGGTTTGTGTGGGATACGAAAATACAAAGACAACAATTATTTTAATCTCCCAAGAAAGCACTCTATAACACTTTGAAGTGCACACCTGTAGTTTATGTTCGTGTGCCTCAGACCATTTGATCATGGTTGTTTTTTGTAGGCAGCTTGGGAATGAAATCTCTCTTGCTGCAATGAGATTCACCAAAACGACTGCACTCAAGAGCTTTTGCGGCACAATGGCAGTATCCCCATCCCTGGGTTTAAACAATCAGGGTTCAAGTTCTACCTGCCCCAGAGATTGCCAAAACATTTCTGAACAATTTGGCTAAAATAACTATACTTATTGTAAAAATGCTTCACTGCCATTCACTGTCTGTATTACTTGCTTATTTGTCAGGTTCCTTATCAGCTGTTTGTTATCTTGACTCTATTCTGTCAAGAGTAATGTGTCTCAATCCCTTGACTAGGAGCAGTAAGACAACATTTGAAGACCTTTCAAATAATGAAGAAGATAACTTTATAGCAAGTAGAGAGCTGCTAATGGAGGTAAGGTGTTGCACTTGGCGCAGTGTGACTATATTCAGGGCATGATCAATAGTTTCCAGTAAAATATCTGCAATGAACTCAGTTGGTGACTGAATGCTTACAGATTCTGTCAATCAATACTGCAACAGGAATATGTGTATTGCAGTCCAGGTGGTCTGGCTTGGCTCAAGTCTTCCAAGATTGTTTTGCCATGATTCTTACAATTGCTGATGATATTGCAGTTAACGTTTTAATCAACATCTAATGTGGTTATGCTGCAGTGATGCAGCCTTCATAGATTATCTTTCTCTGTGTTCATTATCTTGGAAATTTGAACTGAAGCAATGTCTAAAGTGCGATATCTGCCAATTTCTTTTTCATTTGCTTTGTACACTTCAAGGGCCTTGTAATTAATAAAAGCCAAGGCAAAACATTAAGAGATTTAACTGGTTCTCATAAGTGTTTTTACTCAATTACCATGTCTTCCTTTTATTGTTCTCCGCAGTAAGAACTATTTGCTGCGTAGGAATGGAGAGATATTCATATCTCTTTGTTCGTTCAGTATTTCAGACATCAACTATCTAGTTTTACTAGCGTGGACGAAAACTGACAAGTTTCTAGCCATTCCTCCTCACTCCTTTTATCATGCTCTTTGTCCACTCATTTTGCTCCTGAATTTGATAAAAGAACAAAATAATTGGTCAGATATAAATATTTTGGTGCCACTATACCAAACTAGTTGTCCAGCTCAGAAAATATTCAAAGTTTTCTTATTCTCTAAATCATTCTTAGATGGAATTGAAGCATTTTTAAGCTGGTATTTGAAGAGGGAGAAATGCAGTAATCATGCTCGCATGTTGTCAGTTTGACAGACACTCCATGTTTCAAACTGCTCAATGTTCCAGTTGCAGTGAACTATCTTTTTACATTGCTTTCCAGATGTTTGCCCCAGAATTTCTACTGCCCTGCTGTCACACTTTGTTTATTGTGTGTTGTGATTGGTGCACTGTGCAGAATTTCAACATATTTTTCTGATCTAGATTGAATCTAAAAGTAGGTTTGCTTTTGTAATCAAAAATGTGTGCTCTGCATGATGATTGTTTTTGTGGTGCAAAATTCTGTAAGTATACAGGGGAAAATGTGAGTTCATGATTGGACAGTTGTATAACTTCCATAAAGCTTTCTCCCAGATTATGCAGTGAATGACAGTGCATGGTTTGCTAATCTTGCAGCATCTTACACAAATGTGCTTTGGCAATGGTGCAGGGCACCGCAATAGTTCTTGCTGTGAGTACATTAATGTTCAAGACACAAAAGCTCCAACTATGAACAGCAGGTTCACAGATGACACAAGAATTGGAGCGGTAGTCAGTAGCAAAATGCCTTAGTTTCTCTGCACACATTGTTCCAGCTGTGGCTCAACTAATGTTATTTACAGTTCCGTCATTACTTCTTTGCTCTTATATTCAGGCAAGTATCCAATGTTTTATCAACTTATCCACAGGTCCTCCTGCTTTCAAGAATATGTTTATGCACACACCAAGGTCCTTCTGATCCTCTGTCATCCAGACCCAAAACATCAACTTCCCTGCTCCTCTGATGCTGCCTGGCCTGCTGTGTTCATCCAGCTCCACATCTTATTATCTCATTGAACATATATTGTCCTGACTTATTAGACTCCCAAAATGCTTCACCTCACACTTTTCTGGATTGAATTCTATTTGCCTCTGTTCAAGCCTACTAACCAGCCCATATGTGTAACCCGAGAGACTAAGGCTTTTTGCTGTTTACAACCGTCCAATTCTTGTGTCATCTGTGAACCGGCTGTTCATACTTGGAGCTTTCGTGTCTTCAACATTAATGTACGCACAGTAAGAAATATTACTGTACCCTCTGGCATGCTGCTGGATGAAAGCATCAAGTTGCCGAAAAGCCCCTCAAAAATCGCATTTACTTCCTGCCACAAACCCAATATTGGTTCCAATTTGCCAATTCCGATAGATCTCCTAGGCTGTTAGGTTCTTAACCAACCCACCGTCTGAGACCATTAAATTTTTTCTTTGGGTAAGAGAGGTGTCTATGAAAAGACATTGAGAAGAATTATATTCTTGAGTTTAGAAAAAAATGACGTTTAAACTTGTTGAGACAAAGTTTTGGAGATCTGGTGAGGTAAATTGCTTTTATCTTCAAGCGAAATTGCACATTACGTAGAAAATTTCCAATCTCCAAATGATGAGGTTACACAAGTTTGGTTTCCAGTTCACAGATCAGGGATCAAACGTTGAACTTGCCTGGCCTTTATAGATCTAACTATGCATTCCACTGTGTAACTGTCTAAAATTTTGAGTCCTAAATTTTGATTCTAAATAGATTTAGTTGTATGATCAAGGGAATAAATAAGACATGGAGTAGTAATTTTGAGAAATAGGACAATGAGTTCACAATGGATTGAACAAATTCACTCTCTTTTTCTAGGATATCGTTCAGGGAATTGTGCCGTACCTGGGAACTTTCTTAACAGAATTTTCAGCGCTGGATTCGGCTTTCCCGAATTGCCATTCAGTAAGTCTCTCTTACAAGATTTGGATTCCTTATTTGCTGATGAGTGCTATTATTATGGTTTCATTGCAAGCTGCTTGTAGATGAGAACCAAAGCAATAAAAAAACAAATGAGTTTGATTAATAATCCCAACCAGAATAATTTGATCCTTTGTACTGTGAATCAAACAATTTGTAAACAATGGAACATGCAAATCACTTTGCAGTTAATTGAATATGGGTTTAGTTTTCCAAAAGGTTGGATAAATTGCACATCATTTTTATTCTGTACAGGTAAATTGGTTACCTGGATGTCACTGCCTATTGAGCAGTTGAACAGCTGAGAATGTCTTCAGCTTGGTACTGATCTACTTGACTGGAGCAAAGGGCTCTCTGTGGTGTCCAAGATATGACCTGGTGGTATGATAGATCATTTGTGATTGGCCTTTGACGATTTACTAAAATGGAACCAAGTTTACAGAGCTTGTATTTCACTTCTGATCTTTTAAATTTCATGATCTTGTAGGACTGTTTGACCTTTGTACATTTGAACTAATTTTCTTTGTCCTTGTCTATCTCTTACAGAATGGCTTGATCAACTTTGACAAGAGACAAAAAGTTAGTACTGAAAATTGCACTGTGCAAAATGTTTGGAATTGTATGAAAGGGGAGAAGCATGCCTTTCAATCTTGTGCTGCTTTATTTGCTTGATGCGGGTGTAGCGGGGGTCTACAACTGCATCCTAAATGTATATGGTCACTAATAAATCCAATAAAGAATTCAGGAGATGCTTTGTGGCTCAGAGCAGCCAGATTGCAGAAGCTGCTGCTACCAGGACTCGTTGAGAGGATGAGCACAGATGTATTTGAGAGAAAGTTAGATGTCAGAAAGGACACAACGGCATATTTAGAGTTTGAAGCAAGGTGGGAGAGGTGTAAAGATCAGCATGGAGCAGTTCAGCCAAATGGCCTGTTTTTGCCCTGCTAATGTGTTGCAATTTGCCTTTGAGCAGTCACAGCCACGTACAGGATATGCCAGGTGTTATGTGAATGAGGATGTTGTTCAATTAATCTCAGTGCCATGGAAGCTATTTCATTATTGAAGACACTGGGTAAACAATCTCTCCATATTAGTCAGTATTTTCCTTTAGATGAGAGGCATCATTTCGTCATGGGATGCCAGAAATTGAGGGAGTACAACTGTTTGGATTCTCACTGACTGGGCACTATTTTTTACTCCATATTTCTGAATTTGGTAATACCAAATTCTCAAACATCCCTGTTGTCACGGCTACTGTTGAGGGTGTCATCAAATCCCTATAGTGTGGAAACAGGCCCTGCGGCCCAACAAGTTCATAGGGCCACTCTGAAGAGGGTCCCACCCAGACCCATTCCCCATGTCTAAATCACTGAACCCCAAAATATCCCTGGGCACTACGGGCAATTTAGCATGGGCAATCCACCTATCTTGCACATCTTTGGACCTTGGGAGGAAACCAGAGCACCCCGAGGAAACCCACTCAGATTGTATTTTCACCTTGTACTGCAACATTCAGCAGGCAACCTGAGAATATTAATTTGAGTGGAATTTGACCTTATGGCAAACAATGAAATTTTGCTTACAGAGCTGTAACTTGAGGTCCCTATGAATAGAATAAGTTCCGATCAGAAGCAGCTGATGCTGAATTTGCCAAACTGGGCCATGTGATGTAAAATCAGCTGGGTGTTAAAATAGGCATCCAACGCTGTGTGACTCCAATTCACCAGCTCGGAATGTAATCTGTCAAATGGCCCGCCATTTGTAGTAGCTGATGTGGATGTAGTGAAGTGTTTCTTTTCACTGACCTGTTGACAACTGGCACGCACTTTACAAGTTGGCAGTAACATGTTGTCAGAGTTTGACTTAGAAAGGTCTGCCCCTTTTTACATGTGAAATTGTGACAAGATTCAACCAAGAAGCCACTGTGGTTGAAAGAAAATAGTCCAGTAACTTCGAGCTGCTCATGGTCCATTCAATTTCATGGTGGTGCAAATTTGAAAAATTAACTGAACATTTTCACCGTCTGTCTTGGTATCAGTTACTATAGATCAGCCACTTATTTTGTACTTGGCAGACTTCCTTTTGCTTGGATGAACGATCTTTCATAACATTTCTTGTCTTCACCCTAAATCAGCTTATGGTTCTTAAGTGAATCATTTTTAAAAAATAATCCATCTTTGAAGCGCTGTTTTGGGAATTAGTGTCCTGAAACCATCCTGGATAATCTGTACAGAAATTTATCCTTGAAAAGTCACATTTGTGTCATTTATTTCCAAAGCAGAAATATTTTTGTGACATGATGTACTGTGCACTTTGAATAAAGTTATCGATGCTGTTCAAAATACCACGGACTCGGATTTAGCAGGAGCAATTATAGCAGTTTAAACTTGCCTTAACAGCTCATTATTTATTTGTGTTCTTTCAGGAATATGAAATAATTTTGAGTATCAAATCCCTGCAGTTTGCTTGCTCATCTTACACCCTTCGTCCAAACGAGAATTTTCTAGACTTGTTCTTTATGCAACAATACTTAAGTGAGGATAGCGAGTACGTAACTGGTATTGTAGGAGTGTGCAGGTAAAACAGTTAAGGGTTGTGTGTGAAATCTTCTCTAGTTATAATTGCTGTTTAATGCTAGTGAGCTGCCAGTTTACTTACTGTCTTCCTTTTCCTTGGTTTCAAAGTTTTGACAATGAATTCTGACCTATGAGGATAAAGCCAGTTGCTCAATGAATCAATTCTGTTGTAGTGCATCAAAATGCGTTTCAAAGGTATATAATAGTGCAGAATATACTACCACTAAGCCAATGATTGCAGGAAAATGCAAAAAACTTGATGAGTGACCAATTTTAGCAACATGTCCAAGAGCTCCTATTCTGGGTGCACCTACAAATCCAGATGTAAATTGTACCAGTTTTGAGAAATGTTTCTTTTCCTTCCAATTTCTTTTCAAATACATAATCCTATTACTAACATAAAATAAACAATAACCCTACACAATTGGTCAGCATTTTAAAGTATCTTTCAATGGCTGCCTAAAAACATCATTCCCTCATCTCGAAATAGCCACAGTATATTTTTAATAATGCAACCAAAAATAATCTCCAACTGAAAAACAAAACACTTTGCCATTCCTGGACCAGAGTTGATTAAAGAACCAGATTATATATCACTGAAACTATTTTTTAGTTTTGACAGAGCAGGCTTTGTAATAATTACATTGCTTGAAAACAGTTTGCTTCTTCATAAATTGGTGGGCAGAAGTTATTATTTAAAATGTACCTGATGTAGCAATTTACATTCCTGCTTTGAAAATCAAAGCTCACTATTAAGCCCATCCTCAGGCTATGGATGACCATGTGCAGCAAGCACCTGGCATTATCGTCAATTCCATCAGTGGCACAGTCAGTATTGGGCCAACTTCAAACCTGGTATTTATTTATAACAGTAATTACAAAATGTTACCGAAATTCACTTTGCATGGATCATAAGTTATATTTAAAGTTCTTTTGGATCTCTCGGATAGTTTGGTTGATTTTCGGACAGTTTGTCTGAAAATATCAGCAACAGAAAGTCTGGTCAAGAGATATACTCGTAATTTTACTACCTCCGAGATGTGGCATGTGGTGTTTTAGTCACCGGAAGTGACTGATTCATGACTAACTTTCATTGCTTGACATTGTCTGTACATTCACATGACAGTGTGGATGAGGCCCAGAGAAACTCCTGTATAACTTTACAACCTATTGTATCACCTTCGGCACTGGAAGTTTGATTCTCATGTTTTCCAGTTAACTTTTTTCAAGCCCAGTCCTCGTTAATTTTTTCTGTACCTGCTGTAGAAGTTCAAGTATTTTGTTCAATTCCACGTGTTCTGCAAAAAGACTGAGGGGGTTATCGTCTTGGTAAAAAATTACGCAAAGGAACTGCAGATGCTGGGAATCAAAAACACAAAGAGAAATTGCTGTAAACAATCAGCAGGTCTGGCAGCATCTGTGGAAAGAAAGCAGAGTTATCTTGCGGGTCTGATGACATTTCTTCAGAACTCTTATTGTCTTGATCTGCTGTTCATAAAGCAGAAAAGATCGATGTGCCTACAGTGAAAACTTTTGTCGCTCATTACTCTAAGTAATGTTCAGTGTTCTCCTGCCTGAAAACACGTGCCTTTTGCAAACAAAATTATCATTCTGCAATTTCAAATCTATGTAAATGATTGATTTTGCCACAAAAAATAAGAATATTGAACAAAAGCATCTGATTCTTTTTGAATGAATCTTGTCTGAAAATGTTTATTTGCCACCCTGCAGCTCCTCTGAACTCGAGAAACCGCCAAAGCCCAAAAAGAGTGTGTTTAAACACCTCAGCTGGTAAGTATCCCATGTTAAGCACCGCAAATATCTCATTATTTCCTTTATTATTGGGATGAATGGACAGAAAGGTAATTACATCTGTTCCTTGACACATAGAGACATTTGATGTGTGGTCATTATTGCTTCATTGGAGTGAGATTTTTTAATAACTGTTCGAGTAATTTGAGATGATGCAAGGAGTGGTGCTGTTATTCTCACCTCGTGCATGTGTCTAGTGTAGACTGATTGATAGAGATTCTTTGCTATGACCATGAGTGTAGAATGTGGACCTGTGATGAGCTTGGTATTGCCTAGCGATTCTCATTTATTCAGAGAAGTTTCTGCACCATGGCTAAATTTCACCGGAATAAATTTGTTTATGAGAGACAAGTAAGCAAAAAAGGTCTTACAGTGAATTAAATTGGCATATTTGTGGGCCTGTATAATGAAAACTAGCAATGTTTAACAATTTTGAGTGAAAAATCAGATTTGTGTTCTACTTTGTGGGTCAGCAGGCAGCAGAAATATCTTCTGTTGAAAAATTATCAGCCATGCTTCTCACATTTGAAGCTCCACCTCAAAATTACTATCTCAATGGAGTCAAGTTAGGTAAAGGAAAAGCACATGAGATCTAGGCGTTCTTGTACATCAGTCAATGAAAGCAAGCATGCAGGTACAGCAGGTAGTGAAGAAAGCTAATAGCATGCTGGCCTTCATAACAAGAGGAATTGAGTGTAGGAGCAAAGAGGTCCTTCTGCAGCTGTAGAGGGTCCTGGTGAGACCGCACCTGGAGTATTGTGTGCAGTTTTGGTCTCCCAATTTGACGAAGGACATTCTTGCTATTGAGGGAGTGCAGCGTAGGTTCACAAGGTCAATTCCCAGAATGGCGGGACCATCATATGTTGAAAGATTGGAGCGACTGGACTTGGAGACTTGAGTTTAGAAGGATGAGAGGGGATCTGATTGAGACGTAAAAGATTATTAAGGGATTGGACACTCTGGAGGCAGGGAGCATGTTTCCGCTGATGGGTGAGTCCAGGACCAGAGGACACAGTTTAAAAATGAGGGGAAGGCCCTTTAGAACAGAGTTGAGGAAAAACTTCTTCACCCAGAGAGTGGTGGATATATGGAATGCTCTGCCCCAGAAGGCAGTGGAGGCAAACTCTCTGGATGCTTTCAAGAAAGAGATAAACAGAGCTCTTAAAGATAGTGGAATCAAGGGTTATGGGGATAAGGCAGGAACAGGATACTGATTGTGGATGATCAGCCATGATCATAATGAATGGTGGTGCTGGCTCGAAGGGCTGAATGGCCTACTCCAGCACCTATTGTCTATTGTCTATAAAACTCAAATCTCTTTCCATGTAGGTGACATGAAAGTATGTGTTTGTGTTGTTGTGCATACATGTGTAAAGACTTCAAAGTTATTGTTTTTGATAATTTTCCTGAGTTGGGGATATTATCTTATATTTCTGTTCAATAGGTAAGGACTGACCAGAACTCAGCAAAGTCAGATTTTCCACCACCTCCCCATGTCGAGTTTCAGAGAAGCAAAAACATGCCTTGTTGCTGTGTTGTGCCTTGTAGTGATCTGGACTGTGACATGTGACTATTGTTATATAGAAACCAAGAAA
Organism: Stegostoma tigrinum; assembly: GCF_030684315.1. Lineage (NCBI taxonomy): Eukaryota > Metazoa > Chordata > Chondrichthyes > Orectolobiformes > Stegostomatidae > Stegostoma > Stegostoma tigrinum. Next base: position 1,255,011 of record NW_026728516.1, on the reverse strand, counting down.
GAGAAGGGAAACACTTATTCACTTCCTAGGATATCTTCTCTTTACATGAGTGTGGATGTTACATGGATGTGATTTAGGCTTCCGTGGCTTAATTGTGATTCTCGAAGTGCAGGCAATCAACATTGCGGCATTATTGTGCAATCTCACATTTCAGCAGCCATCTGCTCTTGCTCCCTGTACTATTTAATGCCTAATATACCAACAATCGGGATTTTCTGTGTGGGAATTTTTTTATCATGCCATCTGCTGTACTTCTTTTGGGAGTTTTGGAAAATTTTCGATGTTAATCATGCAATATAAATGCAAATTGCTGAATAGAAATCCTAACGTTTGCAGTACCAATATACTGAAGGCCAAATTCAGAGTACACTGTCCTACCTTACTAAGTGTTGTATACAGTTTTCTATCAATTATCAATGGTGTTACTTTGTTTTACGTTTTATTTTTAATAAACTGCGGCTTTCAGGATGAAATTACATACACATTAGCATGTGGCCAGGTTGGGGGAAATTTTCCACCCTGTGGGTATTCAAATCCACATTTTGCCTTTCATGAGATTGAGGTTGGTAGTAGGTTGAACAAACACTGCAAAAAGCCCAGATTCTTGTGCCATTGGAATATGCAAACATTGTAACCTATTCATATACTCCCTAACTATTAGACAATGTAACGGTGTTCAATACTAGTAATGCGAGCTCTTGGTATGAGTGTGCCACTATTAACTTCTCACAGGTCAAATGTGGCGAACATCAAACTCCTGGTACTCACATCATCAATATACCTTCATTCTAGTTTAATTTTTTTAAACAGTTTCTCTAGAATGCAATGACATTTTCATGTTTGTTGTGTCCCCTTTCCCTTGTGCAGCCTGTTTTCAAAGAGAGGTGTTAAAATACACAACACTCAAACTAAAAGCTCTGAGCAGCGAGCATCCCTTCAGAATGAGGATTCAGACGACAGCATTACCGCAGCCAGCATTTTATCCGATTCCAGCCACTTGGAAATGGAAGAGCCGAGCACTTCGCAAAAAGCGCCGGAAAAGGTGAGACAGTGAGGCACTCATCACGTAAAATATGTTGTTCTTGGAGACTCTGGTTTGTCTAATAATGTCGAGACCCTTTTTTTCTTCTTTCTTTCCTTCCTTTCTTCTGCCTTCCTGCCGTCTATTATCCTGACTACACTTTGGCAGTCAAGAGGATACAAGGGTACTCAGTGATACCGTCCCAGCCACTGGAGCTAGATGGCTGCCTAGCCAATCTCCTTCGCCTTTCTTTTAAGAGCTATTAGCCGAATAGCCATTTTGATGTTTCAGCCAGACTGAAATCCTTAATGTGAATGCCGTTCCACCAAGCATCTTCATAACTGGCTGCTGCCAGCAATTTTCCATCCCAGGTCCCACTTGCCAAAGTTGGGTTACTTGCTTTCAGAACGAAGGCAAGACAGCTGTGCAATTCCCAGCAAAATTCAACCTTTGTGCTGGTTACTGAAGCATTTGATTCCAGAAAAGGTATTATTCGCTCACGAAGTGAGAGCTGATTTTATTTGGTTTTTTTTTGAGTTGTGCTGTTGGCTTTGTTTTGCTTAGATATTTTATATGATTTTATACTAATAGCCAAAATATTTCGTCTTTAATTATTCACAGCATGTTTAATTTCTACACAGTAAATTTTAGTGCATGGGGTACATCTGTCGCAGCTTGAAGCGCACTGCCCACAAAAACAGTATTTGGAGTATGTTGGATAGGTCTTGATCCAGCAATTGCAACAAAGTAATGTAGCTCTCTGCATGGAGTCCTCGTGACTGCACGTTTTGTTTTTCTTCAATATTTGGGCTTTGAGCTGATGATTAGTGCATTCTCTGCTGAAGACCATTGTATCTTGGGAGATTATCAAAGTTGTGTTATGGTTATTGTTTACAGAATATGTCTAGGACTTGTCCCAGGGATATTTTCATAATGTATTCCCCTAAGAATTGGGCTAAGTATTATTAGGTCCCATTTAGGTGTTTTGGAGTGGTATTTCTTTGTTTCAAAATACCCTCTTCCTTTTTATGGATTCTCCTGTTTAGTGTTGTGACTTCCTGTATATTAATCATAAACTGAGAGCTGCAGTGACTTGGATGATTTTACTTCTGGTTTCTTTAGTTCTCTGCTGTATGGTTTGCTGTTGCTGTCTGTCTTTCTTTCTGCCAGTGGTGCTGTGCCGCACACATTCTGACCTGCACAATGCACTGGTTGGCCCATTCGCAGTCACCCGCACTTCATAAATGTGTGTTTTAACTTCAAACAGTGTAGTTGTATTCAAGATTTTGGTGCGTAGCAGGGTGAAGTGGGCAAATAAATATTTATGTAAGCATGTTCACATACTGAGTGCAAACTGAAACCCCAAAGGGTTTATCTGACAAACTTAGAATTGAAGCACCAGTTTACATGGTCAAGTGAAATGACCACAATGTTATTGTGCTGAGGGAAACTAATTAGTAATTTATGGGCATGCTAAGTACTGAATTGTTGATGTTGACTGAACAGCTAGTAAACACAAGCGGGAGTATAATTCCTCAGAAGTGATCTTTACTGGTAGAGGAAAGAACTGCAAGTTAAATATTTCACAAGACAGCAACAACCAAGAATTCATGTGCAACTTCATGTTCTTACAATTAAGCTGTCCTGCACAGAATGCCTTCACCTTTATGGGCAGCAGGAGAGCATATTTTGTGTCATAATAAATATAACTGGAAAGGGGGAAGTATCTAATATGCAACAATTGACAAACGTTTTCTTAAATAAAATAATTATTCCACAGTCATTAAAATCCGTGGATACTGCCTCCTGTGGAGGTTTATCCAACAGTGGTGCATCAGCAAAATCAAATTATGACAAAGCCAAGTCTGGTAGGCGTGCGGGTTTGGGCAGCTGCTGGTGTGCAACACGTCGGAGGGACAACCACCAGAATGAGAAAAGCTGCCTCATCCGAGTCCGATTAGAGGAGGACAGAGCACAACAATTCAAAATGATTTTGGTAAGTCCCTGGACTGGTTGCTCTCGTCATGCTCGGTCCAAATAATTGCCATTGCTCTCTGCCAGTATCGCAAGAGGAATTTTTATCCCAATTATTTGTTGCCATGCAGTCATATTCAGTGTGTATTTTCCACATTGCTGAAGCCTTTTTTTGGTCAATAGGAGTGCTTTGACCATCATTTTGATCCTGTTTTGTAATGCACTAGCAATGTTTAGGTTTTAGGCCTGAACACATTTTCCTTGCATTTCTCCTTTAAGTGTACATGGCAAGGTGCAGCACTCTGTTGCCGCATTTTGGGGACTGGCTGATAACTATTGAAGAGGAAATATCACAAATTAACACGCACCATTAACTGTACAATAAATCAGCAAGGAGGTACCAGATCTTCAGTTAGCTGACCACAGGCACTTTGGTCCATCTGTAAACTAATCGAGTAATATTAACAGAGATATTGAATATTTCTTTCCTGGCTTTGGCTCATGTGAAATTTAAAAGGCTGGTGCATGGAAGAAAACACATCAAAAATGGGTTGGAGAAGAACATAGAACATTACAGCACAGTACAGGCCCTTCGGCCTTCAATGTTGTGCCGACCTGTCATACCAATCTGAAGCCCATCTAACCTACACTATTCCATGTACGTCCATATGCTTGTCCAATGACGACTTAAATGTACCTAAAGTTGGTGAATCTACTACCGTTGCAGGCAAAGCGTTCCAATAGCAAGTGTGCAATCCAAAACAGAATAATTGCCTACTGGCTAGTTCAGGGAAGCCGAAGGAATATTGGCCAAATTAGAAGGCACATAGATTGTTTTGTTTGATCATGCATTTTCCTTGACAGGATCAGTCGTACTCTGATTGTGCCTCCACAGAGGTCAGTGTGATGTGTGGAAATTGCTTCTAGTGTTTAAATATTGTTGACAAACAGCGCCTCTTTACTCTGGTGAAGAGAACATTTGTTAGCTTGTCAGTGAGTTGGAGATGGGGCAGAACCAGCCTAAGATCTGAGGCAGAATTTGGATAAGCAAATGGCAAACAGCTTGTTTAAATTGAACATCTATGAAACACAGAAAACAAAATTCTCAACCAAAATGACGAAAATGTCTCCTGATGAATGTGCAACAAATTGTTGCCAACTAATACAGCCATGAGAGGCCAACTCGAGAATCGTGGAATGTTATCACAAAGCATAAAAAAAGCTTGACTTATTGTGTCTGTGTTAAATCTCAGTGAGAAGTAGCCTAATTCGCCACCCATCTCCCCCACCACAACCACCATTGCCCCTTTTAGCCCTGCCCTGCAAATTTAGCTCAATGTAATTATTCAGTTGTCTTTAGAAAGTAATTTAATCTGCTTTAACCACCTATTCGGATATTGCGGTTTGGAAAAAGCAGGATTCGTTTTTGTTTTTGCTTTTTCTCCCCACCAATGACCTTAGATTTTGACCTTGGTACATAGTGCCAGAAGGACCAGTAAACAGTTTCCCTCATTTACTTTAGTTAGCCTGAGCAAATGACTGTTCTTCATGATTCTATGTTCTAATCCTTACCCAATTTTGTGTCTATACTGCCACTGCCCATTTCATTCCACAGGCTTCAATTTTGCTTGCACACTTGTGTGGCACTTCTTCGAACATAATTTAGAAAATCCAATTTATCACCAATGAATCACTAAAATTAGTGATTAATCATTTAAAGTCTGAGCATACAGAGTGGAAAAGGTATTGGTTATTCAAAAAAGATCACTTTTGGGGATGTTAGTTAATGTAAAATAACAAGGTGTCGAGCTGGATGAACAGTGCAGGCCAAGCAGCATCAGAGGAGCAGGAAGGCTGACGTTTTGGGCCTAGACCCTTCTTTAGAAAGATAATGTAGTTCATCTAATCTCTAGTTGTGTAATATTTGACTCTACCACTTATAGAATTGTCGAGACGTACCGAACAAAATATCCCCCCAAACCTTTCCTATTTATGTACTTATTCAAATGCCTTTTAAACATTGTAATTGTGTCCACATCTGCCACTTCCTCAGGAATTTAATTTCACTACATTTTTTGGATTTTTCAGATTTGCTATCCATTAATATATTTAATATGATCTTTGCTTTTGACTGGGTGGCAAAAGTAATTTTTGTAGCCATGAACTATAGCAAAATTAAAGTAGAATTAAGTGTGAGTTTACTCAACCAGAAAACATTGCAGTTCTCCAGAAGAAACAGAAAATTTGCTGGTGCATTTCATCTTCCAGGTCATTGCTCAAACTTGAGCTGAGATAAGCATTCTCCAAATATAACAGAGAATTAAACAAAAGCAGACAATTGCCCAAAAAACTGGTCTTCTCAATATCCTGCCTATCAAATATTATTCCTGTACAGCCACATTATGATTGAATATTAAATATTTGCACTGTCTTCAAATCACAAATTGCTAAATGTTTCAAACTGTTAAAGCAATTTTATGAATAATTTATATGAATAAGCATAACATTAGGAAATGGCAGACTTCACAAACAACATTGAGCCATTTGCTGTAATGACAATAACTGTTAAAAGCAGGCAAATGGTATGGGGGTAACAAAGTGGGAAGCTGGATGAACACAGCAGGCCAAGCAGCAGAGCATCTCAGGAGCACACAGCCTGGCCTTTCAGGCCTAGACCCTTTTCTGATGAAGGGTCTAGGCCTGAAACATCAGCTTTTGTGCTCCAAAGATGCTTCTTGACCTGCTGTGTTCATCCAGCTCCACACTTTGTTATCTTGGATTCTCCAGCATCTGCAGTTCCCATTATCTCTGATACAATTTTAACCTCATTGTGAAGCCTCTTCCAGGGATACCTAACCTGAAGAAGTTACCCTTCTCTCTCCGGAAAAACCTCAGTGGATCTCTCTCCCACTGCAACTCTCTTGTAATCTCTTCAGCCTTGAAACAAAGCTTTTCTGTTGAAGGGTCTGTGCCCGAAACATCAGCTTTTGTGCTCCTGAGATGCTGCTTGGCCTGCTGTGTTCATCCAGCTCCACATTTTGTTATCTCGGACTCTCCAGCACCTGCAGTTCCCATTATGTCAAATGGTATGGGGGTTTTGGGTGGGAGGGGATGGAAGTGGATTATTTAAATTATGAATTTTGTCATTAGTTACTTGTTTCAAACTGTGTGTATAAGTAAACCTGATCACTGGGCTCTGTTTCCATTCAAATTCCAACCTTTACTGTTCACAGTAACTGTGTTATGGAGCATCGAATGCAGATTTTACAATAACAGTCCTACCAGATGTTATTTCATTAATGTAACTTTTACAACTTTCAGTGTAATGTCCCAATTAGTTTTCTGGGTGAAAGCAGCTATATTTATAAGCCCTTTGGAAATTGAGGCATTATATATTTCATTTGGTGTGTGTGTCTAATGCATTAATGAAAAGTGAATGTTGTTTTAATTAGGTGACTAATCAAGATCGTGTATCTGAAGTTCTCAACAAAGCCATGACCGCGCTCAAATTTGAACCCGAGCATCCTCAGAAATTTGATCTAGTACAGATCATTGAATCGAATAAAGGTGAGCAGTGGAAATTGCTTCAATTTAAGTTAAATCTATTTCTGAACAGCATAATCACTGCAAGGGAATTGATATTTTCTTTTGATTTCACCAAAAAGCTGCAGATATCTAAATTTATATCATTGAACATATCCAAGCATGTTCAGCAGGATTCAACTCTGAGGAATGTAAAGCCAATAAACAACTAATACCTGCACCTAATAAAAGCACATTATTTCATCAGATTGCCCTAAAGCCAAATCAGAACAAAGAACCACAAATGCTGGAAATCAGAAAGCACAGCAGCAGTAGCAGCACTTGTAGAGAGAAGTCAGGGTTAGTGTTTGGAGTCCAGTAGCCCTTTTGTAAAACTACCTAAAGCCATATTGAATGAAGGATGTACATCAGGATTTGGGTGTGGCATTAAATCCTGAATTATTCGCATTGTCAGCACATTGTTCTGCTTTGTTCATTCTTATTTTAACTGGTTATTCCAAAATAAATGTTTCCTTTTGCTGAAATTAATCTGTTCTTCCCCTCTTTTTGGCCCGTGGCTGAGAGACCAGAAATATGGGTGGGATCACTGCTGTCAAGTTGCTAATCTGTAGCAACCCTCCCCCAACCATTTCCTGGTGAAAAGTAGAAACGAGGACTCATGGGTTTCATTCTGCTGTGATTTAAAACGTGCCATCCAGGCTGTGTTAAGCAGAATGCATTATGAAAATGAAGGGTCCCAATGCCTTTGCAGCATGCTATCCCTGTCAGATTTCACAGAAAAGAAAAATCAGTTCCCTGGATGTAAGTCTCACTAACAAAGCTGGCATTTATTCTGCATCCATCATCGCCCTCAGAAAATGGCCATTCACTGGATCACTAACTCGTGTTTGATTTAGGTGCCCTCAGTGGTGTTATTTTCTAGATTCTAATCCAATGCTGAAGGAGAGGATAGCTTTTCTCAGTGTTTTCGCATTGATCACACTGCACCTTTTTGTGTTTGATGCTGGTATCAGCAGAAGTGACCATGTAGCTGCTGGGTCATTCGTGAATCAATTGGGGTTTTGCATTGTTCTGTAGTAAGGAAAATCTGACATCTTTACCTGGGCTACTGTATGCTGACTCTTCACAGCCTCATATCTGGCCTAATAAAGCCACTCAATTGTACAAACTGTCATGAAGAAGGCATGTGCCATTGGACAGTGAGAGGTTTGAAATGGATTTTAGTCTTGACCAACAATGCTCATCCTGAGAATGGGTCTCAGATACAATGGTTCTTAATTGTTGAGTTTACCTAATTTGGTATAACTCCAAGATTTTCTCTTGTGTTTTGTAATACGTTCTGAATCCTTGCAGTACATTCGTTCTGTTCCTCCCAGCCATTGATATTTCCGTACCCAGGAAGCAGTTGGACCTGTGCACAATTAATGTGATGAAAACACGTGTGAACAATAATGTGCTTTCCCTCTGCTTTTTCAGTGCTCATACTTCCGGCCAATGCCATCCTGTATTATGCAATGGACAAGAAAGTGAATCACGACTTCATCCTGAGATTCACCGAAAGAAGATCTTCATGTTTATGCAAGTTTTAGCTGTAAGGAACATAATGTTTCATGGGACTCTGTTGGATCTAAAATCTCTGCTCAGTATCAAAAACCCTGCAATATATGAATAAATTACTTTGGCAGTTTTCTACTTTAAATCATTGGACAATTTGGAGAGAGTGACTTGACTTCAGACAATTGCTTAACATTAACTTTTGAGTCCAGTGCTTGTTTGTCCTTTTCAAACATCTTGCACATCAGCTATTTTTCCTGGAACGCTGGAGAATTGAACCTTGCCACCTGTCTTCTATGAACATCACAGTCATGTATCAATTGGTTGGATGAGAAAAAGAATCTTTTACGTATCAATCTTGTTGACCAATTGTGATTGAATTTGCCTGGTTTCCTCAATGGTTGTTTGGTTAAAAAGCAAACCAGCCATTTGTTCAACCAATGGCAGGATGATGAATACTTCAACTGAAGTGTTTGGTTTGGCCTTTAAACTCTTCAGCACTCCATTCCTGCCTTCAATATTTTTATTTCTCCAGTGGCTTAAACTAATTTGGAGAGAATGCCATTGACATGCCTTCAACAAAGGGCAACTACAAGAAATAATAGAGTTGTTTATTACTGCCAGTCATATTGCACTTGTTTGAGACCTTAACTGTTTTTACTTAATGTTCAATTTTACAACAATTTAACATAAAATTATTGTGTCATAGTGGGACATATGAATGAGACTGTGTGAGTGAGAGTCAGAGTAAGCGATGTGTGAGTGAGACTGTGAGTGTGTGTAAGAGTGAGACTGTGAAGTTAGAGTAAGACTGTATGTGTGAGTGAGACTGAATGACAGTCAGTGTGAGATTATGTGAGTGATACTGAGAGTTTCTGTGTGAGTGGGTGTGAGAGAGTGGGAGTGTATGAAGTCAGAGTGAGACTGTGAGTGAGAGCATGTGTGTGAGTGAGACCATATGTGTGAGTGAGACTGTGAGAGAGAGAGTCAGAGTTAGATTGAGAGAGCAAGACTAGGGATTTGTATGTGAATGAAACCATGCATTTGTGAGAGTGAGACCATATGTGTGACTAAGAACATGTGTGAGTGAGAGAGTCTGAGTGGGACTGTGTGTGAGTGGGTCTGTGGGTGAGTGAGTGAGTCTGTGTGTCAGTGAGTCAGAGTGAGACTGAGAGAGAGAGAGTAGGAATTTGTATGTGAATGAGACCATGCATTTGTGAGAGTGAAAACATGTGTGTGACTAAGAACATGTGTGTGAGTGAGAGAGTCTGAGTGGGACTGTGTGTGAGAGGGTCCGTGTGTGAGAGGGTCCGTGTGTGAGTGGGTCCGTGTGTGAGTGGGTCCGTGTGTGAGTGGGTCCGTGTGTGAGTGGGTCCGTGTGTGAGTGAGCCCGTCTGTGAGTGGGTCCGTGTGTGAGTGAGTCAGAGTGAGACTGAGAGAGAAAGAGTAGGAATTTGTATGTGAATGAGACCGTGCATTTGTGAGAGTGAGGCCATGTGTGTGAATAAGAATGTGTGTGTTAGAGAGACTGTGTGTGAGTGAGACTGTGTTCGTGAGTCTGCGAGTGATCCGATGTGAGTGTGACTGTGAGTGAGAGTTTGAGTGACACAGTGAGATTAATTGAGAATGTATGATTGAGTGTGAGACTGAATATTAGTCAGACTGAATAAGATTGTGTGAGAATGTATGAGTGAGAGAGCATGTGTAATTGAGTGAGTTTGAACAAGACCATGTGTGATTGAGACTGTGAACTCAGAGTGAGATTGTGTATGAGTGAGACTATGTGAGTGTGAGAGGCAAGGTGTGTGAGAGTGAAATCGTGGGAAGTCAGAGTGATACTGTGTGTTTGAACCTCCAAGTAAGACCGTGTGAGGGTGAGACTGTGTGCGAGTGAGGCTATGTACGGGTGAGACTGCATGCGAGTGAGACTGTGTTTAGGTGAGACTCTGTGCGAGTGAGGCTGTGTGCAGGTGAGACTGTGTGTGAGTGAGACTATGTACGGGTGAGACTGCGTGCGAGTGAGACTATGTACGGGGTGGGACTGCATGCGAGTGAGACAGCGTTATGAGTGAGACTGTGTGCGAGTGAGATTATGTACAGGTGAGACTGCGTGCGAGTGAGACTGTGCGCAGGTGAGACTCTGTGTGGGTGAGACTGTGCAGTCAAATGAGACTGGCTAAGAGTGTCAGAGACAGCCTGTGTGTGAGACTGAGTTGGTGCGTGAGAGTCAAAATTGGGCATGTGTGTTATTGAGCCTGAGTTTGTGCGTGTGACACAATGTGAGTGTCTGTGTGGGAGGGAGTCAAACTACGTGTGTGAGACTGTGTGAAGTGAGAATGAGACTGTATGTGTGGGACTGAGACCATGTGTGTGAGTGAAAAAGTCAGAGTGAGACTGTGTATGCGTGTGACTGAAGCTGCAAAGTTAGTGTGATACTGTATGAGTGAGAGTGTGAGATTAGATTGGATTCCCTACAGTGTGGAAACAGGACCTTTGACCCCACAAGTCCACACTGCCCCTTGAAGCATCCCACCCAGACCCATCCCCCTACAACCCACACACCCCCAAACACTACGGGCAATTTAGCGCGGCCGATCCACCTCGCCTGTACATCTCTGGACTGTGGGAGGAAACCGGAGCACCCAGAGGAAACCCACGCAGACACAGAGAGAATGTACAAACTCCAGACAGACACTCACCAGAGGCTGGAATCGAACCCGGGTCCCTGGTGCTGTGAGGCTGCAGTGCTAACCACTGAGACACCGTGCCACCCTTGAGATTGTGCTTGTGATACTGTGTGAGACTGAATGTAAATGAGACTGTTTGAGAGTGTGAGGGAAGTGAGTCAGTCCATGTGTGTGAATGAGTCCATATTTGTGAGTGAAACTGAGTGTGAGTGAGGCTGCGTGAAGTGTGAGTCAGACTGACTGAGTGTGTGTGAGCGACTATAACAGGCTGTGAGAAATTGAGTGAGACTGTGTGTGTAAGTGTGAGACTGAATGAAACTGTCAGAGTGTAAGAGTGAGAGAGTGTGTGTATGAGAGGATATATCTGTAAAGTGCAAGCCATCTCAGGGAAAAAAAAACTAACAAACTAACCATTTATCCAGACCATTAGGTGGGATGATGAGTACTTCAGCTGGCCTGTTTGGCTCGGCCTTTAAAGTCTCCAGCCAACCTTTTGTTTCCAGAGGCTTTAACTAATTCTGGATTAAAAACCCATTGATGTTTTTAACTCACTGCAACTGCAAGAAATAAAGCATTGTTTATTATTGCCAGTGGTATTGCACTTGTTTGAGACTTTAATTAATGCTCAGCTTTATAATGAATTTATTTTGAATGGTTATATTGTGAGATGTGCGCGCGTGTAAGAGAATATATATTTGTAAAGTGCAAACCATTTTGGGGATAAAAGGTATTTAAAAGATGCACAGGGGACCAGATCACCTCAGACATGAATACTGAAATACACTTGTTGTTCCTAGTTTATCTGCTTATGTTCCATTACTAAGACCTGTCATTGTTTCAAGTGGGTCTCATTGGTTAACAGCCTAATCTGAAACTCATTCATTGACCTTTTCATCTTCATGCAATCACATCTCACGTGCAGGACAGTGTTGGTTATGTATATTCACTTTTCAAATGGATCCAAAACAAAAATCCATTCAAAGTAGCAAAATATCAGGAATTTTTAACAGTATTTGAGTCTCTGTCAAATTCACATTTGCACTATGTATAAATTAACACCCGGAACAACAAGCACTTTAACATTTCTGGCATTCCTTTCTTCCACAGGCAATGTTCGAGCCTCCTTCGCAATATGAATCAATGAGCTCTGGTGAGGGAGGGAATTAGAGAGCTCACCGCCCTGATTTTTGAGAGGTCGTATGTATATTATTTCCTTCTCCTCCTGTAAATCACTTGGTGCTCGACATAGGATTCACTAATTAGACATTTACACATAACCACTTTAAAATTAAAATGGTTCAACATCGAGGCTATGCCAACAATACCAGCCACAGGTAGAAGAGAAAATCATCTGAGTTCTTTGTCTAAGTTTTGTTTCTAAAAATAGTGTTCAGTAAATGTTTTTAATGTTCTTACATTTGTTTTAAATTAAAAGCTTAAATTGCAATCTTTTGTTTCATTCTTTTGAAGTAGAAGACAAATTCTGGGCTGAGGGAGTATACTTCATCTCTAATTAGTGCTGCTTCACTAAATATAACCTCCTATCAGCAACTTGTGTTGAGAGCTCACCTCCACGAACCATGTATCTGGGGTTATTGACAGCCATAATCCTAGAGAGCAAGGCAGGTCCCTTGGCACCACACAGGAAATCTCTATTGGGGGGGCAGCTGATGGACAAACTGGTCGAACAAATAATGGCTCTGCCAGGATTGGAACAGTTTGTTTACAATATGTGGGAAAGGTGCCTCCATTAAAAATGGCCTCTGACATCCGTCTACTCACTTGCATCACTGACCCCATGCCATTTGTAAAATGCAAGCTTCAGTGCAAAGGCCACATTGGCCTTGATGCCCTTTCAAAGAGTTTCTGTGCAAGACTGTTGAATAATGGTTTTTGCAGTGACTGTCACATCAGCGCTGTGGGGCAACTCGTGCTGGCACAAGCATTGGTGGGACAGATAAAAGAGTTAGCTCCAGGAATAGTGGCTGTACTGTTGTAGTTTTCCTCATCTTTGGATTCTGGGGAAGTATCTGGAAAACTGCCTTTGTGACACCCCTATTCAAAAAGAGAGGAAGGCAAAAGGCAGGTAACTTTAGGCCAAACATTTAATGTTGAAAAGGTGTTGGGATCAATCATTAAGGAAATAATAACAGTACATTTGGAAAGCAATAATCTAATTAAACAGAGTCATCATGACTCCATGAAAGAGAAATCATGTCTGACTATTAGTTTTTTGAAGAATGCTGAACCAGAGCAGTTAGGGGGGAACCAGTACATGTGTTATATTTGGAATTCGAGCAGGCGTTCATCAAGGTACCTCACAAAAGGTTAAGCCTTACAGTAAAAACCATGGTGTTGGAGGTGATAAGGTGACATGGATGGAGAATTGGCCAACAGCCAGGAAGCAGTGAGCAGGAATTAGAGGTTCTTTTCCAACTTGGTGACCTGCGACCAATGGAGTTTCACAGGGATCAGTACTGGGACGGCAACTGTTTACAACAAATATAAATAACTTGGGGCAATGAAGTGTAAGTACCTGGGCCGAATTTGCAGAAAACAGAAAAATAAGTAGAAAAGTGGGTTGTGAGAGATGTACACACAGTTCACAATGAAATATTGCTATCTGAATAGACAAAAAGCAAATGCAGTATAATGTGGGAAAATGCAAATTTGTTAGTTTTGGAAGGAAGAACAAAAGAGTTGTTTTATTCAAATGGAGAAAAAAAACAGCAGAAATCTGCAATAAAGGCAGTTGAGGTCCTTGTGCACAAAACACAGGAAGTTAGCACACAGATGCAGCAGGTAAACACGAAGATTAATCAAATATTGGCCCTTATTTTGGTAAGACAAGGGAGGTGTGCTGGTGAGACACATTTGGACTCTGCCAGCAGTTTTTCCTCCCTTATTTAAAAGATATCATTTTACTGGAGGCAGCACAAAGAAGGTTCACGAGATGATCTCCACTGTGTTGGGATCACTTTATGAGCAAAGGCTAAACAGATTGGGACTCTACTGTCTGGAATTTTAAAAAATGAGGATGTGATTTCAGTGAATCGGACAGGATTCTTAAGAGGTTTCACTGGGTAAATGTGGAAAGGATGTTTCCTTCATGGGAGACTATAGGACCAGAGGGCATAGTCTCCAAATATAAGGTCCCATGTTAGAACTGAATCTGAGAAGTAGCTTCATTGTCACAGATACTCAAATGCCACATATTGGGCCATTTTCGGTACAGAGGTACCCAGGTTAAGATTCTTAAGTACAAATTCATGGTCAGAATGACAATTAGAAAAATAAAGAAAGAAAAGTTCCAGGATTATAGATCAGAGGAATAAGTGAGAACAAAAGCAAGAAATTCACCATGATGGATCACAGGAATAAATTTTAAAATATCAGTAAAAAGTTCAGAATGTCAGTCCTTTTAACCCAGTTCGCGCTGGCACCGAGCCTCCAGTCTGAGCCTTGACTCCTAACCATGCCGGGCTTCGCTTTGAGACTCTCAAGGCCGGGAGACTGCTCTGGAATCACCTCAAGGCCAGAAGTCCATGCTGAGGGCATGTCAGCCGACAGATCACCTTGCCAGGCCTACACTGAGGCTGGACATTCAGGACATCACCGAGAAGAAAGAAGCCAAAATAGGGGAGACAAAAAGCAGAAAAGAAATGGACAGAGTTGACAGGTCCTACGCCTCAGCCGAAGACTGAGGTGAGGAGGAATTTGTTCTGAGGTTACGGTGTCTCTGGTATTCATGGAGTCATTGAGCTCTACAGCACTGAAACAGAACATTTGGTCCAATTGTCCATGCCAACCAAATATCCAAAACTGATCTAGTCCACTTTGTCAGCATTTGGCCCATATTCCTCTAAACCTTCCTATTTATATACCCATCCAGATTCCTTTTAACTGTCATTGTACCCATTTCCACAACTTCTTCTGGCAGCTTGTTCAATATATGCAACATGCTCTGCGTGAAAACATGACCCCTTAGGTCCTTTTCAAATCTTTCTCCTCTCACCTTAAACCTGTGCGCTGTAGTTTCCAACTGCCCTCCTCTGGGAAAAAAGACCTTGGCTATTCACCCTCCCCATGTCTATCATGGCTTTGAAAAAATCTCTCCCCTCAGTCTTTGACATTCCATGGAAAATAGCCCCAGCCCCTCCTGATAGCTCAAACCCTCCAAACCTGGCAAGATCCTTTTAATGAATCCTCGTAATGACAGGAATATGAATCGTGTCAAGTTTCACATCTTTCCTCTAGCAGAGAGACCAGAATTGGATGCAGTATTCCAAAAGTGGCCTAACCAATGTCCTATACAGCTGCAACGTGACCTTCCAACTCCTCTGCTCAATGCACTGAGCAATAAAGGCAAGCACACCAAACACGCTCTTCACTATCCTATCTACCTGCGACTGCACTTTCAAAGAATAATGCACCTACACCCCAATGTCTTTTTGTTCTGCAACACTCCCCAGGACTTTACTGTTAAGTGTATAAGTCCTGCCCTAATTTGACTTTCCAAAATGCGGTACCTCACCTTTAGCCAAATTAAACTCCATTTGCCACTCCTTGGCCCACTAGCCCAAATGATCAACGTTGTACTCTAAGTTAACATTCTTCGCTGTCCACTGCACCTCCAATTTCGGTGTCATCTACATATCTACTAACCATACTTCCTCTGTTCACATCCAAACCATTTACATAAATGACAGAAAGCAGTGGAGCCAGCATTAATCCTTGTAGCACACCATTGGTCACAGGCCTTCAGTCCGAAAAGGAACCTTCTATCACCCTCTTTCTCCTACTTTTGAGCCAATTTTGTGCCCAAATGGCGAGCTGTCCCCGTCTTCCACAGATTTAACCTTGACGAGCAGTCTACCCATGCAGTACCTTGTTGAATGCCTAACTGAAGTTCATATAAACAACATCCACTGCTCCGCCCTCAACAATCTTCTTCATTACTTCTTAAATAAAATACTCAAACAAGTTAGTGAGAGACAATTCCGCATGCACAAAGCCATGTTCACCATCTGTAGTCATGCTTGCCTTTCCAAATACATGTAAATCCTGTCCCTCAGGATCCCCTCCAACAACTTATCCACCACTGGAGTCAGGCTCACCAGCTTATAGTTCCCTGACTTTTTCTTACCACCTTTCTGAAATAATGGCACCGCGTTAGCCAACCTCCAGTCTGCTGGCAACTCGCACATGTTTTTTGATGATTCAAATACCTCAGCAAAGGGCCCAGTAATTTACCCGAGCTTCCCACAATGTTCTGGGTTACACTTGATCAGGTCCCAGGGACTTATCCAACTTTATGTATTTTAAAACCTACAGCACTTCTTCCGTGATATGGACTGTTTTCAGGACATCACTATTTATTTCCCCAGGTTCCCTAGCTTCCATGTCTTTCTCCAGGGGAAATACTGATGTGAAATATTCATTTAGTATCTCTCCCATCTCCTGCGGTTTCACACACAGACGGCCTTGTTGACCTTTAAAGGATTCTGCTATCTCCCTCATTACTGTTTTGCCCTTATTATTGTTATACAATCTCTTTGGATGTTCTTTAACCGCACTTGCCAAAGCCATTCCATGTCCTTTTTTGCACTCGTGGTTTCCCTCCTAAATATATACTTATTGCCCTTATGTTCGTCCAGGGATTCACTCAATCCCAGCTGTCTAAACCAATATATGCCTATTTTTTCTTAACCGGACCATCAATTTCTCTATTCATCCAGCATTCCTGGCACCTCCCAGCCCTACCCTTCACATTACCGTCAACAAACTGTCTCTGGACTCTCCTTATCTATTTTTTAAAGGAGTCCTGATTCCCAATCTTTACCTGCAAATAATCTCTCCCAGTCAAATTTTGAAAGTAAAAACCCTGAAGAAACTGCGGATGCTTAAATTGGAAACAAAACCTGAAATTGCTGGAAAAGTCTGACAGAATCTGTGGAGAGAAATCAGTGTTTGGGTTTCGGATCAAGTGACACTCCCTCAGAGCTCGGGAAGGGTCACTCGACCTGAAACGTTAACTCTGATTTCTCCCAACAGATGCTGCAACACCTGCTGAAATTTACCAGCGATTTCTGTTTTCATAACTTTTGAAAGTTCCTGCCTAATTCCATCAAGATTGGGCTTTTCCAATGTATTTTTTGATCAATCTGTCCTTTTCCATAACTATTTTAAAACTGATGGAATTATGATCACTTTCCCAAAGTACTCCTCTCCTGTCACCTCAATCATTTCGCCTGCCTTATTCCCAACAGGTCAAGTTTTGCTCCTTCTCTTGTACGTACATCCATGTACTGAATAGTAAAGTTTTCTTTCACACATTTAACAAATTCCTTCCTATCCCACTTCTTAGCACTATGCCAGGCCCAGTCTATGTTTGGAAAGTTAAAATCCCCTACCATTACAACCCTATTATTCTCACAGATATCTGAGATCTTCTTACATATTTTCTTCTCTATTTCCCATTGACTACTGGGGGTGACTATGGTACAATCCCAACAAGATAGTCACCCCTTTCTTATTTCATAGTTCAACGCAAATAATTTCCTTGGGGAAACTCCCAGGAATCCTCCCTAAGTACTCGCTAAGTACAGCCATAATGTTATCCCAAACCAAAATCACCATGCCCCCTCCTCTCTTTCCTCCCCTTAAGTCCCTCGTATTGTTCACAAACAAAACTGTTTAATCCTGGTGTCAAATTTAAGCCCTTTAATAAATTCCCAATATGTGCCAATATTTAACCCCAATCCTGAGGTCTAATTTTGAGTATTTACCTATTTAATCCTTTTTATAAAACCTTCCTGATGCTTTCTGAAAGTCCAAACATATTACTTGCATGAGGGAAGCAGCAGGGACCTGAGGGGCAATATTTTCACACAGAGGGTGGATTGCATGTGGAAGGAACTGCCAGAGGAAGTGGTACAGACAACTACAGCTGAATTCTGCTTCGTACGTTTATAAGATATTTGGACAGTTACCCAAAGAGGAAAGCTTCAGAGGGGGATAAAGGCAAATGAGATTAGTACAGTTTGGGAAACTTGGTCGGCACGGACAAGTTGGACTGAAGGGTCTATTTCTGTGCTGTACAACTCTGTGACTCTAATAAATGCTCTAAATTGAGTGTTTATATTACTACGTTTCATTATTGGAACTAGTAGATTTTCGTGCAATCCTGAAGTGAAAATATTAAATGCAAACTTGCTTTTAGTAATGCATGTTTCCCATGGCCTGATTTAGATGTTTGCAAAAATCTGAGCTCAGACATCCCACACTAAAGATTTAACTTGGCTGCAGTGGCAAATGTGATGTGTCCTGTTCTGCAGGGAAACCAGCTAATTGCTTAAGTCGTGAAGGTGACCCATGGCAGCTGATATGGGGGATTTTCTCAATAATTCCAACATGAGTGATTTGATATAATCTCAGCTGCATCACGCTTGGCAGTCATCAGCATAGTGTCAGAACACAAATGGCAGGTTCATGAACGTAAATTATGGTATTTATCAAATCAGATGATCACAATATGTTTGATAATGCTACTCAACCAGTTCCTGCTCATTATTGAATTGCTCAGCAACGCTTCCTGTCCGCACCACTTTAATATTTTTATATAAAGTAGAAATTATTCTTCAAGGTTAGTGGTGGAATTCCGCATCTTATAACTTCTGCATACTGACCTTTGTTTAGAGCATTAGGTAAATCCCTGGTCATGATGCTTTGCTCACAAGATTTTTTATCAAAATGTTGTTTGATGCTCATTGCTTTTTCCCTTTTCTAAAAAGGAAAGCTGCATGTTTATTTTTGCAGTGACTGAGCTCTGAGCTGGTGAGGCTGTTTTATCGGAAAATGCATCTAGGACCAAAGCAGGGCGAAGGAAATGTTAGCTGAAATGTTAGCTGAAATGTTTGCTGAAATGTTAGCTTTGTCGCTTCACAGATGTTGCCTGAATATTTCCAGCACTTTCCGTTTTCCCCAATTTTCCCACATTCTGATTTCGTGCTTCTGTCGTATTTTGCTTTAATTTCATTTAGGTTGAGTTAGCCTGTGATAGACATGATTATTTTTTACATATTAAAAAAAATACTGTCCCAGTAGGATCAAACAGCTTGGAAAACATTAGTCTTTCAACAGCAGACCCTTAATTATTGAAAGAGCCATTCTTCATCCCTGTTAAATTTCTGTTGGAATATGCAATTCGCAACAAGCAGAATATTCAGTTCTTCGCACAGGGTTGATTTGGCCCCTATAGAGATTATGTGTAGTGAATGAAGAATTGAAAACCAAAAGTAATTTGGAAGAGGATTGCATTGTAGCAGCACATATTGTACATTTCCGCAGAGGTAGCGAAAACAGTTGGAGCAGCAAACAACATATTTTCTGATGAAGGCTTGAAACGTAAATAGGATTCGAGGCAGCTAAGTCAGGCTCCACGTGGTTTGTCGCTGTTCTGTCCACAGGTAGTTGCTGTTGAAATATACTGCATGGGAAAAAAAACTAATAGTCCAGGAGTCTGCAGTATGTTCTAAACAGTTTAGTTTCCTGGATGACCTCCTTTATAATTATATATAATTTATTTTATTAACCTCCTTTCGAATCCCAAATTGGTCCTGTGGGAATTGTGGTACTGTCAACTGGACTGAGAACTGGAAAATACATCTTTTCAGTTTCTAACAGAATGTAGGAACACGAGTGGGCGAGTCAGACCCCTAAGCCTGCTCTGTCATTCAATTAGAGCATGTTTCATCGTCTACAGTAAAGATCCATTATCCCTTGATGCCATCAGTGTACAAACATCTTTCCATTTTTGTCTTGAGTGTGCTTAATGTCTGAGCTTCCGTAACACACTGCGGTATAGAATCCTAAAAATTCAGCAAGTTTTGAGTGAAGAAATTCTTCATACCTTGGTCTTAAATGGCCCATCCCTTATTCTGAGATTATATCCTCTGCCTTTAGCCTTGCCAGCGAGAAGAAACATTTTATCTACATGCATGCTGACAATCTCCATGAGATTTGTGTTCGTTTCAATGAGATCTCCAAGCATTCATTGAAACACGAGAGAATATTTATTTTTAGTCATTCATGGGATGAGGGCATCGCTGGTGAGACCAGCATTTATTGCCCATCCCAAATTGCCCAGAGGACAATAAAGAGTCAACCACATTGCTATGGGCCTGGAGTCACGTGAAGGCCAGACTCGGTAAGGATGGCAATTTCCTTCCCCAAAGGACATTAGTGAACCAGAATCATTTTCCCAACAATTAACAATGGATTCGTAGACATCATTAGATCCTCAATTCAAGATTTTTATCGAAATCAAGTTCCACCATCTGCCATGCGCATGGCAGGATTTGAACTGGGCTCCCCAGAACATTAGCTGGGTCTCTGGATTAACAGTTCAGCAATAATACCCACTAGGCCTTCACCTCCCCCAGGGAGGTCAGCTCCCTCAATCTATCCTCATAAGACACACACACCATCACAAGAATTAGTCTGCTGATCCTTCTTGCACTGTCTCTACTTATCCTTTGTTGGAGAAGGAGACCAAAACTGTGCACAGTACAGTCTCACCAATGCCTGAAACAGTTGCAGAAAGATGCCTCCAGTCCTGTGCTTAAATCCCATTGTGATGAGGGCCAATGGTTTATCTTCCCAACAGCTTGCTGTACCTGCTGCCTACTGGGAGGCTCAAGATAGCCAGGTCCTTATAGACAGCAACACTTCTCAACCTTTCACTGTTTAAGAAAGACTCTGTCTTTCATTTTCCCTCATTCCAAAGTGGAAAATTTCACATTACATTCCAATTGCCGTGTTCTTACCAAGTCACATAAACTGCCCAAATCCCATTGAGGTTCCCTTCTCAACTTCACTTCGAAGCATTAATATAAAAGTAATCCAACTTCAAATGGCTGTGTGTATATACTACACTGTGGCCCTTCGTGACAGATATAAGTAAATCTGTGTTGGTTTTATGCAACCTTTTGATGCCATATACCACAGGCAGTCCTAAGAAGATCAGTGTTCTGTCTATTTGATGCTGATACAAATGGAATCACACTTACAGCCACTAGGAAAGCCACAACTCTCCAACTTTCCAGGTCAACAACCCCAGCCTGTTTGAATCCCTTTGGGAATGGCACCACCTCATAAAAAAATGATGTCAGACTATTAAAATATTGTACGGGTAAAGTCTTGCAATGAAAATTTGGCAGAATGAAACAGTTAATTGTCTGTCGCATTGGCTGGTCAGAGAAAGCTTCAAGTGAACCAGGTAACTCAATACAGTATGGAAGTAGGCTATTCGGCCCATAAACTCGATACTGACATTCCGAAGATCCCAGACCTAGCTGCATTTCACAGGGCCACATCACCTAACTGGCACATCTTTGGGAAGAAACCAGAGCACCCGGAGAAAGCCCACACAGACAAGAGGAGAATGTCGAAACTCCACACAGTCACCTGAGGTTGGAATCAAATCCCAGCCCTTTTCCTGCACCGCATTGATATCCACTTACTTCTTGATAAGCTTAGTTAACATGTTCAGGAATGTTATAACACAGGTCTGGAGCAGGTGGGATTTGAACACAGTGCTCCAGGCTCAGAATTAGGGACACTACCACCGTGGTTTCATATTCTGATCGACAACATAAATAGTTAAAGGTGCAGAAATAAAACATAAAGTCTTAAACCTGAAGGACTTGGACACTTTTGGATTAATCATGAGCTTGTGAAAATGTAAAGTTTCTCAGTGACTTTGTGTATGCAATGCAACCGTTTAACCCTTGGAAATTGACCCAAGGTGGTATGTCAGAGCTAGTTTAATGCATGCATTTCAAAATTGCAATGCAGTCCAAACAATGTTTTGCCTGAAAATGTTCCAAAGCCGAAATTGATGGTATCCATTTGTTGCGATGTAATCACAGGAGGAGAACCCTTGCAGTTTGAAAGGGAGGGGGAACTGGAAATAAGAAATTTTCAGAATAGAAATGATCAGTTCTTTAAAAAAATACATTTAAACCTGATTTGACTGGGAAGCCAAAAATTCCAGCTGTAAACTTAATACCAACACTAAGAAGTTGCAGGCTGGATTGTAAAGCTAATGCAGATCTCAGTTTGTGAACAGACACACCAATATTTCTTTCAAAGGTAGCAATGTTATTTCAAGGAGCCTCTACGAAAGAAAAAAACAAAAAAAACCAGCAGATCCTGTAAATCAGAAACACAAACAGAGATTGCAGAAAAGCTCAGCAGTTTTGGCAGCATCCGTGAAGAGAAATCAGATTGAGTGTTTCGGATTGAGTGACCCTTCTTCAAAATTGGAGATGCTGTCTGCTTTAAGGCCATAAGACATAAGAGCAGAAATTTGGCCATTTGGCCCATCTGCTTTGCCATTCAATCATGGATGATAAGTTCCTCAACCCCAATCTCCCGCTTTCTCCCTTCAACCCTTGTTCCGTTCAACAATCAAGAGCCTGTCTATCTCAGTCTTAAATGTACTCAACGATTTGGCCTCCAGACTTCTGTGGCAGTGAATTCCGTAGATTCAACCCTCTCTGGATGAAGGAATTTCTCCAAATCTCCATTTTTAAAAGACCTTCCCTTTACTCTAAGGCTGTGCCATTGAGTCCTCGTCTCTCCTACCACTGGAAGCATCTTCCTATCATCCACTCTGTCCAGACCATTCAGTTTTGTGTAATTTTCAATTAGATTCCCCATAAACTCCTTTGACTATAGTCCCAGAGTCTGCAAACGTTCCTCATATGTTAAGCTTTCCATTCCTGGGACCATTCTTCTGAACCTCCTCTGAAACCGCTCAAGGATCAGTGCAACCTTCCTGAGATATGGGGCCCAAAACTGCACACAGTACTCCAAATATAGCCTGATCAGAGCCTTTAAAAGGCTCATTACTACATTCCTGTTTTCATATTCAATTCTTCTCAAAAGAAATGACAACATTGCATATGCCTTCCTGACGACTATCTTGACCTGGAAATTTACCTTGAGGGAATCCTGGTCAAGAACTCTCAAGTCTCTTTGCACTTCAGGCTTCTGAATTTTCGCCCCATTTGGAAAATAGTCCATGCTTTTATGCTTCTTGCCAAAGTGTGTGGTCTCACACTTTCCCATGTATTCCATCTGCCACTTTTTGCCCACTTTCCTAACCTGTCCAAATCCTGCCCCAGCCTCCCCATCTCCTCAATACCTCCTGTCCCTCCACCTATCTTTGTATTGTCTGCAAACTTATCCAGAAAGCCCCAGTTCCTTCATCTGGAACATTAATGTAGAAGGAGAAATGTTGTGGTCCCAGCATTGACCTTTGCAGAACACCACTTATCATCAGCTGTCATCCTAGGAAAGGCCCTTTTATCCCCACACTCTGCTTTCTGCCTGACAGCCAATTTTGAATCCATGCTAGCGCCTTGCCTGTAACACCATGGGCCCTTATCCTACTCAGCAGCTTCCTGCGTGGCACCTTGTCAAAGGTCTTCTTGAAGTCCAGGGAGATAAGATCCATTGGCTCTCCTTGGTTACCCTGCTTGTTACTTCCTCAAAGAATTCCAGCAGACTTGTCGTGCATGGCGTCCCCTTGATGAAACCATGCTGACTTTGCCCTACTTTACCAGATACTTACAAATATTCTGAAATCTCATTCTTCACAATGGACTTCAAAATCTTACCCACAACCGAGGTTAGGCTAATCGCTAATTTCCCGTATTTTGCCTTACTACACTTTTAAACAGGGGTGTCATGTTAACAATTTTCCAGTCCTCTGGGACCCTCCTTGAGTCTAGCAATTCCTGAATGATCACCATTAATGCTTCAACTATCTGTTCAGACCTCTGGAGCGTTGTCCATCTGGTCCAGGTAATTTATCCACCTTCAGTCCAATCAGTGTTACGAGCACCTTTTCCTTGTTGTTGGTCACCGTACTCAGCTCCGTCCCCGACTCTCTTGAATTTTTGGGACATTATTTGCGTCTTCCACCATGAAGACAGATGCAAAGTAATTATTCAGTTCCTCAGCCCTTTCCTTGTTTTTCTCACTACTATCTCTCCAGCGTAATTTTCCATTGGTTTAATGCCCACTTTTGCCTCTCTTTTGCCCTTTATATATTTAAAGAAACTCATACAGTCTTCATTTATATTATTGGCTAGCTTATTCTCATATTTAATCTTCTCCCCCCTTATTTCTTTTTTTGTTGCCCTCTGTTGGTCTTTGTAAGCTTCCCAATCCTCTGGTTTCCCACTGCCCTTCACCGCATTACATGCTTTCTCTTTTGCTTTTATGCTATCCCTGACTTCCTCTGTCAGCCATGGCTGTCTCATCCTCCCTGTACCATGCTTCTTTTTCCTCGGGATGAATTTTTGCTGTGTCTTCTGAATTACTCCCAGAAACTCCTACCATTGCTGTTTCAATGTCTGTCCTGCTAGGCTCCTCCTCCAGTCAATTCTGCCCAGCACCTCCCTCATACCTCTGTTGTCGCCTTTAGTCAGCTGTAATACCGTTATTCTGATCATATCTTCTCCCTGTAAAATTGCAGAGAAAATTTTGTCATCTTTTGATCACTACCTCCTGAGGGTTCCTTTACCTCAAGCTCCCTTGTCAAGTCTGCCTCATTGCACAACACTAAATCCAGTATTTACAAAATGTGAATCTGGATGAACACAGCAGATCAAGCAGCATCTCAGGAGCACAAAACCTGACGTTTTGGGCCTAGACCCTTCATCAGAGAGGGAATCCTCTCTGCTGCTTGACCTGCTGTGTTCATCCAGCTTCACATTTTGTTATCTTGGATTCTCCAGCATCTGCAGTTCCCATTAACACTAAATCCAATATTGCCTGTTCCCTTGTGGGCTCCACCATGAGCTGCTCCATAAAGCCATCTTGAAGACATTCCACAAATTCCTTTTCTTGCAATCCTCGACCAACATGATTTCCCCAGTCCACCTGCATATTGAAATCCCCCAAGATCACGGGGAATTTGCCTGTCATACACACCTTTTCTATCTCCTGGTATATCTTTCACCCCAGCTCCTAACTACTGTTTGGTGGCCTATACACAATTCCAACTATGCGCTTTTTAAAAAACTTTGCACTTAATTGTTCAGTTAATTTGAATCAAAAGATTGTGGTTCAAGTCCTACTGCTGAGATTGAGCACATCATCTGATCTGATGCTTCAGTGCAGTACTGAGTTTGTGCGGCGCTTACAGAATTCCAGTTTTAAAATGAAATTTTAAACCAAAGCCTTGACTGAGATGGATTTAAAAGATCCCATGTCACTACCTAAAGGTAGGTAAAGGCTCCTTAATGTCCTGTCCAACATTAATCCTTCAATCAACATCAAATGAGCAAGTTCTCTGGTCACTATTTTGTTGCTGTTATGGGAGCTTGCTGCACACAAAATGTTTATTGTGTTCATTATTTTCTTACTACAACTATGTAATAAACATGCTTCATTCACGATAAAGCACTTTGAGTTGTCGTGAGAGGTGTTATAAATAAATGTTGTAAATAAATGTTTTTGTTTCAAGCTCCCAGTGCACCTCCAGTGAAGTGTCGGTGTTCTGACCCAGTTGCTAGTTATGTGTCTTGGTTTGCTGGGGTGGATGCCATCCCAAAACCCACAAACGGAACTGCATCAAAACATTGTTCATGCAAGCTGCAACACACTGCAGCACCATGGAGCTATGCAAAGCCGAGGAAGAACAACTTTACCTTTGGAAACAACAGTTACCCGAAAAACATGCTCCGTCAATACCGACACAACAGACCACAACAGGAAGACACGACATGTCCAGAGGCATTAGTCACCCTTCTGTACATGAAGGATTTATCTGAAATGACCACCAGATTACTCCACCCCCTTGGGCTCATGGTAGCCCCCAAACGGACAGCGATGCTACGACAGCGACTGATGAGAATAAAGGATCCAACAACCACAAAGAACAGAACCAACATTATTTAAAAGCTACATGCAAAAACTGCCAAAAATATTACATAGGGCAAACCGGAAGGAAATGAGCCATCAGGATGCATCAGCGCCAACTAGCTACTAAGATACATGACCAACTCTCACTCATTTCAATACACATGGGCAAAGAGGAATCAATTCGACTGGGACAACATAGCCATCCTAGGTCAAGCCAAGCAAAGCTACTCGTGAGATTTCCTGGAGGCCTGGCAATCAAACCAGAACTCCCTTAACAAACATGCAAAGCTGGACCCCATAGACCAACAATGAAGAAACAAATCCGGAAGGGATGCCACCCACCCCAAAAAAACAAGACACATAAATACCAAGCAGGACAGAACAGCAACACTTCACTGGAGGCGCACTGATGATGTTACCCTGCAGGGTGATGAAACATGTGCGAACAAAAGTACCAACTCAACTAGCAAGTCAACATCAGTTCCTCCTTTTCCGAATGATTCAATGAAACAACATTGTGGTGCATTTCCCCACAAAGCCTCAGGAAAGTTTTTGAATGATTGGTGATCCAGTGGTATGCTGCCTGTCTCTTGGCTAATTCTGCAGACGGTATTGCTGGGGGCTGTGAAAAGCTCAGCAAATCTCAAAGGCAAAATTTCCTCATGAGGTGGTTGAATACATTATTATTCTAGAAATAATAATTTTCTTTTCTCTCTATCTGCAGCTTTTGATCCCAGAATAGGTTGCCAATTTGTTCAGGGGCAATTTATTTTTTTTTTAACTAAGCTACATGTAAGATGCAGGTATTTATAAAGAGAATAAAGGCTCAAGATTCCACATTTGTTGAATGAACAGCCATAAATTTTACTGTACAACCTATTTTACATCTCCATCACAACCACCGTTAGCACTCCCTCTGTCTGTTGCTTTCAGCACTCTCACCATCTGTTCCACTTGTTCCTTCTCTCCCACTGTTAATGGCATAATACCCATTGCTTTCTAGCCCCTTTCAATTTGAAGACGAATCATACCAGATTTGAAGTGTTCACTGTTACTCTTTCTCCACATGCATTGTGAGATCTACTGAGTTTTACCATTATTTGGATCTTTAAAGTGTTTGCCTACTGTATGAACAGTAAACAGAACATCTTGTGGTTGCCCTCAGTTAGTCATTTCATTTCCTGAAACTCCAGAGCACAACTTTTCTCTGTTCCAGGTGATATTTCACACTGTTCCAAAAGGTGATGGCATGAATGCACTTTCATGGAGCAGTCGTGCCTAAATTCTAGGGTGGGCAATGGTGAATGGTGTCAAAAAGCTCGCTGACAGAAACCTTCCATGAAACTAACACGAAGCCGTTAATTTTGTGAGATGCAGCCCGGTGGAACAGATAACATGTGATCTGTTAACATAAAATACAGCATGCAGCAATCCTTTCCTTTACACTCTGTAAATTAGAGAGCCGTATTTGCAAGGTGTTATATCCACATTAACATCCCAGATCTGAGGAAGCGTCGCTCAACCCGATACATTAACTCTGATTTCTTTCCACAAATGCTGCCAGACTTGCTGAGCTTTTCCAGCAATTTCTGTTTTTTGTTTCCACATTAATTCAAGTCAACTCATCTGTACCAGATTGCATTGAGCAGAATGCCAATGATGCAAAGACAAAGATAGATTTCAGTCATAGACATCTTTAATTGGCCTTTCCAACCACCGTAATGAGACATCTCTGGAAAAGGTGGGATTATGAACCCAGACCTCCTGGCCTCGGGCTCAGAGGTAAGGATTTTACCACTGAACCACAAGAGCCCCCAGCCTTTGGTTATACACTGCCTTTCATGACTTCATAATGTTCTAAATCGAATCGTGGAAAATGTATACACTTCAATGTGCAATCGCAGTTATATAATGTAGGAAACACAGCCATTAATTTTCACACAGCAAAATCTGTCAGCAATAAGACAATGACCCTGTAATCTGTATATTTTTCAGCCAGATTTAAACATTGGCCAGAACATTTCAAAAATAATCTTCTGTGCTCTTGTTTGAAGTAACGCCATGGGATATTTTATCTGACCCATGGAAAGGGCAGGCGGGGCCTTGATTTATATCTCATTGGATAGACAGATATGGAAAGATGTTTTGTTGAATTGTTTGGAATGTGAGGTTTGAAGCTCAACTCTGTATTGACCAAGAGATTAAAACTACATTCGTCAATCTGAGAGACTGTCAAAGAAAGTTTTGCAGTCTGATATGCTTTGTGGCTTTGTTAGCTCTTATAACTTCTACCTTGGTGGATCAGGTTAATATTGAGTCAAGCATCTGCAAGTTTATTAGCAATTAATATAACATGTCAGACTTACATGTGCAGTCTGTTAAATGCTCAGATAATTGTCTTATTATATTACATCTCCAGTTGTTTGGGAGGCTAATAGATTGATTGCTTAACTGCAAGCATGAGCAACAGAGTAGGATGTTGACTTCTTATCCTGAAGAGTCATGAATCAAACTATCATAACCTATCCACGGCCTCCAACCTCATCGTTCCCCAACCCCACGCCACCTGTTTCTATCATCTTTCCAAAATCCATAAACCAACCTGCTCCTGCCCACTGAATTTATCACCACTTATCTTAACACTATTTTCTCCCCATCTATGTCCAGGACACCACCCATGCTCTCCACCTGCTCCAAGACTTCTGATTCCCTCGGTCCCAGTACCTCATCTCCGCTAAGGACCTTCAATTCCTGTATACTCGCATTCCCCATGCAGATGGTCTAAAATCTCTTTGCTTCTTCCTGTCCCATAGGCCCAACTGCTCCTCCTTCACCGGCACCCATATCCACCTAACCAAACTCATCCTTAACCATAACAACTTCTCCTTCAACCTCCTTCACTCCTCCCATTGCTGACAGACGATGGGATGCCCATGAGTACCCTCACGGGCCCAAGTTATGCCTGCCTCTTTGTAGGATACGTGGAACAGTCCGTCTTCCACAGCTACACTGGCCCCATCCCCCACATCTTCCTCTATTACATCGATGACTGGATCAGCATCATCGTGCTCCCACGAGGAGCTCAAACATTTAATCAACTTGACTAACACCTTCCACCCCAACCTCAAGTGCACCTGGACCATCTCTGATACCTCTCTCTCCTTCCTGGACTTCTCTGTCCCCATCTCTGGTAACCGCCTGGAAACTGATATCTACTTCAAGCCCACCGACTCCCACAGCTCCCGAGAATACACCTGCCCTCACCCACCTTCCTGCAAGAATGCGAGCCCCTATTCCCAATTCCCTGCCTCTGCCACCTCTGTCGCCAAGATCAGACATTCCACTCGCGGATATTGCAGATGCCGTTGTATTTCCAGAACTGCAATTTCACCCCCACCCCCCACCTCAATGGTCAAAAACACAATTCCCCTTGTCCTCACATATCACCCCATCAGTCTCCGGATCCAATGCATCATTCTCCGCCACTTCCACCACCTGCAATCTGACCACACTGCCAAGGATAGACTTCCCTCCCCATCCTTATCTGCCTTCCGGAGGGACGGCGCTCTCCATGACTCCCTCGTCCGCTCCACACTCCCCACTAGCCCCACCGCCCTGATACCTTTCCCTGCAACCACTGGAAGTGCTATACCTGCCCTTACACCTCCCACCTCACCTCCAGCCCAGGCCCCAAAAAAACCTTCCACAGCCAACTGATGTTCATCTGAACATCCACTAATGGATGGTCTGTTGTATATGCTGTTCCTGATGGGGCTTTCTGGACATCGGGGAGATCAAGCGGTGGCTCAGGGACCACTTCATAGAGCACGTACGTTCGGTTTGTGACAAACAACAATACCTCCTGGTCGCGAACCACTTCAACTCCCCTCCCATTCATTAGATGGCACGTCCAGCCTGGGCCTCCCAATGATGCCACCTGGAAACTGGAAGAAGAGCAAACTATATTCCACCTTGGAAGTCGATAACCCAATGGCCTCAATGTGGACTTGCCAAGATTCAAAATCTCCCCACCCCGACCTCATCCCAAAACCAGCCCCCTTTACATCAGGTTTCCTGTTCCTCTGATGCTGCCTGGTCGGCTGTGTTCCTCCAGCTCCACACAGTTATATCAGATTCCAGCATCGCTAGTTCTTACTATCTCCAGTGAAGGTATGGTGCTTGTCTGAGATTTGTACATTGATACAAACAAAAAACAGAGATGGCAAGGTTACAGACCATTGAGGTGTGATTTGAAAGCATTGCCTTTAGACTTTGCATTGTAGAGAACCCTGGTTCATACAAAATGTGACAGTGAAAGCTGTGAGAGAGTTGCGAGCTGGAAAAAAATAATGGGAAGGTTCAGCCGGATGTTATCAATAACCACTTGGAAGATGGCTAGTGTGTCTGTGTGTCAATGACTCTGAGGGTCACTTGCAGATATTGAAGGAATCTTTTGGATAATTGGAGAAGAAATCAGGCAAGTTCATTTTTACTGAAGAACGTGTTTGTGACTAACTGTGTCATTAGGACATTAGTGGTTTGGAGAGGGTGAGTGGAAAGAGAGCAGGAAGGGAATGGAGAGTAGGATGGGGTGCAAGAGGTATACAGAGAAATGTGGGTCAAAGAGGGAGAGAGTGAGCGAGGAGGGACATGAGAGAGAGAAAGAAACAGAGATATCCCAGAGGTGAAAGCAAGGACAGAGTGCCCTAAATCCAAGCCCTGAGCTCAGTCCCAAAATCCTCCAATTCCCTTGGGGCCGAGTCTGTCTCTCTCCAGCTGAGCTTCTTCAGCACAAAGACAAACAACAATATAGTTTGCTGAGCTGCTTGGCACTTTTTAATGAACGTTAATTACATATTGAAGTTATGGATGCAGTCAGTGGAATGGGGCCTTTTCTCTTTGGCCTGTGAGTTGAGAGAAACATTGACATGTTTCCCTGTAACCCCCTGTGGGATAAGGTTGGATAAACCGGCACTACCCTCAGTCTGTTACCATAGCGACAGGCTGCTTCATTGCTGAAACATTGAACTGAAATGAGAAAATCCTGGATGGATTGATTAATGAGTGAATTTGATTGATTGATGAATTTGGGTAAAGGGATATTTCAGCACATTCTTCAGCTGCTGCCTGAACTTAGTCTGGGTCACGGCATAAATCGCGGTGTTTGTGCAGCAACTGAGGAGCTGCAGCATGAAGCCCAGTTCCATCACAAAGTAATCGAGGTACACAGACCGATACCCAAAATCCCACATCCGGCCCCATATGGAATACACCATTAACATTGACCATAACAGGATGAAATTGGCTGAGATCACAAACAGTAAAATGATGGATTTTTTTCAATTTCTCATTTCTGTGTCACACTGACCGTCCCCATTGGTGTGAGCCCGGAGTCTCCTGCGGGCTCTGCTGGTCACTAAAATGTGTCTGACGGTGAAAACATTGAGCAGCAGAATCAGGAGAAATGGGAGAGTCGGGGTCAGAATGTGGTGGAGGAACTCGATTGTGACCCAGGCACGAGATGATTGAACATCGTCTGTTACATCACAAAACCAGGGGACGTTCTGCAGCCAATAGCGGGCTGTGAGCATAAAATACCAGAAAATATTCTTTAAACAGCTCAGCACAGTCACTGTTCCCAGAACCACAGCCGCCGTTTTCTCAATGCAATATTTACTTTTCAGCTTCTGGCAACAAATGGCCACAAATCGATCAAAGGTGAAAGTGACGGTGAACCAGACAGAACAGTCAGTGGCTGCATAAAGCAGGACGGCGTGGATATTACACACGGGGATGTACCACTGGAAATAAAACTGTTCCCGATAAACAATGGGAATGTGTCTCAATATCAGATCGAGGATAATGACCAGTAGATCCGCCACTGCCATGGCCCCTAGGTAACGTCTGACACATGGGGACAATCCACAATCTTTATGAAGCAGGACGTAGATCGTCACCACGTTAACTGTGAGGAAGGAAAACAAAGAAATTACACATCAGCCTGGAGGCAAAGTTACCAGTTTGATTGAGGACCCAGTGACATTTCAAACTTATCATTGTTTATTGAAAAAAAGTTGAAATAACAAATAGTAATGTCTCAATTATTTTTACAAGAAACGGAGCATGAAATACAAGAAACTCCCCCTCCTGTAAGATACAAATGCACATTCATTAGAACAGATCGTTTCAAGAACACTCCCACAGACTCGATCACTCGAGAGCAGGCACAGGTCACAACTTTACAGTTCCTGATAGAGAGGGTGAAGATGTTGCCTTCCTGAAGGATTCTCTCCCAGTTCCTTGAAGACAAACAGAGTTTGGAAATTTCTGTCTTTTACTCGAAATTGTGGTCAATTTTTGTTTGTAAAGAAACATGAATGCAGGGAAAATTGTTTCGCCCCTTTAACTGCCTGAGGGGATTTTGAAACAGTGTCTCCTTCTCCCCAGAACAGGATCTTTTCCCTCGGGATCTCTTCTTTTGTTCAATCAAATGAAATCCAACCATTCACAAATAATTGGTGAGTGATAATGGGAACTGCAGATGCTGAAGAATCCAAGATAATAAAATGTGAGGCTGGATGAACACAGCAGGCCCAGCAGCATCTCAGGAGCACAAAAGCTGATGTTTCGGGCCTAGACCTGATGAAGGGTCTAGGCCCAAAACGTCAGCTTTTGTGCTCCTGAGATGCTGCTGGGCCTGCTGTGTTCATCCAGCCTCTCATTCACAAATAATGTCGGTTCCAGGATGTTCCGGGGAATGTTGGTTACAGAATCTGATGGAGTCATAAAGATCCATATCACAAAGGCCCATCTGTCCATCAGTTTTGGTGAGACCCACTCAGCCTCGCGGTGGAAATCTCTCTCCAAGCTCAACACAACTGGCAAACACAAATTAAAGGCATTGCCAGATCAGCTGAAGTGGTCCGTTATCTTACATTCTCAATCCACCTCACAGAACTAGACCAGACACACATAACCTCACCACAAACCCAGATGGAATTTCTGTTCAGCATGGAGCACTGTGCAGACCAGGCTAGTGCGCTGCTCAATACAAGCTGGCAATCTGTCCAGAGTGGGACACTGTGCAGGCCTCACCAGTCGAATAGATATCAGTCCAGCACAGGGAGCTGTGCAGACCACACCAGTGCATTGATGTATAAACCCGGACCAGGTATCTCTCCAGCACGGGGGTCTGTGAAGTGAACACCACTGAACTGATCTGTAAACCTGGAGCAGTTACCCTCCCAGCGTGTACATCTGTACAGACCACCCCAGTGCAGTGCTCGGTAACGTTGTGTTGAATCGCCGCCCAGCCTGGGGAAACTTGCAGCCCATGCTAGAAGTGACAGGATGTGCGGCTCCCATCCATTTACAGCTCCATATCTCCAATGTGCCATGACAAGGGGTGCCATCGGTGTGACAATCACTGTTAGAGAGAGATGGTGGGGCATCAGTTTAAATACGAACAAATGGGATGTGTTGTATATATAGACAGAAAGGGGGAGAGTGAGAGACAGTGTCATGGAAGGATGTGTTCACAAGGTTTAGAATGCTGACATGTAGACATTTTGAAAGCTTTTTGCAACATGGGTCAGTGTTTCAGGAATGATGTGTGAATAGGATATTGCTGTGAGTTCAGATGATGGAGAGTTTTGAATGAGCATTTTGTTCGGCATCTGTGACTGAGAGTTTGGTGAGCACAGTCTTTGGCTCATTGGGCTGAATCTAACAATAGTTTGTCTCAGTGACATTTTAATTGAGTGCGACAGAGGGATAGTCTGCAGGAGGCCGAGCTAATTTTCTGATGTTATCTTATCAAGCTCCCCTCATTATCTACCTACCCCAGCAGATGCCATTCCTCTCATTCAATGCCAGCCTGATTCTCCACCCATCACGGCTGATAATAGTTCCCATTGCCTGGATGGCCCAGGCTTACTGCAGCTCATTACTGACACCCGTGTGTCCTATTTTTGCTGACTCATTATCAAGGGCATACATGTCCTTTTGGACAACACTGCCTAACATTGCACAATTTAATCAATACAAAATGCGATGAATGCTACTGTTGGCCACAACCAAATCATTTGTATGCCTTGCAAATTGCTGTGATCCAAATGATACATGTGACACCCATGAGCAATGGTCTTCAATACAGTAAAAGGCATTACTCTTTGCATTGTCACAACTCAACTCTTCTCAATTCATGTGGTATATTCTCCCTTAACACTGGACTCAAACCTTTTCTTTCACCTGTGTGCAACCATGCCAAAAGTATTCTGTAAATTCAAAGACACCACTCCCATTGTTCTTATTTGTGGATATACATGTTGTTCAGTCATACATGTGTTGTAAAAGGGACCAAAACACACGGTATTTCTGGAACAAATATGTAAGTGCATCCAATTCTGTCGATAACCTGGTTTCTTCTACATTTACATCGCTCATCCATATTCTTTCTCTTTCTCTCTCTGTCTCTATCACATATAGATTACATGTATCTAGTTACTAAATCCTCCAATCGTTCTCCATGTCCCATCTGTCAAACCTTCCCTTTTCATTTTAAAACTGTTGCTCACTTTAGTATGTGACATGATTTTCATTGAGTGATTTCACAACAAAGTCAAGAGGGAGGAACTGGCCAGAGTTATTGTAAAGGAAGCTGAGCAGGGAGGATGGTGAAGCAGCAGTAGCAGGAGCTTCTGGGGATAATTTGGATGCACACCTGAGATTTGTGGATGCTTCAATTAACACAAACTCAACAGGTTTATAAAAGATGATTTCCTTTCCTGAATCTAACTTGACTCTGCCATGTCATATCATGATTCCCCGACTGTCTAGTTTTCACATTTCTTATGGAAGATTCCAACATTTTCCTTTTCAATGACATCAAGTTTCTCAATATTTAGCTTCTTTTTTGTTTTCCCTCCCAGTCCTGTTTTTCGGTTTAAAACAACTACTTTCCATATTCAGGAAACAGACTTTCCAGTATCTAAAGCATCTTGAAGGGTAATCAATAAATCTACCTTTTAGTTACAACTTTTAGAAGACTTTTGGATACGTACATGAAAAGGAAACATTTGAAGGGATATGTGACAAACTCACGCAGGTGGCACTAGATTAGTTTGAGATTGTAAAAACCAAAAGAACTGTGGATGCTATGAAATGTCCCAGCCCCCACCCCACACTCCAGGCCTTGTTACCACACAGCCTGCCACTACACACCGCCTGTTGTTAGTCATGAACAGTCCCCATTAACAACTACTCACCCTCCCAGGCTGATAGGTATCAACCCCTTCGGCTGCCTAACTCTCTTTCTCGCTCTTTGGGCTCTATCCTATCGTTTACTCCTGACCCATCACAAATCCCAATTTTCTGCACATAAACTAATATTTTCCAAACACCATCAGTTCTGCGGACGGGTCACCAGATCCGAAATGTTAACTCTATTTTCTCATCAGCTGCTACCTGAGCTTTTCCAGCAGAGATAGTAGGAACTGCAGAAGCTGGAGAATCCGAGATAACAAACTGTCGAGCTGGATGAACACAGAAGGCCAAGCAGCATCTTAGGAGCAGGAAAGCTCATTTTTCAGGCCTAGAATCTTCTTCAGAAATCAGGGAGGGGAATGGGGTTCTGAAATAAATAGGGAGAGAGGGGAAAGCAATTAGAAGATGGAAAGAGGAGAAGATAGGTGGAAAGGACTTGGACAGGCCAAGGAGATGGGGATGGAGCCAGTAAAGGTGAGTGTAGTTGGGGAAGTAGGGAGGAGATAGTCACTCCAGGGAGGATGGACAGGTCAAGGGGGCTGAATGCGGTTCGTAGACAGGAAATGGGGTGGAACTTGAGGTGGGCGGAGGGGATTGATGGGAGGAAGGACAGGTTAGGGAGACGGGGACAAGCTGGACTGGTTTTGGGATACGGTATTTGGAGGCAAGGTTTTGAAGCTTGTGAAGTCCACATTGATGCCATTGGGCTGCAGGGTTCCCAAGCGGAATATGAATTGCCGTTCCTGCAACCTTCAGGTAACATCGTTGTGGCACTGCAGGAGGCCCAGGATGGGCATGTCGTTTGCGGAATGGGAGGGTATGTTGAAGTGGTTTGCGACTGGGAGGTGCAGTTGGAAAGTGTGAACCAAGCATAGGTTTTCTGCAAAGTGCTACCCAAGCCTCCGCTTGTCTCCCCCCATGTAGAGTCGGCCACAAAGGGAACAGTGGATCCAGTATACCACATTAGCAGATGTGCAGGTGAAAATCTGCTTGATGTGGAAAGTCCTCATGGGGCCTGGGATGGGGGTGATGTGAGAGGCGTAGGTGGCAGGTGTAGCACTTCCTGTTGTTGCAGGGAAAAGTGGCGGATGTGGTGGGGCTGGAGGGGATTGTGGAGCGGACAAAGAAGTCACAGAGAGACTGGTCCCTCCAGAAGGCAGACAAGGGTGGGGCGGGAAAATTCCACAAACGTGACTGCCCTGGTCGACCCAATTTTCTCCGCCTGCTCCTGTCCCACCAAACTTATCTCCACCTATCTGGACTCCATTTTCCCCCCCCCTTGGTGCACAACTCCCTACCTACGTCCATGACACCACCCGCGCCCTCCACCTCCTCCAGAACTTCCAATTCTCTGCTCCCCAAAACCTCATCTTCACCATGGGTGTCCCGTCCCTATATACCTGCATTCGCCTTACAGATGGCCTAAAGGACCTCCATTTCTTTCTGCCCTGTAGGCCTGACCAGTCCCCCTCCACTGACACTCTCATCTGCCTAGCCGAACTTGTCCTCCCCCTCAACAACTTTTCTTTCAACTCCTCCCACTCCCTACAGACAAAGCATGGGTCCAAGCTATGCCTGCCTCTTTGTAGGTTACGTGGAACAGTCCCTCTTTCGCACCTACACTGGCTCTAAAACCCACCCCTTCCTCTGCTACATGGATGACTGTATCGGCGCTGCCTCGTGCTCTCATGAGGAGCTCAAACAGTTCATCCACTTCACCAACACCTTCCACCTCAAAGTTATGTTCACCTGGACCATCTCCAATACCTCTCTCTCCTCCTGGACCTCTCTGTCTCCATCTACGGCAACCACCTCAAAACTAAATCCATTTCAAGCCCACTGACTTCCACAACTACCTAGAATACACCTCCGCCCACACACCCTCCCGCAAAAATGCCATCCCTGTTCCCCTTCGTCTCTGCTGCATCTGCTGCCAGGATGAGGCATTCCACGCCTGTACATCTCAGGTATTCTCATTTTACAAGGGCCACAACACACCACCTCCCACTGCCCCCTCCCCCCACCGCAGAAATGGTCGAAAATGCCCTCGACCATGTCTCCTGCATTTCCTGCAAGTCAACACTCACACCCCTCCCCAAAATAAAAACCAAAACAGAATGCTCCTCATCCTCACGTACTTCCCAACCAACCTCCGGATCCAACACATCATCCTTCGACACTTCCGCCATCTACAATCCGCCCCCACCACTAAAAACATTCTTCCCTCCCCACCCTTATCTGCTTTCCAGAGGGACCACTATCTCCGTGACTCCCTTGTCCGCTCCACACTCCCCTCCAGCCCCACCACACCCAACACCTTTTCCTGCAACCGCAGGAAGTGCTACACTTTCCCCCACACCTCCTCCCTCACCCCCAACCCAGGCCCCAAGAACTTTCTACATCAAGCAGAGGTTCACCTGCACATCTGCCATTGTGGTATACTGTATCCATTGTACCCAGTGTGGCCTCCTCTACATTTGGGAAACCGAGCGGAGGCATGGGGAATGCTTTACAGAACACCTACGCTCAATTCGCGCTAAACAACTGCACCTGGCTGTTGAGAACCATTTCAAATCCCTCTCATATTGCTGAGACGATATGTCCATCCTGGGCCTCCTGCATTGCCACAATGATGCCACCCGAAGGTTGCAGGAACAGCAACTGATATTCTGCTTGGGAACCCTGCAGCCCAATGGTATCAATGTGGATTTCACAAGCTTCCAAATCTCCCCTCCCCCAACTGCATTCCAAAACAAACCCAGCTCGTCCCTGCCTCCTGAACCTCTTCTTCCTCTCACCTATCCCCTCCTCCCACGTCAACCCACACCTCCATTTCTTACCTACTAACCTCACCACGCCGCCTTGACCTGTCCGTCCTCCACAGACTGACCTAACACCTCCCTCCCTCCCCACTTACACTCACCTCTGCTTGCACCATCCCAGCCTCTTTGGCCAGTGTAACTGCTCTCCACCTATCTTCTCCTCTTTCCATCTTCGATCCACCTTCCCCTCTCTCCCCATTTCTTTCAAAGCTCCTTCCCCTCCCCCATTTCTAAAGAAGGGTCTAGGCTCGAAAGGTCAGCTTTCCTGCTCCTCTGATGCTTCTTGGCCTGCTGTGTTCATCCAGCTCTACACCTTGTTATCTCAGATTCTCCAGCATCGGCAATTCCTACTATCTCCCCCAGCCTATCCAAACTTTCTTTGTAAGTCAAGCCTTCCATACCTGGCAACATCCTGATAAATTTCTTCTGTATCCCCT
The DNA here is from genome assembly GCF_030684315.1 of Stegostoma tigrinum. Lineage (NCBI taxonomy): Eukaryota > Metazoa > Chordata > Chondrichthyes > Orectolobiformes > Stegostomatidae > Stegostoma > Stegostoma tigrinum. The sequence continues at coordinate 1,216,769 of NW_026728516.1, read as the reverse complement.
CCAGCTTAAAAATATCCTTCCTATAACTGGGCAACCAGATTTGGATACAGTATTCCTTGAAGAGGCTTCCCAAATGTTCTGTACAACCTTAACATCACATCCCAACTCCTACATTCGAAGGGCTGAGCAATGAAAACACGTGTGCCAAATACCTTTTTAACCATCCAGTCTGTATGTGACACAAACTGCAAAGTATAATGTACCTGCGCCCCTTGGTTCCTCTGTTCTACAACACTATGCAAGGCCCTACCAGTAATTGTATCAGCCCTACCCTTGTTTGTTGTACCAAAATGTAATACCTGGCATTTATACAGATTGAACTCCATCTGTTGTTTCTCAGAGCATTGACCCATTTGATCATTTTCCCTTTATAAGCATAGAAAAACTTCTTCAATTTCTACTGTGCCACCAATTTTGGTATCGTCCACAAACTTACTCACCATGCCTCGTATATGCTTATCCAAATCATTTATATATATGAGAGACAAAGGAGGACCCAGAACTGATCTCTGTGGAACACCCCCGGTGTCAGGCCTCCAGTCCAAAATAAAATGTTTTGAACATTTTCAATAAATTCTTTGCTCTCCAAACATTTAACACTGTGGGAGTGCCAGTCAATTTTTGGAACATTAAAATCGCCTACTTTTACAATCGTATTTTTCTTACATATATCTGAGATTATCTCGATATATTTGTTCCTCTGTTTCTCTCTTACTATCGCGGTGCCAATAGTACAATCCCATCAAGGCGACCATGCATTTCTTCTTATTTCTAATTTCAGCCCATATTTTCACTGGATGATTTTTGGAAATATTTTTTCTCAAGTTACAGCACTCATGTTTTCCTTGATCAAAAACGCCACTCCTCCTCCTCTTATGCCTCCCTTTCTGTCCTTCCTGAATCCCCCTCATACTTCTAAACTCCATTAAATATAGGCTGAGTTCTGCCTGCTATTTTTATGACAAGTCCCTCATCCCGGGATCATCCTTATAAACCTGCTCTGGACCCCCTCCAATGCCAGCACATCCTTCCTTCGGTACAGGGCCCAAAACTGCTCATCATATTCCAAACACTGTCTGCCCAGAGCTGATATAGCCTCAGCAGTACATCTCTGCTCTTGTATTCTAGGCCTCTTGAAATAAATGTTAAAATGACATATGCCTTCCTAACTGCCAACTGAACCTATGTGTTAACCTGAAAAGAATTCCTCAACTAGGACTCACTTTGCACTTCAGATTTCTGAAGCCTTTCCCCATTTAGAAAATGGTTTATGGCTTTGTTGTTTCGACCAAAGTGCATAACCTCACACTTTCCCCTATTGGTTTCCATCTGCTACTTCTCTGTCCACTCTCCAAGCCTGTCCAAATCCTTTCACAGCTTCCCCTCTTCCTCAACATTGCCTGTCTGTCCACTGACCTTTGTGTTATCCGCAATCATGGTAACAGTGCCCTCAGTTCCTTTGTTCTAATTGTTAATACATACCATGAACAGTTGTGTTCCCAGCACTGACTCCGAAGGAAATCATCAGGTCACTCCCTGCCAAGCTGTAAAAAACCCTTTACCCTGACTCTCTGCCTTCTGCCAGTCGGTCATTCCATAAACTGGCCACGAACACCAGCCTGCTGTGTGGTACCTTGTCAAAAGCCTTGTGGAAACCCGAATTGATCACATCCACTGGCTCTCCTTTACCTAACCTGCTTGTTACTTCAAGGAATTCTAACAGATATATCAGGGAATATTTGCCCTTGATAATGATATGCTGATTCTGCCCTTTTTGTTTTTAACCAGGCACTTCCAAGTACTCTATATTCTCATTCTTCATAAAAGTCTTCCCAACAACAGATGTCAGGCTACCCCGTCCACAGTTTCTATCTCTGCCTCCTTCCTTTCTTAAACAGGGGTGTTGCATTAGCCATTTTCCAGTCATCTGGAACCCTCCCTAACTGCAGCGATTTCTGAAAGGCCACCACCCGTGTCTCTACAAATTCATCAGTGATCTCCTTCAGAAGTCTGGGATGTAGTCCATCCGGTCTGGGTGATTGATCACTTTCAGGCATTTCATAATCCCCAGGCCCTTCTCAGTGATGGACAGTGCACTCACTTCCGCCCTGTATCTTCAGCTACTGGTAGGCTGTTGGTATCTTCCACTGTGAAAACTGATAAAAGATATGTATTCAGTTCCTTCACCATTTCTTTGTTCCTCATTCCTGCACCCCCAGCCTCATTTTCCAGGGGTCCAATGTTCACTCTTGTCTTCCTGTTATACTTTCTTGATACCTGAAAGAAAAGTCTCTTGCAGTCTTCTTTTATATTGCTATATGTTAGAATCTTCTATTTCATCTTCTCTCCCATCAGTACTTTCTTTCCAGTTTCCTTTTAAAGGGCTCCCAATCCCCTGGCTTCCTCTCATCTTCCCAACATTGCAGTTTATCTTTTCCTTTTGCACTATCCCTGACTTCATTTGTCAGCCATAGTTGCCTCACCTTGCCCTTAGAATATCTCTTCTTCCTCGAGATGATTTTTTGCAGTGCCTCCTGAATTACTCCCAGAAAACCTGCCATTGCTGATTCACTGTCTTCCCTGGTCGGTTTCTCCTTCCTTCAACTCTGGCCAATTCCTCCCTCATGTCTTTTTTAATTGCTCTTACTCAATTATAATACTGTCACATCCTATTCCATCTCAAACTCCAGGGTGAACTTTATTACACTGTGGTCACTGCATTCTCGGAGGTTCCTTCACCTTGAGCTCTCCAATCAAATCTGCCTCATTACACATCACTAAATCCAAAATTGCCTCTTCCTTATTGGGCTCTATCTCAAGCTGCTCCATTAAAATCTCTTTCAGATTTCACAAACCCCTTTTCTTGAGGTCCACTGCCAACCCGATTTTCTCAGTCTATCTGCGTATTGAAGTCCTCCATGATTATTGCAATTGGGCCTTTCTTACATGCCTTTTCTTTCACCTGATATTTTCTCCCCCACATCGTGAAGACTGCTGGAAGGCCTGTGTGTAAGATCTATAAGGCTCTCTTTTACTTTGTGGCTCCTTAACTCTATTCACATGAATTCTACGCCTTGTGATTTCATCTCTTTTCTTGCTCTGAATTTAATTTCATTTCTTTGTAAAATGGCAATATCACCCCCTCTGCCATCAGTCTGCCTTTTTGTTGGATGTGCATTCTTGTATATTTCATTCCCAGCATCAATGCACTGGCAGTCATGTCTCTGTGAAACCCAAAACATTGAAATTGACAGGTACAATCTGTGCTACAAGCTCATTTACCTTACTTCTTCTTCTGTGTGCATTTAGGCACAGCACCCTTGGTCCTGCATTGACTGACCCTCTTCTCACAGTTGTCCCCTTATCCGGAGTCCCAAAAGTTAGATTCCTGACCCGTTCCATTTGTTCTGTCCTATTATCTGTTGTGCAAACTTTAATCTGAGTTGAGCCCACCACTTTAACATTTGACATAATTTTCCGTGCAACTGAAGCCAATCCATCATGATTCCAATTTAATGTCCTTACCACAAACCCGAGTTATACTATTCACCAGAACTTTGGTCCCTGCATGATTCCGGTGAAGTCTGTTCCATCAGAACAGCTCTGTCCTTCCCCAGTACTGATGTCAATGTCCAATGAATTTGAACCCCTGTCTCCCACACTAATCTCAGTCATGTATTTACCTCTTTAAACTTGCTGACCTTGTTCCTCTCTGCTTGTGGATCAGGTATTAATCCAAAGATTATTACCTTTTTGGTTGCCCACTTTAATTTAGCCCTGAGCTGCACATATTACTCCAGCAGAATCTCATTCCCCTTTTCTATCTATGCTGATAATACGATTGTTCCTCCCCCACTCCAAGTTCCTCTGCAGCACAGATGAGATTTCCTCATCACAGGCACCGTGTAGGCCACACAGCCTTTTGGACTCCTGTTTCTGGCAACAGAAAAGAGTGTCTATTTCCCCGACAATACTATCCCCAATTACAGATACACATCTTTTATTTCCCCCACCTCTTGAGTGACCTCCCCTAACACAGTGCTGCAATCAGTTTGCTCGTCCTCCCTGCAGCTCCTGATCTCATCCACACAGAGAGCAAGAGTCTCGAGCCTGTTTTACAAGCTGAAGCACTAAGGGTCCATCAGCACTCCCTTTGTTTTCTTCTAACTGTCTCACTCATGGTCACACCTTTTTGTTCCTGACAACTGACTGAATTTGAGCGAATTAATCTGAAGGGTCTGACTGGCTCCTGAAGCAGAGTATCCAGGTAACTCCCATCCCTGATGCTGTTTTTAATTCTTTAACAGGATGAGTGCAGCCCTGGCCAGGCAGCATTTATTACCCATCCCTAATTGCCCAGAGGGCAGATAAGATTCAATCAGAATGCTGTGGATCTGGAGTCACAGGTAGGCAGACCAGGTAAGGACAGCAGTTTCCTTCCCTAAAGGACATGAGTGAGCCAGATGGGTTTTCCTGACAGTCAACAATGGATTCAAGGTCATCATTTGATTCTTAATTCCAGAGATTTATTGTCTTCAAATTCCACCAACTACCATGTCCAGATTCAAATTTGAGTCCCCAGAACGTTACCTAAATTTCTGGATTAACAGTCCAGTGATAATACCACTAGGCCATTGTCTCCCCGATCTTGCTGGTTTCCACATGAACATATTTTAGTTAACTTGCCAGCTATGATTCCCCCATCAGAAAACCATGCTGACTCTGCTTGATTCTATAATGTATTTCTAAATTCTCTGCTTTCCCAAACTTTAATGGACTTTAATATATTTCCAATGATGGAACAGGTTGTGAAATTGAGCTGAATTTGTGTGTTTCAGTTCTCAGAGAAGGGGACTATGATAGCTACCAATTGTCATAAAAACCCAAATGGTGCACTAATGTCCTTCTGGGGAAATGAAAGAAAAGTGACAGGCGATGTATCATGTTAAATCCCACCTGCCAAACTATCATCCATTGACTTTATCTGTCGATATCCATTTACAGACGTCCTGTCTTGATCAATTATTTCCCATTTAGCTTAGTGTTATCGCCAAATGTAGTTGCAGCGCACTTGTTCCATTCCTCCAAATCATTGTTATTGATTGTATTGAGGACCCAGCAATAATCACAATGCGTCTCCACTTGTTTCATTCTGCCATGTCTTCTTCTTATGTGATATGGGAACTCAGCTCTAAAAAATCACTTCTGATTGTCTTCTGAATGTCTTCTTCCTGTTGATAACTAGTCCTCTACCATTCTTGTGTAGCACATTCGGAGGGCTGAATAAGAATGATAAGCCTTTCATCCCCTCCACCGTGCTCCGGCATTTGATACGATCATGGCTGATGTCATCTTGGCCTCAGTACCAGTTTCCTGCCCGCTCTCCATAATCCTTCATTTACTCAATGTCACAGCATCCAATGCATTCTGGGGTCCTGAATTATACATATTCACAATCCTTTAAGAGAAATAAGCTCTCCTCATCCCCACTTTTAATGTGGTCTGCCTTATGTGAAAACTATGGCCTCTTCCTCCAGATTGCCCCCCCCCCGCCATGAGGAAATACCCACTCCACATCTACAATCTCAACCACGTTTAGCTTCTTACAGATCTCAATGAGATCTCCCATCATTCCTCTAAACTCCAGAGAATATAGACCGGGACTGCTCAATCTCTCTCCGTAAGACAAACTCCTCGTCACTGGAGCCAATCCAGTGAACTTCTTCTTAACTGCCTCCAATGCAACTTCATCCCTCCTTCAGTCAGGACACCAAACTATACACAGTGCTCCAGCTGAAGGATCAATAAAGGCTTGCATAATTGCAACAACGAATCCTAACTTTTATAAACTCTATTGGTTTTTTGAAAAAGTACATGCTGAAATTGCTCTTGCTTTGCTAGTTACCTGCTGGACTTGTGTGTGTCGGTTTTCTGTGATGTATACAATGAAGCTCAGATCCCTCTGCACTGAAACACTCTGAAGTTTCTCTCCATTTAGGTAATAAGTTGCCTTTCTATTCCTCTGGTTAAAATGCATAACACCATACTTCTCCGAATTAAATTTCATCTGCCAGATGTTGGTCCATTCACTGCACTGATCCCAATCCATTTGTGCATTTCACACACATTCGTCGCATCTGACTTTTCCACCGATTTTCGTGCCTTCTAAAATATGCGTATAGCATTTTCTATCCCATTATACAGGCAATTACACGGATTGCAAATAGCTTGGGACTGGGAACTGAACTGTGTGGCACCTCAAAAGCTGTCAACAAGAAAACAACCCTCTATTCAGTCTCTGCCTATTTTGTTGTTATCCAATCCAATATAAGAGCTAAAAGATTCCTCCTAACCCCATGCACTCTTATTTTATGGATTAATCATTTGTCTGGCACATTATTCAATGCCTTCTGCAAGTGCAGATGTATTACATCTCCGGGAGTCCAATTATGCACCTTTCTTGCAATGCTAAACACTGAGCCATCATGCTACCATCTTTAAAGGACTCGAGTAAATAATTCAAATTTGAGCAAATATTTATCCTTTGTGAAACTATGCTGACTGTGATGGATTGTTGTTTGACTTTGCAAGTTTCCTTTCATTAATTCCTTGACAGTGGATTCTAACAATTTGCCTTGAATCCCAATACTTTGGTCACTTTTTTTTTCCCGAGTGAAGAATTCAACCTTCTTCCCTTTCTTTCACCTCTGTATCAATTTATGTGATATGGGAACTCAGCTCTAAAAGGCCACTTCTGATTGTTGTGCAAGTGACATGAGTGGCTGAATGGACACATTCTATGTAAAAATAAGTTTATCTTTCAATCTTGTAAACTCCAGCGTGTTTTGGATTCATCTCATCATCCTTTCCTTATCGGTGTTGTGAAGGTACGTAGAGTATTTGTGGACTGGGAGGCAGGATGTTAGAAGTTGATGTTGTTAAGTGCTGTGGGAGGGACAAAACCGTGTGTGGTCCTTTTAAAAGACTGTGTGCTTTTTCTCTGTGCTTCAAGTCCAAATGGTCATCTTTGGGCAGCAGCGTGTGTGTTTGCAGGTGCACAGAGCACCTGAGTTGAAACATTTGTGTCAAAGGGCAGAGTAGTTTTCAGGCTGAGTAGCAGTTTTATTTTCTTATCAAGACGACAAGTTTTGAATTTAGGCAATTAGTCTGACACAGGCACTTAGATACCTAAAAAAAGCATTGAAATGTGAATCTCACGGCTTTGACAACATTGGCCTAACCCTCTTGCACAAAACTGATATGTCATCAAGGGTATAAAAGAAGAGGGCAGTTGGAAAAAAGACAGGACAGCTAATCACCATCTGCTGAATTTAACAGCCCTCAGCTACAAAGACAGAATCACTGACTATCACAGAATTCTCTCAAACTTAGAGTAAGCACTATCTAAATCAAATGTACCTAAGGTGCAAATCGTTCATATTTGTAACAGAACACTCGACGCAGAAAGCATCCCTGAAAGAACATTCGACAGAGAAGACACAGAGCATTCCAGAAGATGTAACCTGGCTGTAAGTTCAAAAGACTAAATTTTAATTTGTAATTTTTTTAATGTAAGTGGAAGTTATAGTTATTGGAACAATACGTCATTAGATTTTGTTTTGATTGGGAATTGTTAGTTAGAAGGCTTTCATTTGGGTTGTTAATAGTTTAGTTAATTTGTTCAGGATTAGAGTGAAATAAATAAATTGTTACCTATTGATCATAACGTGAGTGTCAAGAATTTACTTCATTTAACCGTTTAAAGCTGCCGAATAAAAAGATTACACCACTTTCCACACTGCTTTTAGCAGGTTATAGGGCGAGGCACTCCTCTCTGGGTGTTTCAGTTTTACTTCTCAAACAGGGGTCCACTTCTGCTTTATAACACATTTTTTGAAGGAATTACTTGAGGGAATTGTCTCTGAACTGCTTCCAATGCAACGATATCCTTTCTTCAGTGAGGAAACTAAATCTGTTCACACTACTTCAGATGTGATCTCATGAAATCCTACACATGAGAAGCAACATTTTGTCAGTCTTCTGTGAAGTTCCCAACCTAGATTAGAGCAGTGTCAGCTGTCTGGAGGAAGGCACAGCATTGTTGAAATATCATTGTCCTTCTCTATGAGAGATCTGGTAATAGTGTCACAATGACACTTGAGAGGAATGAATAATACGTGGTGAGATCTTCAAAATGTTGAGATAGGCCCTGCAAAATATCCTGACTGAATCTACTATTAATCTCCCCAGAGCCCACGCCTTTCAGATTCGTTAATCTGGTAAAATGAAGCTGAGAAACAGCAAAGAGAAGCAAATATATCTGAGAGTTACATTTCAAGGACAAAACTGCAATACAAACATTGGTTTTGTTATAAAACAGGAACTTAGATGTACAAGTTTGTGGGTACTACAGTAATGGTGGACAGATTCAATTTTTCTCTAGAATGTGTTTATGCATGCAAATGCTAATGCAGGGAAAAATGCACTTCATGAGTGCCTGTGAGATGGTTTGCTTTCGAAATATGTTCAGTGCTAAACTGGAAATCAGGCTATTTAGGAACTGGTGATGTATGATCAGAACAGCAAATTGAAAACATTGCTGTAAAGGAGATTTTGGCAGTTGTAGTGATCTTGAATTTTACATGATATCTGAAAATATTTTTTAAAAAACTACAGTTATAAAGCTGTTTCAGGCAAATCATGAAGGTCTGAAGGGCAAGATGGCTTCAGTGAGTTGGGAAAGTAAATGGAAAATGTCTTAATCGAAGACAGGCAATATCTGTGATTCACAGAAACATTGTAAGATGTACACTATGCATGTACCCCCTAAGTGCGAACAGCAAAGGGCAAAGATGACTGAATGTTTGTTAATGAAACAAGTTAAAGATTGCATTACTTCAAAAGCGGTAAATTGTGAAAATGCCGGGTATTGTGGTAAACTAATGGATTCAGAGACAGTTAACCAAGAACAAGATTTTTAAAAATCGAAAAGAGAACAAGAATGTAAACTAATGAGGAATATAAATACATCTAGAAAGCAAAAATGAAAACAGGAGCAAATATGGAGCAGTGAATATACGAACAGTATAATTTATTGCAGAGAATAGACACATTAGAGGGAAACTAAATAGTAACTTTGTGCCTGTCTTCATGGGGGAAGATCCATAAAATCACCCAAACATATAAAATGACCGTGGGGCTTGTGTAACGAAAGACTAAAATCATTCATAACAATGATGTGGTATTATTTGAAAACAGCTGGATTGAACACCGATAAGTCGGATGGACCAGATGCACTTCATCATAGAATTTCGGAGGAAGCAACAATAGACATGGTGATTGCATTTTGGATTACTGCGTCATTTTCCTATACTTTCTCCAAAGTCAGGAAGCCAATCTGGAGATCTTGAAGGTTATAAAAATAATCAAACGATTTAAGAAGGGAAAAAGAGGGAGATTGGCCAACTACAGACCAGTTAACTTGTAATTCACAGGAGGGACTCTGTTGGAATCTATTATAAAAGATGTGATATTGGATATTTAGGAAGCAATAGTAAAATTGGAGAGAATACAAATGAATTTTTGAAATGAAAATTACAATTGACAAGCTTTCTTTTTCAAACTGTTTGAAGATGATTCTTGTAGACATAGATAATGGAGAAAAAATGGATGTGGTACATTTTGATATTCAGAAGGGTTTTCCAAGAGATCACACAGTGAGTTCGTAAATTCTAGGTTGTAGGGAGGAACATATGCAAATGGAAAGTGAAAGCGAGGTTTACCTTCATTTGAAGAGAATCGGAACACAGAAGTTCCACAGTGTTGGTGAGACTGTACCTAAAGTATTGTGTACAATTTTCTAAGAAAGAATGTACTGAACAAAGTGGAAATAAATGCATATTCTCAAGATTACTCCCACAAATGGCAAGATTGTTTGATCACAAAACGCGTTCTGTGTTTGACAGAGTTTAAAAGAGTGAGAGTGATCACAGTGAAACTTAGAAAATTCATACAGACGGGACTGACTAGCACAGGGGCATGGGGAACAGCAATCAGGTGAGATTAGGGAGAATCCGACAATGTTTCACATGTACATCTAGTGGAATGGAATAACCAGGGAATGATTCAGACCTATCAGAAACAAAGGGACAATCTGTGTGAAGCTGGAGAACAATGATAAATGAGTATTTTGTGCCGGTTTAATTGGGAGAACGAGGATTCGGGGCAGAATTCAAGAAGGTGGACTGTGAATCCCTTGAGCAGATGGGCATTCAATACAAGCAGGGATTGCTGCTTATGGCTGGGATTATAATGGACAAATCCTACAGTCTGCCTGATTGGCATCATGAGAAGCTGTCGGAGACAGGAGAGAGAAGTCCCTGATCCAGATTTATAAGAATCACCACAGGGGAGGTGCCAGAGGATTTGAGAACAGTTAGTGTAATATCTCTTTACAGGAAGGGGTGCAGAGATAGAGCAGACAATGATACACCAGTGAGGGAGTGAAAACAGGAAAGTAGAAAATTGTTCTGCATTTAGAAAGACAGATATTGATCAGGGATAGTCCGGGTGACTTGATTAGAGGGAAGTCATTCCAAACAAATTTGATTGATTTCTTTCAAGACGGTCACTTATATGGTTTTTCAGCAAGGTCTGTTGACAAAGTCCCACTTGGGAAACTGATAAAGAAAGTAAAACGCAATGGTATCAATGGGAATTTGGCAAGTCACATTCAAAATTGTTTCAATGGCAGGAGACAGCGTATAGTGTTAGAAGGCTGTTTATATTACTGGAGACCAGGTCCTTAATGAGACTGTATCTCGAACATTGTGTGGTATTGTATGCGGTTTTGGTCTCCTTACCTCATTTTGGACAAACCTGATATTGAGGAAGTGCAGCGAAGGATGAGCAGACTGGTCTCTGGGATGACAGGCTTATATTTTGAGTAGATTTCAAGTCAAGTGAGCTGAAATTCCATGAGGTTTAGGAAAATGAGTGAAAATCTCAGTGTAATATATCAAACTCTCACAGAGTGAGATGGTTTGGAAGCAGGGAGAATAATGCCATTGACTGGCATGTCTAAAATAAGGGGCCACAGTATTAGGTACAGGCAGGCTACTGTGCAACGAGATGATAATCAATGTCTGCTCACAGAGACTGGTGAACCTGGGGAATACTCTGCCACACAAGGCTGTGGAAGCCAGGCAGTGAATATAAATAAGGATTTCTAGACACTAAATGGAAAGTCAGAGGACAGATGTATGGGGTGGGGATAAAGGATCAGCATCATTATGTTGAGTGGTGGAGGAAAATCAATGGACCGAAGGAACTACTGCAGTTCATATTTTGTACTTTTTAACGAATGATTAATCACATTAAGGGATATGTGCACTGTGTGGGAGAAGTGCATCGAAGAGATGTTCTTCCATGAACTAGAATGGAGAACACGAAATGAGTTGAATGGCCTTCTCCTTTCCCAGTATTTCTGTGTCATTTTGGGAAAGCTGTTTAAATGTTCTCACAAGCTCTCAGATATTAGGAAGGAGGCCACTGTAGGTTCGACACAACAGTGTTTCATTTTCCCTTTTCCGATGCCAAGGCTGGGTGTTCCATGCAATTTTATCCTTTAAGATGTCAGAGCAGTTTGATACAATTGAGTGTCTTGCTTGGCTGTTCCAGAGAACATTGAAGTGTTCATCACACGTCTGTGTGTCTGGAGAGGCTTTTCGGCCAGATTAGGACAGCACAGTAGATTTAAATCCCAAAAGTACTTTGGTGAAGCAAATTGATGTTTACAATCGATATTGGCTTCAAGGTCACTTTTACTGACACCAAATTTGAGATTTAGATATTTTATTAATTGTGTTTAACACCCCCCAGCTGCCAAAGCATTAGCCTAGTCTGGATTAGAAATCCAGGGATATTTCCACAACAGCACCATCTCCACATGGGGAACTATCAGAAACCACACTGATTTCTGTGGTGCTTGACAGCTCCGTCAAAAACAACTTCCAACAATTTGACAATCGGAATGACACTAAGGGCATGGCAAATTGGTCAGATTGCAGTTATGCTCGTCTGAGGAAACTGGGGATAGCTGATAAATTTTCCACAATTGCCAGGCAGATGTCAGAGTTGTGGCTGGAATGAAACAACTTCCCCCAGGGGCACGGCTTGTTGTGCAGCACAAGCCTTCATTCCGATTGTAGGAAAGGCATCAGGGCCAGTTATCTTTTTTGTATTTTTACTTTATCGTTATGTTTTTCTTGGTATCACGTGCAGCGAATCTAATGGTTGAAGAGTGGCATCTGTGATTTTGTGGACGTCATGATGATGGTGAAGTGAATCATCAACTCGATACTTCTGGCTGAGGATGGTGTGGACACTGCACCCTAGAAGTTGCCCTGATGTGCAGGGCTGTTACATTATTTAGGATGGGGATTCTTCTGGAACCCCCTCCTCCAGGGAGTTGTTTAACTGAACATGCAGATGGCCTAAAATCCCTCCACTTCATGCTCTTCTGCAGGCCCAACTAGTCCCCCTTCACTGACACCCTTATCTACCTAACCAAACTCCTCCTCACACTGAACAACTCTTCTTCAACTCCTCACAATTCCTACAGACGAAAGGGGGTGGCCATACGTGCCCATATGGGCCCAAGCTATACCTGCCTCTTTGTAGGGTACGTGGAACAGTCCCTCTTCCACAGCTACACTGGCCCCATCCCCTACCTATTCCTCCGTTACATCGATCCTGTATCAACACTGACTCGTGCTCCCACAAGTAGATTGAGCAGTTCATCCACTTTACTAACACATTTTACCCCAGCCTTACAATCAGCTGGACAATCTCTGATACCTCTCTTTCCTTCCTGGACCTCTCTGTCTCCATCTCTGGTATCTGCCTGGAAACTGATATCTACTTCAAGCCCACCGACTCCCAAAGCTACCTGGACAACACCTCCTCTCACCCATCTTCCTCAAAGAATGTGATCCCCTATTCCCAATTCGTTCGCCTCCGCCGCAATTGCTCCCAAGAAGAAGCTTTCCACTTCCAGACATCCCAGTTGTCCTTGTTTTTCAAGAGTCACAATTTCCCCCCAACAGTAGTCAAAAACGCCCACAACTGCATCTCTTGCTTTTTCTGCACCACAGCCCTCACACCCCATTCCCATAATAAAAACAAAGACATAATTCCCTTTATCCTCACATATCACACAATCAACCCCCAGATTCAATACATCATTTTCTGCCATTTCCACCATCTGCAATCTGACCCCATTATGAAGGACATATTTCCCTCCCCACCCTTATCTGCCTTTCAGACGGACCGCTCTCTCTCTGACTCCCTTGTCCGCCCTACACTCTCCACGAGCTCCACCTCACCTGGCACTATTCCCTGCAAACGCGTAAGGTGCTGCACCTGACCCGACACCTCATTACTCACCCCCATCCCAGGCCACAAGAAAACCTTCCACATTAAACTGATGATCACCTACACATCCACTAATGTGGCATACTGTACCACCTGTTCCCGATGTGGCCTCCTATACATTAGAGAAACCAAGTGGCGGTTCAGAGACAGTTTTGTGGAGCATGAACACTTGCTTCGTGACAAACAACAACACCTCCCAGTCGCGAACCACATCACATCCGTCTCACTCCTTGGAAGACATGTCCATCCTGGTCATGCTCCAGTGCGATAATTAAAACTGGAGGAACAACACCCCAGGAATCCTACTACACAATGGTCTTAATGTGGACTTTGCAAGATTCAGACTAGCCCCACCACGACCTCTTCCGAAGACCAGGCCTCCTGCTCGTCCCTGCCTCCTCGACCTGTCTGTATTCCCTCCGATCTACCCGCCCCTCCCTCCTCACAGACCAATCCCCATCACGTCTCTCTGCCTACACTCACCTTTGCTGGATTCATCCCTGCCTGCTTGACCTGTTCGTCCTCTGACCACCTATCCGCTCCACTATCCACCTTCCATCCACCTCCCCTCTCTCGCTATTTATTTCAGAAACCCTTTCCCCTCCCCTATTTGTGAAGAAGAATCCAGACCTGAAATGTCAGCATTCCTGCTCCTCAGATGTTGTCTGGCCTGCGGTGTTTATCCAACTCGACAGCTTGTTATCTCAGACTCTCCAGCATCGGCAGTTCTTGCTGCCCCCATCACCATTCATGACTGGTTGTAGCAACATAGTTGGCCTGTTGATCTTGCAATCATTTCACCCTGTCTGTAATGTGTCCTTTCTGCTGTCTGTAAGGCAAGCAGTTGAATGTGGTAGCTATAACGGGTTGTGGTCACTTTTAAGTACATGGCTCTGACCCCGGCATGTTTGCTTGTGCTCGTCACTGAACCATTGATCAGCTTCATGGTAATCATAGACTGGGGGATTATCCAGGACAAAGAGTCACAGATTCTGGTGGAAAACAGTTCTGCTTCTGCTGATGCTGCTGTGGTGTCCATCACCACATGAATGCTCAGTTTTGAGCTGCAATAAGTGCAATGTAATGTCCCCCTGGTCAGACCGAGTCATCATTGCCCTTGTACGCAGTGACCTACTCTGTTTTCTGATGTGGTACCACTTCCATGTTAATATTCTCATTCTTCTGACGGTCTTTCTGTGGTGTCACGTCTCCAATTTGTCAAATTCCTCAAAACACATTTAACATATTCATCTGAACCTTTTCCCTTCCAGTAGGGGCACCTTTGGGTGGCACAGTCGCTGAGTGGTCAGCACTGCTGCTTCACAGTGTCTGGGATGTAGTTTCAATTCCACCCTCAGGTGATTGTCTGTGTGGACTTTGCATATTCTCCCCATTCCTGCATGGGTTTCGCCGAAGTGGCCCGGCTTCCACCCACATACGTAAGCTGTGCAGTTGAGGTGAATTGACCATGCTAAGTTGCCCAAGGTGTTGAGGGATGTGTAGATTAGGTGGATGATGGGGAATGGGATTGGATGGGATGCTCTCAGGGTCCATGTGGACTTGTTAGGCTGGAGGACTTGTTTCCACACTGTAGGAGGTTTTTTTTTAAATGAATGTTTCTCTCCCTGACCATGATTAAGAGCTCTGTAAGTGTCAATGAGGCCAGCGTTATGTCATTTGGAACCAATGCATTTGTGCACCCTGCGCTGTCACTCACTTCTCAGTGTTTGGGGATCCATGTTGCACAGGGCGTTTGAGCAACTTTGACACACTTTTTCAGAATTTATTCAAAAACACAAATTGCTGAAGAAACTCAGCAGGTCTTGCAGCATCTGTAGAGTGAAAGCAAATTGAAGCTGTTGGACCCAGTGATGCCTTTTCAAAGCTCCCAGTTTCTGCAGCAATTTTTCTTTCTTCAGATTTCCAGCATGCGCGGTGCTTTATTTTGTTGAAAATTCAGTCAGTGCCGATTCATTTCTGGAGAAACTCAGCAGGTCTAGGAGACAGAGAAACAAAGTTAAGGTTTCAAGTCCAGCGTGACCCTTCTTCAGAACTGAAAAGGATTGGAAAATGTTTTTTTAATATCTTGACAGAGGTGGAGGAGGGGTGACAGAAAACATAGGGTGTGGGGGCGCACTGCAAAATACAAATGGGCTTCTATTGTGGTGAAAGAGAAGCAGATGTAAAATGGGAGTAAATAAAGGTGTGAATGGGGAGATGGGTCCTGCCCATTCAGTGGAATGTTGACAAGACACACACAAGTCAAGGTCACATCGTCTGCATCATATTGTGTTAATCGTGTGTCCATTAATAATTATGAATATCTTGCGCATATATGAACAATCTTATCTCGCTACACACACACACTGATTAAACACTGCATATACAAATCATTTCTCCTCCGTTCCATTTCAAACTATAGTGTTTTAGATTAGGTTATATTAGATTAGATTAGATTAAATTCCCTACAGAATGGAAACAGGCCCTTCGGCCCAACAAGTCCACGGCATGTCTTTTGTTTACATTGTCAGTCACTATTCCTTCAGCCAAATTTATTATGTTTCTTTCTCTGGTCTTTCTTTATTCCGTCGATAAAGAAGAAATTGCCTCCTGGGTGATATCACATTATTCCTGCCCAGTCCGCACTGACACTGTCCCCTCTTCCTTACTGCTTCTTAATCAATCACATATGTGTTGTCTCTGACCCTTTACTCCCAATAAGCAAAGCAACTGGAAATGTAATGGTTACTTTTGGGCTGAGGTAAAAAAATCGGTAATGAAAAGCTGTATACACTGCCAAAAAAAGTTTGCAACTTTGGAAGAAAATTATTCTAAGTATTGTGTTAAAGATAAAATGTTGTCTTATAAGGGCAGCGAGAGCAAAGTGCAGCGAAACCCACATTTCCTGTCTTTCTCCAGGCAGTTGTGGCCAGAGACAGGGTTTAGATTGGCAGTTGTTGTGGTGGAGGAGACTTCAGTGCAGTAACAACCTCTTGATTAGGAATACTCTTAGGAATGTGGTTACACCAAATCATGTGGATAACACAACGGAATCATCGATACTGTATCGAGAAAGCATCACCTTTCTCCTCTGTCACTATCATTGTTGGAGAAATTGGAGATGGACACTAAGACCATAGCAGACAATGTCAGCATCCCACCCAGACCAGGTATTGTTATTACATTAAAAGTGTCAGAGTGAAAGGGGTTAACTGGAGCTGTTTGTTCCGTGACTCTAGTTAATGTCAGTCTCCATGGATACTAACTGTGTCACTGGAGGTTTTCCCTCTTCTATTAATGACGGGTTTCTTCCAATGTTTTATCCCGTAGTATCAGTGCCTGACAACAAAGTGTGAAGCTGGATGAACATAACAGGCCAGGCAGCATCTCGGTATCAGTGCCTGTGTCATCCTCAACACGATTGGGATCAGCAGCTCCAGAGTGAGAGAGAGAGATCAGACTCTGAGAAGAGCAGATTGGAATGTTCCAATAATGGATCAGAATCTCAGAACCATACACGGGAATGTTACAACATTGTACCAGAATCTGAGAGGAATAGATTGGACTGTTCCAACAATGGACAGGCGTTTATCCTATGGCCTTTCCTGGCTTTCTATCGATCAGATACCATTAACATTATGGATCTACAGTGTACTGATGGTTATCCAAGCAGGTTACTATCCCATTCTCGCTTTTATTGGTGTTCCTGGTAAGTCTCCCTATCTCTGTCCATTCAATTATTCAGTAAATCTTTTTGAACAGCATCTCAATTTCTATGATCTCTATTTGGCAACGATGGAATCTATTGTATTCACTTTCAATTAAAAACTCAATTCTTATTCCATGGATTTTTTCACCTTAACAAAGGAACACTTGAAGAGGAATAAAAATGTTCATAACCACCGCTGGTCCATTTTGTCTGGGGCTGATTTATATCACAATATTCTCTTTATCACCAGTAATATTCCCAGTTTTCACTTCTGCCTCAGTGCTCTTTCTGAATAAACCATAATCTCCTATCCAGTCGCAGTTCTCTTCTGACCACACTTGTAGTTACTAAAATGTTGATTGTATGCTTCTTCGTGTCTCTCCCTGGACCATTGCCAGTTGTAAAATGTGAAACCAGATTGATTATAAAATGAGGTGGTCCATGTCAAATAGAATCCTAACCTATCCTCATCCCACCTGCCTGGGCTTTGCCCATATTTTTCCATCTGTTTCCTGTTCATGTACTTATCCAAATGTCATTTCAAACCTGTAACTGCTGGAAAGAATAATTGATTATTATTCAAAATTCTTAGGTTTCTGTAACTTATGGTTCCTACACAGTGGAAAGTAGCTGTTTTGACCCAAATAAAAGTTGGAGTGGAGGGAAAAAAAATTAAATTTGAATAACTTGATGCCTGTTATGAGGAAAATATTGGAATCTTCTATGAGAACTGTGAAAGCTAAACACTTGGGGGATCATGATATGACTTGGCATAGTAAATTTAGATTCAGGAGAGGGAAGTCACTTCTGGCAAACCTGTGGAGTTTGTGTTAATTAAAGTGTCCGTGAATTTTACATGTGTGTCCAAATTATCCCCAGAAACGTCTTCCATTGCTGCTTCACAGTCTTCCCTGCTAAGATTCTATTCCTGTAAACTCTGACCACTTACTCCCTCATATTTGAAAGGCAAACAAATGATTTGGATGTGGCCAGCAAGAGCATACATCTCATTTTGTAATGATTAAATGGTGTGAGGTTGGGAAATGTTGTTGTCCAAAACGACCTGCATGTCCTTGATCATCAGTCGCCAAAAATAGTACATACAGGAGTATCAGTAACAAGGGAAGTAAATGGTATGTTCTCCTACATTGTAAGATGATTCAAGTGCATAAATAAAACCATCTATCTGCACTTGTAGACCGTTGATGAGAGAGTATTTAGGGGCATTGTCTGCAGATTTGATCTGTTTTTTCAGGAAATATCTTGCCACAGACAGGGCAAACTGATATCACCAGTCAAATCCTTGAGATGATCGTCCCTTGAGGAGAGACTGAAGAAACTGAGTGTTTAATCTGTAGCACTGTGAGATAATAAGAGATAATTGCATTTAAAGTTGAGTGTTGCTGTTGAACACTTATGTCTAAAGAAGACATTGATAAGGTCAGAAATTCCACATTACCCATGTATGTACATATGGATTTTAGATGTAATATGACACAGAGCCCCACAGTGATTGAGAGAGAAGTGCAGGCTCTGAATGAACTCTCCCCACATTAACGTGTGACCATACACGGAATGTCATGTTGTTCACAATTCCTACGTCAGCCATAATACCCTCCTTCTGAAATGGTTAGCCATTCCAACCAGATTCTGATCTCCATAGAGAACACAAGTCTGTCTTGTCGGAGGATGCGAGCTTGAGATTTTGCACAAAACATTAGGCTTCCCACCTCACTGATGTAAAACTGCATTAAAGTAACACATGTGCACCACAAGCAATGGAGGCACAAGGAACAGTGTGAAACAGACTATCTGTGCAGCCTCTGTTCCATTTGCTTGTCATGTTGGAGCATCAGTTACCTCACTCTGTTTCCATGTAAGTGACTGTAGGGGCTGAATGGCCTCCTCCTGTTCATATGTCAGTTACTCAAGGGGCGGTACAGCGGGGTGAAGTGTCTAATGGGGCTTCCCCGGGTTCCTGCGTAACTGCTCGATGTGTAAACTCATGTGACAATGCTGTAACTGTAAAATGTTATTTTATCCTAGTTTCCTTTAAGAGAGAGATTGAACAAGCAGCACAAAGCTGTCTTCTTATAACACTTGAGAAAACACCTTGAGAGGCCTCAGACTTTTTTTAAAGCAGCCTGAATGAGTGCGACAAGCTCTCACAGACTAGAATTTTGAAGTATTGCCTTTCAGTTGCATCAATAGCTATTGAGGTCTCAACAGAGTTGGAAGCTTTAGTGAATGTTCTCTGGCTGCAGAATTTTCTGTGGATGATTTGTTCTCCTCCTGGATTGGAGACCTACATTTGAGAACCTGTGCCTAATATTATGTCTTCACAAAGGGTGTGTTTATGGTCTGTTACTGTACCGGAACAGTTAAATAGTAATAGTTGCTGTAACAATTACATTGTTCGGTGTTCCAGCAGCATTAGGTTTTTCTAAGCTCCTCTTTTGTTGGTGTATTTTAACTACAGTGTTTAAATACATTGTGTTTTTCCGCACATCTGTCAACTATTTCATTAGCTCAGCCATGAATAAATTTCAACAAAAAGGAACCACATACTTTTAGAATTGTCCTTTTAGAATTCTTTCCCATCCATCGCATGGAATCAGAAAGTCATACAGCACAGAAACAGACCAGTTAGTCCAAATTGCCTACGCTGTTTCAATATGTAATCTGATCAATTTCCATTGGCCAATATTTGGTCCATATCCCTCTAAACCTTTTCTTGTCATGTACCAATCAAGGTACTTTTCAACTGGCATTGTACATGCCTTCACTGCTTCTGGCAGCACTTTCTTTGTTCACACACCACACTCTGCGTGAAAACATTGCCCTAAACTCCCTTCTACGTTGTTCCCCTCTCACCTTCAACCGTTCCCCTTTCACCTTCAAACGTTTGGCCTCCCCTGCGCTGGGAAACGGACCTTGGTTATTCAGGCTATTCATGCCTCTCATGATTTTATAAGCCACTGACATGTCACGCCTCAGCCACAGACACTCCAGGGGAAAACACTTCAAACTGTTCAGCCTCTCTCGACAATTCAAAGCCTCCTGTCCAGGAACATTCTTGTAAATCTTTTTCTCTACCCTCTCAAAAATAACAACTTCTTTCCTTCAGCAGACCCAAACAAAATGTGTGCAGTATTCTTGAAGTGGCCTCATCAACGTCCTGTACAGGACCAACATGCCATCCCAACCCCTATACCCAATGCTCTGACTAATTAGGGCAATCATGACAAATGTGTCCTTCCCTATCCTGTCAACCTGCTGCTCCACTTTCAAGCAACTATGTGTGTGCACCCAAGGTCTCTTTCTTCAGCAACAGTCCCTAGGGCCCGAGCATTAACTGTATAAGTCCTGCCCTGCTTTGCCTTACCAAATGCTAAATTAAACTCCATCAGCCACACCTTGGCCCATTGGCCTATCTGATCAATGTCCCATTGCATTCTGAGATAATCTTCACCACTGTCCACAGCAACACGTTTTGATGTTATCTGGAAACTGACTAACCATGTCTCTGATATTCACATCCACATCCTTTATATTAATGATGGAAAGCAGTGAACTCAGCACTGATTCTTGCAGCACACAGCTGGCTGCAGACCTCCAGGCTGATAAACAATCCTCTGCCTTCAAGCCAATTTTTAATTCAATTGTCTAGCTCCCACCAGATCCCATGTTAACTACCATTCGGAAGTTGAACAACTTCCTGAAGCCCAGATAGAAAACGTCTGCCACGCTGCCTTCATCAATCTTCTTTATGACCTCTTCAGAATAATCAAGTTAGTGAGATATGATTTCCACTGCACAAAGCAATGTTTACTATCCCTATTCACTTCTTGCCTTTCCAAATGCATGTAAATCCTATCCCTCAGAATCCCCTCCAACAACTTATCCAGCTCTCATGTCAGGCTCACTGGTCTCTGGCACACTGGCTTGCCGGGTCACTGTTCCCTTTTCTAGTCCCACCTCTCCCCTGATCACTACAAATTTTAAATGTAACCAGGTTGGTGATGTGGTCAATGATACAGGTCTCAGACTGGGTCAGGGTCAGTGTGAGGAACGAATCAGGCAGTTTTCTTTAAAATGCGAAAACAACATGTTTATGACCTAAACAAATTTACTCAAACTATGATGGAAAGAATGACACACACTGTTCACACACACACACACACACACACACACACACACACACACACACACACACACACACACACACACACACACACACACTTTTGATGAAAAACGTAAATGTTAATTTGAAAGAACTTTGTCCACGTTAGTTGAACTCATGATAAAAGGAAAAATGTGAGAGATTGTCCCAAATGTTATTCTGCCTCAAAATTTATCCTGCTCACACAAATTGTTGGCAATGGGATTATTTCCTGGAACTGTAAGATTTGGCTGAATTCCCTTTGATTCAGGCAGTGGACATTCCAAGAAATCCTTGCCATGAATCCTTCATGAGTGGTAAAGATGATTGTTGAGTTTTCAGCTCTCACACATTGCTGTGGTGAGGAACAAGGAAACAGAGAGGGAGCAATAGGCTGTTGCTTTTGAAGCGGGTTATGTTTTATGTCCCTCTCTGAGTTGAATCGCACAATAATGATATGCAAACCCCAAACTGGAACATGTGAAGTCTCCTTGAACATTGTCTGAATTATATGCTTCCCTCACATTCCCTGATCCATGTAGGTGCATCGCTGCTGCTGACACACACAGAGCTATTTCCCTACAAAACAAATGGCCCCACTTGATTTAAAGTTATACTTATATGTGCCTGCATAATTTTAAAAAAAACATGATTAATATCTTCACAATATCAGTGTTAATATGATTGTGTCTTATTCCTAAAGAAATGCAGAAATTACTGGAAAAGCTCATCAGCCTGGCAACATCTATGAAGAGAAATTAGAATTAATGTTTCAGATTCAGTGATCCTACCTCAGAACCTGTTTTATTAAAAAAAAATCCCCAGTTTTATTCTCCCATACGAGACGAGCTATCCATCAGGTATTCACCATTTACACTCTCCTCAAGACGTTACACTGACAAGACCATTTCTCATTGTCAGGTCTAAACTGTTAATCCTCAATCACAAAATGTCTTCATCACAGGACAGTACATAGAGAACCAAAGGCCATTGTGTTTTTGTTAAGTTGAGGGAATCATAATGACAGAGAGTCCATCAGGTGGAATCTCAGCAATGCCCTGTATAGAAGCAGGGAAACATGCCTAAGACCATACCCTTTGCAAGAAACAGCACCATTCCATTTACTTTCCAAATCACTTATGAAATCTTCAGACAGGCTTTGTATGATTTATGTACCAGGATCCACAATTCTCTCTTTAGCACCTAGCTCTGTATTCTCCCTCCAGTTAGATAATTTACTGCCTTTTTTATCCTTTCCCCAACACACAAACATCCCATAATGCACATTGTACTTTATTTTTGCATTGCCGATTTTTTTTTCACTGACATCTCCTGTCTATACCCCGTTCTACATGCACTGCCTCCACTTGACATCTTTTTGGGTGGCTGTACTGGAGTACTAGCAAATTGAGCTCCAATCCTTCACCCAAATCGTTAATCTAGATTGTAAACTGTGGATGTCCTCACAATGATCCCTGAGGAATTCCAAGAATTGTAGTTTTCCAACCTGAAAATAAATAATTATCTCTACTCTGCATTTTCTGTTAGATAACCAGGGCTCGCTGTGTCACAGCTGAGAAAGGTTGCAGGGCTTCTCCTGTAGTTTGGAGTTGATTGTCGAGGCTTCTGATCCTTGAGCATTTAAAAGACAAGCGCAGAATATCGACCGACACTTGAGTAGAATGCTGCACAGTCAATATTGTTGTCTTTCAGCAACAGTAATAAACCTTGTCTGCCCTCTCAGCCAGGTGTTCAATTTTCCCCAGGCACGTATTGAGGAGGAGGGAAGATTTCCTATCAGTCTGGTTAACATTTGTTCCTTTAACAATACCACAAATACAGATAATCTTAATGATTAAAATCATTTTTGGCTGTGGGTGCTTTGTGGAAAATTTGCCACAATTGATACACAATAATTTTTTTTTTTAAAAGTCTTTGCTGAGTCACCTGACAGATGTTTGCAAAGCCATAAGGGGCAGAGAGGTGGAAATAATCAGGGTCTTTTCCCCGGGGTGGGGGAGTCCAAAACGAGAGGGCACAGCTTTAAGGGGAGAGGGGAAAGGTTTAAAAGGGACTTAAGGGGCAACATTTTCATGCAGAGGGTGGTGTGTTTATGGAACGAGCTGCCAGAGGAAAAGGTGGAGGCTGGTACAGTTACAACATTTAAAAGGCATCAGGATGAGTATCTGTTAAGGAAGGATTTAGAGAGGTATGGACCAAATGCTGACAAATGGGACTAGATTTATTTACAATGTCTACAGGGCATGGAAGAGTTGGACCGAAGGGTCTGTTTGCATGCTGTATATCTCTATGCGTCCATGACTCTATGTCTGATTACTTCATTCTAGTCCTGTGTAACTCCGGAAGGGAGAAGAATGATCTCCTATCTCATTGTAATAACCATGACTAAAAGAATGGGCACTTGTTTTTTTTCCTCTGTAACAGCCTCAAGGGTTGGAGTGAGAGAACAACACACAGGATACCAGCTACAGTTGGCCATTCAGACCCTCGAGCCTACTCCTCAATTTAGAAAGATCATGGGTGATCTGTTTTTGGCTGAACACACTTTTCCTGTTTATTCCCAATGATGGAATCTCATGTCCATTAAAGGTCAGTTGAGCTCTGCCTTGAATATCTTCACTGACCCAGGCTTTACTATTCCCTGGGGATGAGAACATTATAGACAGCACAATGTTAAAGAGAAAGAAATATTCTTATCTCAATCTTAATTGGGAGACTCCTTAAAGTGTGTTAATGTCACAACAAGTTACCTCCTCTTTAAAGGGCACAACAAATAGGAGCAGGTGTAGGCCATTCATCCCCTCAAAGCTATTCCATATTCCGATTGACTCTGCTCAGTAAAGTATTTATCAATCTCAGCCATCACTGCTCTCTTGGGAAAGTATTCCCGATACCTTCGGACCAGTCAGCATAAGAAGTTGGAGCAGAATTAGCCATTTGGCCCATCAACTCTGTGTTGCTGTTCGATTATGCTTGACATGGTTCACTAAATAATTATCTTATCTTCTCACCATAACCTTTGATATTATTATTAATCAAAATATATCTATCTTGTGTGTGTGTGTGTGTGTGTGTGTGTGTGTGTGTGTGTGTGTGTGTGTGTGTGTGTGTGTGTATGTGTGGGGGGGTGGGGGTGGGGGGAGTTTATGAACTGTGTGTGTCATTCTTGTTTCCATCATAGTTTGAGGAAATTTGTTTTGGCCGTACACATGTTGTTTTAGCATTTTAAAGAAAACTGCCTGATTCATTCCTTACACTGACCCTGCCCCAGTCGTTGGTCACATCACCAACCTGGTTACATTTAAAATTTGTTGTGAGCAGTGGAGGAGTGGGACTGCAAAAAGGTAACAATGGCCAGCCAAGTCAGGGAACCATAGACCAGTGAGGCTGACATGAGAGCTGGGTAAGTTGTTGCAGGGGATTCTGAGGGATAGGATTTACATGCATTTGGAAAGGCAAGCATTGATTAGAGATAGTCAACATGGCTTTGTGCGGTGAAAATCATCTCCCTCGAGATGATTAACATGTTTGGGGTCCGGTGACCATTCCTCAGAAGTGATGGCGCCTGGGAAAATGTCAGTTTATACGCAGAAAATAGGGAGGTGGGTTCGGTAGGAAGTAAATGATCGGATAGGTCCCAAAGAGAGAGACAGAAGATGGGCAGACAAAGGAGTTGCTAGCGATCACGGACGGAGATTGCGTAGTTGTTAATAGGGACTGTCAGTGATGAATAACAGCGGGTGTGAAATGGAAGGCTATGTGGTAACAAGGCCTGGTGTGAGGGGTTGGGGCTGGGAGATGGGAGAGTTTAGGCCCTAAAATTATCAAATTCAAGATTGATTCCGGAGGATTGTAGAGTCCCCAAGTGGAAAATGAGATGTTGTTCCACCAGCTTGCATTGAGTTTCGCTGGAACACTGTAGCAAGCCAGAGACAGAAATGTTGGCCTCGGAGCAGGGTGGCGTGTTAGAGTGACAGGAAACAGGTGGCTCAAGGTCTTTTTTTGCGAGCAGAACATAGATGTTGTGCAAAGCAGTCGCTAAGTCTACGCTTTGTTTCCCTAGTGTAGAGGAGACCACATTGTGTGCAGTGAATGCAGTAGACTAGATTCTGGGAAGTGCAGGTGAAGTGTTGCTTCACCTGGAAGGTATGTTTGGGCCCTTGGATACTGGGGAGGGATGGGGTAAATGGGCAGGTGTAGCACCTTCGCCATTACAGGGGAAGGTGCCAGAGGGCTGTGGGGAGGCGTTGGGGGTGAAGGAGGTACGGACCAGGATGTCCCAGAGGTAACGGATCCTGCGGGAGGTAGAAAAGAGAGTGGAGGGGAATATGTGACTGATGGTGGCATTTCGCTGACAAAACAAGGGCAGGACTTGTACAATTTAAATTGGGACCTTTGGTAGTGATGCAGAAAAGAGACTAGGCCATCAGGTATACTTCATTGAAGTCTGTGTCACATATAGACAGGCTGGTTCAGAAGGCATTTAGTTCGGAAGGTTCTTTGCTCAGACCTTTGCATTTCGGAGTTGGGATGTTATTTTCACGTTGTGTATGATGTAGGTGAGGCATCTTCTGAAGTACTGTGTCCAGTTCTGGTCGCACTGTTTCAGGAAGAATAATATTAATCTGGAGAAGGATCAGCAGAGATGTACCGGGATGTCACTGGGAATGGATGGTTTGAGATATGAGGGGAATCTGGATTGGCTGGGATTTTTCTCCGTTGTGTGTCGGAAGTTGAGGGGTGACCTGATTGAGGCTTAGAAATCATGAGGGGTACAGATGAGTTGGATGTCAGTTATCTTTTCTTGGGGGTGAAGGATTTCAAGACTATGAGGATATTTTAAGTTTTGTGGAGCAAAAATTTTAAAAAAGACATGAGGGGCAATTATTTTACACAGAGTTGTTTGTGTATGGAATAAACTTCAAGGCAAAATGTTGTAAGTGAGTACAGTTACAACATTTAAAAGACATTTCGATAAGTACATGAAGAAGAAATCAGTTTGGATGGTGTGAGCTGCTGCCTTCCCAGGCCCTCTCTGAATAAATCCCTGATGGTCCCCATCCTCTGCTGCTGCCTGTGCAGTGGCGTGTGGAGACCAGCAGAGGGTGGCATTGCATCACATCAAACAGCACAGAGACTGTCAGACCTGCCCCACACAGAGAC
Source organism: Stegostoma tigrinum (assembly GCF_030684315.1). Classification (NCBI taxonomy): domain Eukaryota; kingdom Metazoa; phylum Chordata; class Chondrichthyes; order Orectolobiformes; family Stegostomatidae; genus Stegostoma; species Stegostoma tigrinum. Next base: position 1,190,280 of record NW_026728516.1, on the reverse strand, counting down.
ACACAGAAACACCCACAAATACACCGATACTTACACACATAAGGGGAGCCTATCAGAATTTCTCTGGCTCTGTGATTTGTCAATATTTCATTCACTCCATCTGGTGTGTGGCAAGATTTCTGTTATTCCGTGGACAGCATTTCATTATTTGAGTCACTCCATGAGAGTACATCAGTATTTGCTCACTCTAGTGAGTGTGACAGTATTTCAGTTGTTCCATTGGGGACTGTGACTCTGTGAGATTTTCAATGCTTGATTATTGAAGATGTAAGGACAAGTTGGGAGACTAGTAAATATTACAGGTTAGTTTCAGTATCTGAGCTGCCTGAAGGAGGAGGTGCAGGAGGGAGACTCCGTTCTCCCTTCCTGGGAGCTGGTGGAGACAATGTGTTGTGAGCCCACCCTCCTGCCCACCGAGACCGTGGGGATTCCATTTGTACCAGCTCGATATAAAAGGGAGATGGCATGAGGGGCATGGTTTCTAAGCTGTGCCAGCTGGGAATGGAACTGACAGTGGGGTTAAAGCGAGAATTATCCCTCACAGAACATTGCTCCTTACTCGGTCGGTGGGGCGTGTGTATTTTGGAATCTCCACACGGGTCGTCCTGGTTCTCTCCGGCTCATTCCAGGGCCCTCCTCATGCGGCGGGGGAAGGTGGGTGAGGGTACTGATGTGGGGAACACCACAGCCCTGCATGGCACTTTCTGGCATATTCCAGGCTGTTTCGCCTGGAATGAGGGAAAGCGAGGGAGGGAATGAAGGGGAATGTGCATGGCCCCGCTGTTAGTGATGGTGTGGGCGAGGCGGAAATGGTGAGGTGTCCGGGTTGAATCAGTCGGCAGCGTTGGGTCCATGCAGTGTTTTCAGTGTAGGGGAGTAGTGGAGATGAGAGAGACAGAGAGACAGAGAGAGATGGAGCAGAGAGAACATGGTGAGACTTATCCTGGCAGAGTGGGGAAGGATATTGTTGCTTGTCCTGTGTTGCTGAACATTACTTCAGACTGCAGATACTGCACTGAGCTGGGTGGTGAGCTCAGGCCATGCTCGGTGGCTCTGGTGGTGTGGTTTCCTCTGCTAAAAGAATGCTCCTCCTTTGTACTAGGCCTCCCACCAGGACCTCCGTGTCCCTTTCGATGAACCTTGGTGAAATTGCCCCTTATCTGCCAGGCTCGGGGTAAACCATGCTGGATGGCTCAAAACGGAGAACGATCCACTGTGTGCCCATTGGCCTTTTAAAGATGGTACCTGTACCAGGGGTCATGGAATGCCTGGGCCATCCAGGCAATGGGAACTATTACCAGGTTTGATGGGTGGGAGAATCAGGCTGGCATTGAATGAGAGGAATGGCATGTGCTGGGGTAGGGAGATAATGAGAGGAGATTGATAAGATAGCATCAGAAAAGTCGCTTCCATGACACTGTCTCTCCATCTCCCCCTCTGCCTAAACATCTAACACATCGCATTGGTTGGTATTGAAACTCATTCCCCACCATCTCTCTCTGGCAGTGACTTTCACACCCATGGCACCCCTTGTCATAGCACATTGGAGATATGGAGCTGTAAATGGATGGGACCCCACATCCTGTCACTTCCAGTTTGGGCTGCAAGTTTCCCCAGGCTGGGCAGCGATTTAACACAGCATTACCGAGCACTGCACTGGGGTGGTCTGTACAGATCTACACGGAGAGGATAACTGCTCCGGGCTTACAGATCAGTTCAGTGGTGATCACTTCACAGCCCCCCGCGCTGTAGAGATACTTGGTCCGGGTTTATAGACCAAAACACTCGTGTGGTCTGCACAGCTCCCTGTGTTGGATTGATATCTATTTGACTGGTGAGGCCTGCACAGTGTCCCACTCTGGACAGATTGCCGGGTTGTATTGAGCAGGACACTAGCCTGGTCTGCACAGTGTTCCATGCTGAACAGATATTTCATCTGTGTTTTTTGGTGTCTGGGCTGGTTCTGTGAGGTGGATTGAGAATGTGAGATAACTAACCACTTCAGCTGATCTGGCAATGCCTTTAATTTGTGTTTGCCAGTTGTGTTGAGTTTGGGGAGAGATTTCCACCGCGAGGCTGAGTGGGTCTCACCACAACTGCTGGACAGAAGGGCCTTTGTGATGTGGGTCTTTTTGACTCCGTCACATTCTGTAACCAACATTCCCCGGAACATTCTGTCACCGACATTCCTCGGAATATTCTGTAACAGACATTATTTGTGAACAGTTGGATGTCAGTTACTTGAACAAAAGATCAGATCCTGAGGGAAAAAATCCCGTTCCAGGGAGAAGGCGAAACTGTTTGAAAACCCCTCAGGCAGTTAAATGAGTGAGTACATTTTCCCTGTGCTCCTGATTCTTCTCAACTGAAAATTGACCACAATTTAGACATAAAGACAAAAATTTCAAAACTCTGCTTGTCTTCAGGGAACTGGGAGAGACTCGTTCAGGATAGCAACATCATCATCTTCCTTGTTAGGAACTGTAAATAAATGACCTGCGCCTGCTCTTGAGTGATTGAGTCTGTGAGAATGTTCCAGAAACTATCGGCTCTTATGGATGTGCATTAATGCCTTCATGGAGCGAGAGTTTCTTGTGCTTTACATTGTGTTCCTTTCAAAAAAAAAATAGAAACTTTATTATTTGTTATTCCAGCTTCATTTTTTTTTCAACAAATAATTGATACATTTGAAAATGTCACTGGGTCCGCAATCAAACTGGTAACTTTGCCTCCAGGCTGATGTATAATTTATTTGTTTTCCTCCCTCACAGTTAACGTAGTGACGATCTACATCCTGCTTTATAAAGACTGTGGATTGTCTCCATGTGTCAGACGTTACCTGGGGGCCATGGCAGTGGCGGATCTACTGGTCATTATCCTCGACCTGATATTGAGACACATTCCCATTGTTTATCCAGAACGGTTTTATTTCCTGCGGTCCATTCCTGTGTGTAATATCCACGCCGTCCTGCTTTATGGAGCCACTGACTGTTCTGTCTGGTTCACCGTCACTTTCACCTTTGATCGATTTGTGGCCATTTGTTGCCAGAAGCTGAAAAGTAAATATTGCAGTGAGAAAACGGCGGCTGTGGTTCTGGGAACAGTGACTGTGCTGAGCTGTTTAAAGAACATTTTCTGGTATTTTATGCTCACAGCTCGCTATTGGCTGAGGAACACCCCCTGGTTTTGTTTTGGAACAATCGGTGTTTATGACTCTCGTGCCTGGGTCACAATCGAGTTCCTCCACCACATTCTAACCCCGACTCTCCCATTTCTCCTGATTCTGCTGCTCAATGTTTTCACCGTCAGACACATTTTAGTGACCAGCAGAGCCCGCAGGAGACTCCGGGCTCACACCAATGGGGACGGTCAGTGTGACACAGAAATGAGAAATCGAAAAAAATCCATCATTTTACTGTTTGTGATCTCAGCCAATTTCATCCTGTTGTGGTCAATTTTAATGGTGTATTCTATATGGTTCCGGATGTATAATTTGGGGTATGCCTCTTTGTATTTAGATTACTTTGTGCAGGAATTGGGTTTCATGCTGCAGCTCCTCAGTTGCTGCACAAACACCGCGATTTATGCCGTGACCCAGACTAAGTTCAGGCAGCAGCTGAAGAATGTGCTGAAATATCCCTTTACCCAAATTCATCAATCAATCAAATTCACTCATTCATCAATCCATCCAGGATTTTCTCATTTCAGTTCAATGTTTCAGCAATGAAGCAGCCTGTCGCTCTGGTAACAGACTGAGGGTAGTGCTGGTTTATCCAACCTTATCCCACAGGGGGTTACAGGGAAACATGTCAATGTTTTTCTCAACTCACAGGCCAAAGAGAAAAGGCACCATTCCACTGACTGCATCCATAACTTCAATATGTAATTAACATTCATTAAAAAGTGCCAAGCAGCACAGCAAACTATATTGTTGTTTGTCTCTGTGTCGAAGAAGCTCAGCTGGAGAGAGACAGATTCGGCCCCAAGGGAATGGGAGGATTTCGGGACTGAGCTCAGGAGTTCGGTTTGAGTCACTCTGTCCTTGTGTTCGCCGCTGGGATATCTCTGTATCTTTCTCTCTCCTGTTCCTCCTCGCTCACCCTTTCCCTCGCTGACCCACATTTCTCTGTCCTCCCCATCCCTCTCTCTAATCCCTTCCTTCTCTCTTTCCACCCATCCTCTCCAAACCACTCCCTCCCTCTGTCCCTGCGTTCTGTCTCTCTCTCCCTCCTCCTCGAATGCCCGCACCGCTTCTCTCACCCTCTGCATGTGTGAACCCCATCTCCCACTCTGTATTTTCCCCTCTGACCCTAAATCTCCCTCATTCCCTATCACACACTTTCCCTCTCTCCATCCCATCCCCCTCTATCTCTCCCCCCATCCCCCTCTGTACCCTTTGTATCTCTCCTCCCCCGTCACTCTCACCTCTCACTCTGCCTGTTTCCATGTCTCTAATTCTCTATCTCTGACCCACTTTCTCCCCCTCTCTCTCTCTCTTTCTTGCTCTCTGTCTCCCTCCTCTCCCTTCAAGTCCCTCATTTATCTCTGTCACCCTCTGGGTGCCTTTCCCCCTTCCCCCTGCCCCGTAGCTGGCTCGCTGGCCCTCCATCCCCCTAAACTTTAGACCCTGCCTGTGTCATTCTCTCTCTCCCTCCCTCTCTGTCACCTGCTCTCTCTCACCCTCTATCTTCCTTTGTGCCACTATCTCTCTCCCTCCCTCCCAGTCACTCTCTCCTTCCTTCCCTGTTTCTTGCACTCTTCCTGCCACTCCATTCCTGTTTTGTCATCCATCCCAGTCGCTCCCTCCCTGTTGCTCCCTCCCTCACTCCCTCCCTGATCTGCCCTCCGTCCCTGTCGCTCCCTCCCTCCCTGTTTTTCCCTCTCTCCCTATTGCTCGCTTTCTCCCTCCCTCCCTTCCAGTCGCTCACTCCCTCCCTCTCGCTCTCTCTCTCCCTGTTGCTGGCTCTCTCCCCCCATCCCTGTAGCTCCTTCACTCCCTCCCTGTTTTTCTCTCCTTGTCGGTCGCTTCCTCTCTCCCTGTCGCTCCCTCCCTCCTTGTCGCTCACTCTCTCCCTCCCTGTCCCTGGCTCCCGCACTATGCCTTGCTCCCTCCCCCTGTCCCGTTCCTTGCTCCTTGGCTCTCCCTCCCTGGTCCCTCCATCACCCTCCCTGCCCCTCACACCCTCCCTCTCCCTCACTCCCAAGAACTTTCAGGGTCCTTGGCAGTATGGTAAAGAAAATAAGACTTGAAAGCAGCTGACCTCTCCCGCACTCTTGATACAACAATTAAACAGGAAGCATTAGACTCTGGCGTGATCACTCAGTGCTCTCGTCTGTTCGCTGAAAGCTTATTATTTCACACCGCCCGCGCACGCCACCCTCCCTACTGTTACCCAATCACCTTTCCCCGGGACACTCTCCTGGAGCCTCAGCAAAGGCTTTACCTGCAGGAAGACTCCCCCCAAAACTTGTGTCAGCCCCTGGTGTATCACTCTCATCTCCAAACAGGTCACTTTTTACATGCAACAGAAGCAAAAAAGAAAACCACAATCCGTTTGAATTTTAACTTGCAGTGAAGAATAAATGCATTGTGTCTGTTAGACAGCCTGAAAAGCCTGAGTGATGGAATACCGGTACAAAGAGTAGTGGTGGGATTCGTACCTCCAAACTGATTGGAGCCTGAGTTCATCAGGAATTTTTTGGAAAGATGTGATGAGCTAATCTTAGGAGATGGATTGGAATTTTTGATCTCCAGAGAACTTCGCGCTCTGTGGTGAGATAAATTGACCAGAACAGACACATACAGGAAGTAGGAAAAGGCGCAGCCTGAGCCATGAGGTGAGCATTTCGGGAAAATCAACCAGAGTGCGACTGGAACTCAGAAGTGCACGGCATAATGGTTTAGCAATGCAGCGCCTTTGTGACAATAATGGTCTCGGCTCATGATCAGAACCAGGAGAGAGAGAAATCAAAAATAATGTGTCACCACAGTTAAATATTCATTATTGTTTTCTTCCCCAAAGCATCAAATATTGGCGAGTATATTTGTATATTCACTGCAAGATTGTGTGACACAAACAGCAGAAACATAACGAAATCCAACCACTCACTTCCAATTGGGGAAAACACATCTTGCTGAGATAATAACGCAACAGCTCTGCATTGAATTGAAAGCCTCTTCATGTGTGAGGTGAAAATGACAACCATGATATTGCAGAGACTCAGCCGGACCATTGACATTGTTGTGCTTCTGTGTTTTCACTCATCGTGGACTGCAGTTCTCAAGAGATTGTGCATTTTTGTTTGGGCAATTTGAACCAAACTCATCCGTGCAACACGCTCAGCCCAACAAAACATGGGCACAAATGGCAGCGGTGGGATTCAAACCCACACCTCTGTAGAGAGTGGAGCCTTTATCCATTCTGCTACACTACACACAAGCAGCATGCTCTAATTGTGACATTCTTTTTGCAGTGCAATACAAGGTTCACGACGTCAATTCCCGGAATGGCGGGACTATTAAATGTTGAAACATTGGAGTGACTGGGCTTGTATCCACTTGAGTTTAGAAGGATGACTGGGGATCTGATTGAGGCATATATGATTATTAAGCGATTGGACAGTCTGCAGGCAGGAAGCATGTTTCCGGTGAAGGCTGATTCCAGAACCAGAGGACACAGTTTAAAAATAAAGGGTAGGCCATTGAGAGCAGAGTTGAGGAAAAACTTCTTCACCCAGAGAGTGGTGGATATATGGAATGCTCTGCCCCAGAAGGCAGTGGAGGCCAATTCTCTGGATACTTTCAAGAAAGAGATAGATAGAGCTCTTAAAGATAGTGGAATCAAGGGTTATGGGGATAAGGCAGGAACAGGATACTGATTGTGGATGATCAGCCATGATCATAACGAATGGTGGTGCTGGAATGGCCTACTCCAGCACCTATTGCCTATTGCCTATTGTCTATTGTCTACTGTAAATGAAGTGGCACAAAAAAGTCTCAAGGATCTCCATTCTGCTCCTCCTCTCCATTCCAGGGTATGACATACGCAGCAACAACATTAATAACTTCAATCAAAACAGAAAAGAATGGCAAGCTGAGCATATATTTTGAGGCACAGAGAGAAACAAATGCAATGTGCCTGTGAAAATATGTTTTTCGGTTACACTTCCATAGAGAAAATGTGGCCTGCACGAATTTTCTGGAACTTAGATTTTCGTGCTGGAGTATGACTCAGCATATTGTTTGAAACACAAGAACTCTGAAGCATAAGTATAACATGAACAGCACCATTCTGAAGGGGAAATGCAGAAATCCAGGGGAGCCTGGTACAAGACGATAACGTGCATCATACTTACAGTTACTGTCTGTCATTTCCTCAGTCTCAGTTACAGTATGACTTGGCTCCATCTTCCAGAGAGCAACTTCATGTTCTTGATTCTACGAGGTTTCCATGCAAGAACTGCAACAAACATTACATGAACAAACAGGAAGATAATTGGCCACAAGCATACATGAACACCAACTAGCAACAAAAACACACGGCCAATATTCACTCATCTCCACTCACACGGATAAGGAGTACCACCAGCTCAATTGGGATAACAAACCAAGATCCAAGGACAGGCCTAAAAGAGACCAGCATGGAATTCCAAGAGGCCAGATTCTCCACCCAGAAGTCCAGCAACAAGCACATGGAACTGAACCTGACACCATTGCCAGGAAACCCTGGAAATGTGGTAATCAAATCCAACGGGATAACAGGCTGGAAAACACAACAGTGCTTCATCGCAGGCTGTAGTGATGATGTTACCCAGCATGGTTATGAAACATCTGCAAACGAATGGTCCAGCTCGGCAAGGGAACCAACCACAGCATTCACAACCTGAGTTAGAAATCCACTCAAGAACCAATAAAGATTTTATTGAGTAAGCACACGCAGTCACCAAAAATAGCAAATTTCCTTATGAACTAAATAATGTTCAGGGAGAATTCACTGATGTTTTCTGCAGAACCCTCTGAAACAGCTAATTCTGCTTCAGCTCCATTTGACATGGGGCACAGCTGGAAGTGGCCATTCTCAACCTGTAACTTTGAACGGTTTTGTTGGTGCAGGATTGGAGTAGGCTTGCCGTTTTGAAATAGCATTTCATGTACATTTGGCTGCACCTGCAAACTGATTTCTGGGATTTCCAGAAAAAATGGAAGCATTTTTCACAGAGATTAAGAACCTCACACTCTAATGACTCAGCCAGCCAGACCCGACTAACTGTTAGTTATTTTGGCATTTTCAAACTGAGGCAAATCTCCTGCAAACGAATTTCAAGGTGTTGAAGATGATCCACCTGGAAAAGCATAAGTTTCCAGTTCATTCCTCTCAATCACAACTAACACCATTTACATCTTTTGATTTTCAGCTGTAATTGATTTGGACCATACAATTCAGATGCAGTGCTTGTTCTGGGGTTAACATTCAAAATTGATATTTTAAAGTCGGTGTCCGCATTCCTTGGCCCATGTGACTGCCACTCACTCTGTGAGCTGGTGCTTCATTAAATCCAGTCACTTCTGTTACTGACTGTATGAAATGCGTATCTGTCTGCCGAGTCTCACTCAATCTGTTCAGCACGTTGTTTGCTGTGTAGATCAGCAGCATCTGCCGCTTCACATTCGGGAACTGCATTTTCAGAGTTCAGTTAAAAAGATTTGAAGGCCAAGAAGAATTTGCTGCAACTGTTGTGAAATGTGTAAGGATTTTCACCTTTTTTCACACGGCAAGAACTGTTCACAAGGAACAGATTTTCACTCGTTGTGTCAGTTGAGGTTGCCCAAGTGAGTCTCAGAGAAAGTTCCACTAATTCGGAAATTGTGTCAATGCAACTCAATGTTTTCCGGACCCTTGTGGCAGGTTGGGTGCCGGTTAGAGGATCTTGCCTCCCAGGAAAGGGCAGGAAGTGGCTGATTGAAGCTGCAGTGGATGTTTTCTGCTGGAAGAGGAGGATCGCAGAGTGCAGGGTCATATCCTAATACTTGTCCCTTTCTCAGTCTGTTTGGAGCTGCGGAAGAGAAAATAATTGATGTGTTTTTGACTGCAATCTATTTATGAATTAAATGCAGGTACATAGCCAATTTAATTGTTTCATTTATATTTTGAGATTAACTATCTCAAAACCTGTATGTCCAAAGTGTGAGACAACACAATGTGAAACTGGATGAACACAGCAAGCCAAGCAGCATCAGAGGTGCAGGAACATTTGATGTTTTGGGTCGAGACCCTTCTTCAGAAATGGGGGAGGTGAAGGGGATTCTGAAATAAATAGGGAGACAGGGGGAGGTGGATAGAAGATGGACGAACATAGAACATAGAAAAGTACAGCACAGTACAGGCCCTTCGGCGCACGCTGTTGTGCCGTGGAATAATCCTAATCCAAAAATAAAATAACCTAATCTACATTCCCCTCAATTCACTGCTATCCATGTGCATGTCCAGCGTTCGCTTAAATGTCACTAATAACTCTGCTTCCAGGGCTACCACTGGTAAACTATTCCACGTGCTCACAACTCTCTGGGTGAAGAGCTTCCCTCTGATTTCTCCTCTATACCTTCCTCCTAACACCTTAAAACTATGACCCCTCATGGCAGTCAATCTTGCCCTGGCGGGAAGTCTCTGGCTATCGACACTATCCATGCCTTGTACACTCGATCAAGTCACCTCTCTTCCTCCTTCTCTCCAGTGAGAAAAGTCCGAGCTCAGTCAACCTCTCCTCATAAGACAAGCCCTCCAGTCCAGGCAGCATCTTAAATCTCCTTCGTACCCTCTCCAAAGCCTCAACATCTTTCCTCTAATAGGGCGACCAGAACTGGACACAATATTCCAAGTGTGGTCTCACCGGGGTTTTGTAGAGCTGCAGCATAACCTCGCAGCTCTTAAACTCGTTCCCCCCGTTAATGAAAGTCAAAACACCATATGCTTTCTTAACAACCTTATCCACCTGGGTGGCAACTTTGAAGGAGCCGTGCACTTGAACACCAAGATCCTGCTGTTCCTACACACTGCCGAGAATCCTACATTTAAACCTAGATTCAGCATGTAAGTTTTACCTTCCAAAATACAGCACTTCGCATTTATCCAGGTTGAACTCCATCTGCCATTTCTCAGCCCAGCTCTGCATTCTGTCAATGTCTCGCTGAAGCCTGTCAACATAGCCCTCGATACTACCAACATGAAGGAGAAGATAGCGTGAGAGGAGACAGACAGGTTCAAAAAGGCGGGGTTACTGCCAGTTAAGGTAAATGTAGGTGGGGAGTTAGGGAGGGGATAGGTCAGTCCAGGGAGGACGGACATGCCAAGGAGGCGGGATGAGGTTAGTAGGTAGGAGATGGGAGTGAGGCTTGAGATGGGAAGAATGGTTAGGGAGGGGGGTGGACTAGCTGGGCTGGTTTCAGAATGTGGTCAGGGGAGGGGAGATTTTGAAGCTTATGCAGTCCACATTGATACCATCGGGCTGCAGGGTTCGTAAGCAAGATATGAGATGCTGTTCCTGCATCTTTCGGGTGTGGTAATCATTGTGGTAATGCAGGAAGCCCAGGATGGACATGTCATCCGAAGAATGGAAGGTCGGAGGGAGTTGAAATGGTTTGCGACTGGGAGGTCGAGATGTTTGTTGTGAACTGACCATAGGTGTTCCACATAGCGGTCCCCAAGCCTCCGAGGTGGCCTCCTCTACATCGGGGAAACCACGCGTAGGCTTGGGGTCCGCTTTGCGGAACACCTAGGCTCAGACTAAAAACTCATCATGTTTTGAGGGACGAAATGTCTCCTTGCCTCATTCCTAAGTAACAGAAACACTATTTGGAGAATGCGAGCCTTTTTCCAGACATTGCAACTGGGGTGGGAGTGGTGATTGTGCTGGGGAAGCATCTCAGCAGCTCCACTCTCAAACACTCTGATTTCCAGACTTTTCAAAGAATCGAAATAGGAAATGAGGGATATAGATATGGAATCCCTGCAGTGTGGGAGTAGGCCCTTTGGCCCAAAAAATCCTCACTGAACCTCAGAGCATCCCACCTCCCTAATCTACACCTCCCTGAACACTATGGGTAATTTAGAATGGCCATTCCACCTAACCTGCACATCTTTGGACTGTGGGAGGAAACCCAAGCAGACGCGGGGAGATTGTACAAATTCCGCACAGAGAGCCGCCCAAGGCTGGAATTGAACCCTGGTCACTGGCGCTGTGCGGCAGTAGTACTAACCACTGTGCCACCATACTGCCCTCAATACGGATGGACAGAGAGTTGGAGAACATAAAAGGGATGAGGTGAATACCCAGAGACAAAGAGAGACGATTTTTGAGGTAGACACTAAAAGGTCAAATTCTCCATTTGACACCGCTGCTAGCTAATTGAAAGGAAAAGACAAGTAAAACCGTTTAAGCAGATCCTTTCAGCTCCTGAGGGCGACAGTAGCAGCATCACAGGATATAAAAGTCTGTTAAAGTTGTAAAGTTGACGACGGGAAATTAACGTGATATTTTGATAAATATGCTGATTCGACAGATAAAAGCGATAATTTCCCTGGCATTATAATATAGAAGGACATAACTGTCCTGGTTCTGAATGAAAAGTCAGTAGATCTGAAATGTTAATTGTACCTCTCCACAGATGCTGCCAGGCTTGCTGGGTCTCTCTGTCAATTCCTGTTTTTGTTTCTGTTTTCCAGCATCCGCAGTTCTTTGTTTCATGTTAGCTTGAATATCGTTTGGGACACAGTTAGTTACCTCATAGCCCCTTTCCTTCTCTTCACAGGGGAGGCGATACAATCCATGCAATCGATTGTTGGAAGAACCCATCCTGTTCATTAATGTCCTTTAGGGAAGGAAACTGCCCACCCTTACCAGGTCTGGCCGACATGTGACTCCAGACCCACAGCAATGCGGTTGATTGAATTAATGCTGCTGAGCCAGCGACGCCAGTTAATGAATAAATGTACAATATGTCAGCAAAGTTGTCATCACTAAAAGCTAGGAGGGAAGATCTTCCAGTCAGTATTTCAAACCAGGGCCGTGGTTGCAAAAGTGCCAAATCCGAACCATGAAACAACCAGAGAATACATTGGAGATGCTTGTATCATTTCTCAACGACATTGTTTTTGCCTTTCCATTTTTGCTCCTTTTGGTGCCAGTCAGTTTCTCCCTGTCTTCGAGTCTTTTTTTATCGTGTGGTAAAAGACTATCAGAACCATTGTGTCAGTGCATGGAATCAGGCATCTATCCTATTCTAATCTCAGTTTCCAGCATGTGGCCCACCATGTTGTGCGTTCTGACATATCATGGGCAAATATCAATGAGATTAACGTCATAATCTATGAACGGGACTGAGGCTTTATGACAGTAAAACGGTGTTACAGCCCACTTATGGAACTCATCCTCATGTTTAGCCACAGAGGGAGATACGAGACACATCCCCCAGGATGACACCCACTCCAGGTGCTTCTGCGTTCACTCTCTGTCCCCACACGTGTTTCGCCCACAACAGGCAGGTTTACATGGAAGACAAGCAAGTTCTGCAGGCAATGAAACCTGTTGGTGTGAGCTCGGAAATGACACCAACAGTTAGCTGAAAAGGTCCCCGACACTGCTCAACTTCCAATTTCATAGGTTAGCTTCAGGAAATCTGGCAACAAAATCGCACACCCCCTATTCCAACTGCGGGAGAACATGTCACCCTGCTAGCCTTTTAAATGGGCCGGCTGCACTCGAGCCAGTCAGGACTCGAACGTCTAATCTTCTGGACCAAAGTCAGACACGTTATCCATTACGCCACTGGCCCACCGCGTTGAGCTGACTTCTTGTCGAGTTGAGATATTTACTGTGACCAAGGTGGAACTGTGATACATGAGGTGAGCACCAGCAAAGGTAAACTCTGTCACTACTTCACTTCAATAGGCCTCACTTTGTGAAGCAGAAAATTTCACTTTTAAAAGAAACAAAATTTGTCCTCAGTTGCCTGATTCACTGTCACCTGTTTCTCCACTGAGACTTGGCATCATTTCGTTCAGTAATTGCGCCAGGTTATGAACCAATCCAGTGAAACATAATTTCACACAATTACTAACCCTAAACCTTGTTCAGGTGAAGTGAATGCATGTGATATATTTGCAGCAAACACCCTTTGGGAGCATAGGCTGAAACTGATTTCATAAAGAACCACCCCCAAGCTCTCCCGAACATTAAAAATAATCAGAGGCAACAACGGCTGATTGCAGGATTCAAGCCAGCAACTTCTCACATTTCTAACAGCCAGCTGATGTGAGAATCAAACCACAAGACCAATCACACAGTCTGCTGCCGGCCCACTTAACAATAAATGAGGTGCCACTCAGGCAGTGATAGTGCCCCTACCTTGGATGTAGGAGAAAGAGTTCAAGTTCTATCTGCTCCAGAGGTATGTAATAACATATCTGAAAGTGTTGCTTAAAAAAATTCCTACTCCCCATTGCAGCAATGAACATTTTCTTTTTGCTCTGCCTCTCTACCCCGGAGACACAGCGCTCTCCATTAGCAGATGCATTAAACCATTTAGCCACGGGCAGGCAGGGCTGGGGTTTGATATGCACTTTGTCGCTGTCTCTCAAACACTGGAAGACGGAAGGAGCAGAAGGGGTGGAATCAGACTTGTGTAGCAAATTTTAAAGGCGATTTGGAACTTTCATCAAATGACATTGATCAGAGGCAGACAGAAAGAAGGAGAGCTGCTGGGAAAGATAGAAGTCGAAACTAGAAGCTTAGTCTCTACAGCAACTTAAGATGCGATCTTTCTGTGCAGCATGTTTGATGTTCAGAATTTGTGTGCACACAGGGCGTCCGTCCATTTGTGACCTCCACAGCAAGAGTTAATGTCTGACACCAAATTTGCCACGTTAAGGGAATCTGAGTGAAACACTCACTCACTGAGAGACATCGCCAACGGCCCTGAGTTGCGGGGCTGCAGACAGTACATGGGGGAAGGGAGGCTTAATAATGAGCCATTGTTTCTCCCTCACCTGCTCCCTCACAGAGACAGGGAGTGTGATGCCATAAACCCGAGGCATCATTCCCATGCAGAAAGAAGCCGTTCAGCCCATCGAGTGCACAGCGACTGCCTGCCTCTTGTATTTCTCTGTATTTATTCACAAACAGTGATATCCGTCCCAAATAATGGTGAACTGCATCCTGATCCTTTTGTTATCCATGTCTGAAACAGTGTGGGGAATTACTGCCAAGCATCACAAAAATACTACAAGTAATGTGTTTCCACTTCACCGGTTTATTCGCACCTTAGAGAGGAAGTTTGATGATTCAGTTCCGAGCAGACCAACTGCAAACAGGAGAAGACCATTCAGACCTTGACAAGTGCATCAGCGCTCCTGTGTGAATTTGGCCAGTGCATGAAAATGACATGTTTATTTCAGATACATGAAGCTGATGGAAGCAGAGAGCTGATGAAAGTGCACAGTGCCGTTCACTGCAAGCCACAGGACTAACCCACAGAAAATATCAAAGGATGGTTTCGATCCATCGATCTCTCGGGTATGGGCCCAGCATGCTCCCGCTGCACTACGCTGCTCTGTTGCAGGGTCATCTTCGCAGGCAAGTATTCAGCTTTCCATCTGGTGTGCAGCATTTACATTCGAGGGTGATTTTAAAAGTTTTTCACTGTTGTTTTGTTGCACCAACGTGTCGCAGCTGTGTAAATATAACCTTAATCTAATTTCCCACATTCTGTTGGTCGATTTCACTCAGAATCACAAAACTTGTCACAGCTCAGTCGGAGACCTTGCGCCCAACCTTAGTTATGCCACGTCTCCACAACAAGCAAATGATTATCTCTTTTAGTGTCAATCTTTTTCGTTCTCCCTGTGACATCTGCACAGGCACTTTTAACAAACCATCCAATTCCATTTTGTGTTGATTGAATCTGCCTCTGTCGCTGTCAGATCGTGATTTACCGATCCTAACCAGTCCTTGAGTGGGAATACTCTTCTTCATGTCACTTTTACTTCATTTTCGTCATGCCTTCAAATCTCTGCCTAATCATCCTCAATCCTTTCAGGTGTGGTGCGGTAACGATTTCACACCTTTATTTTCTCTGTCCATGCACTTCGTGACTTGGGAAGCTTCACTCAGATCACTTTACAGCCTTCCGTTCCCCAAGGAGAACTGTCTCAACTTTCCAACCCATCTTCATTTCTGACATACAGCTACATTTTAAACTTTCAATATTGAGACCTATCTTCGATGCTCCTTACTCACAACACCTTCAATGCCTCCAGAAACAATTCTTTTGATGCAGCCTGGCCTGTTTTGTTCTTCCAGTCTCCTCATTGTCTACCATTCGCATGAATCTCTTCAGCGCCATCTCCAACCACTTCATGTTCCTACTTTGTGAAGTTTCATGCTCACAATTGAGCAATGCTTCAGCCTAAGATTTCATTCTGATTCGGAGTGCCTGTGTTCACATTCTAAAACTCTTGTGCTTCCTTTGAACAAGTGCATCCCTTGGACATGTTCGCTGCAATGGTACGTCTACCCTATCCCAAAGACAAGCAGTTCGACTTCATTTCACGAAGCTGCTTTTTTAAGATAATTAACTGGGTACTGTGGCAAAACACGTGTGGTTGTTTAGGATGTAAAACTGGGACTCCTGGCATTTATAAATGCTGTAACACCCAAAGCAAGTATCATGCCCCTGCAGCAACGAGCCACCTGAAGGCCACATGGGCCACTCCTCAACCAGCTGAGACTCGCTTTCTGTGACGTACATCCCACATTGCTTCAGGAATTCCAAGGAGCAAACAGTTTCCAGAACACCATCTTCTCATTCTGTCTCCCTGCTGCCGGGACTGTGCTGTTGTTCCATTACCCCAGGGCCGGGCTCTCTCATTGAACCATTGTTTTTCTGCCTGCAAACAGTGTGGGGGAGGGCAGAGGTCTTTCAATCTTCCCCTGCCTCTCAGTCACTTGGGGTGGGTGAGTCAGTTACACGCATACGCAGGTAATTATCAAATTGTGAACTTTCCCTCAAAGTATGTTACCTGAGAGATAGAAAGATGGTGCGCGAGCGGGAAAGAGAGAAGTGGACACAGGAGACTCTTCCCTCGGGTAAATTAAAATAAATTCTTTTCTGGTGCAGCCTGTTTGATGTTCAGGATTAGTCTTCAAACAACAATCCTGCAGACAGTCTTTTGCAAAGCAGGCGTCGGTTACTTTGCTGCTTCTACAGCAGGAGTTAATGTCTGACACCAACAGTCCCGCGTTCAGTGATTCTGAGTGAAACACTCACTCACTGAGAGACACCCCCAACGGCCCTGAGTTGCAGGGCTGCAGACAGTACAACGTGGAAGGGAGGGATAATAATGAGCCAGTGTTTCTCCCCCACCCGCTCCCTCACAGAGACAGGGAGAGTAACGTCATAAACCCATGGCGTCATTCCCGTGCAGAAAGAAGCCATTCACCCCCATCGAGTACACAGCGACTCTCTGCTTCTTGTATGTCTCTGTAGTTATTCACAATCGGTGATATCTGTCCCTCACAATGATGAACTGTATCTGTGTCATGATGCAGTCTTTGAAATCCTGATCTTTTTGTCATTCACGTCGGAAACAGCGTGGGGAGTTACTGCTGGGCATGACAAAAGCCACTGCAAGTGATGTGTTCCTACGTCACCGGTTTATTCCAATCTCAGAGAGGAAGTTTTACAATTCAGTTTGGAGCAGGCTGAATGAGAACAGGAGAAGACCATTCAGGTCTTCACAAGTGTATCAGCTCACCTATGTGAACTTGGCCATGACAAACTCTAAAAACTTGCATGTCACATCTCTTTCTGCTTCTGCCCCTGCCTCACCTCCAGCTCCCTCTGACCGCCCAGCTCCAAGGTCAATGAGCTGCTCGATACAAACACAGGCAGATCGTGAAGCCAATATTTACCTTGGCAGCAGGTCCAGGGAACATCAGGCTCAAGGAACAGATTGAGAAGCGAGGGGTTTGCAGAGGCTGGGCGAAAAGACACCAGGATTGCATCTTCCTGTCTCCCAGATACAGATTCGGGGAACATGCAGAGTGCCACTTATTCCCAATCCCAATGGATAACGTGCCTGATCGCCAGATGAGGGAAGAGTCAGATCGACACCTTCCTGGCTTGGGTGCATTTTCAAACGTTATCCTAACACTTCACAAACGAATCTGACAACATCTGATCTAAGAGGGCTCCACTACAGAAAAAGACCCTTCCGCCCATTGGGTCTGACCAGTTGAACTCAAGACCGTGGCTGTTCTCGGAACAAAACCAAAATTGCTGGAAACGTTCAGCAGGTCTGGCAGTATTTGTGATGAAAAATCAGGGTTAACACTATGGGTCGGGTGACCCTTTCTCGGAACTGACTGTTCTAGTCTTATTTCCCACCACATGGCTCGCAGCCTCACCACGGTTGGCCCTGCAAGTGGATATCTTAAAGCTCTTTAACTTTTATGAAGGTTTGTGCTTGTTCTGCAATGACAGACAGTGAGTTGCCTTCTCCCACCATTGGCAGTCTGATTGAAAAGTTTTGTTCCCTGTCACAAGCAAAATGAAGGGAGTAAACAGCCGTCGCATTCAATTCCACATTTCTCCCAAAGTCAGCAGGATCTGCAGCAGCATAGGGAAGCTTCACTAGATTTTAAGTGCAATGGCCTTAACCACTCAGCCATGCCTGCTAGGAGAGATATGATGCTGTTTTTCTTTTCAGGTCACTTTCCATGGCCAGTCGGGCTGTGGCAGAATGAATTCTTGCTGGGTTTGTTTGAATCCAATCACTTCACAGATTTTTTAAAGTGTTAAACTTGGTATGTGGTGATTCTGATTGTTTCATCCCAATAGATAAAATAAACTTTCATTCGCAAGTGAAATATAAATGCAGGAGAAAGGCTTAGCATATCTGGGAGCATCTATGGGCAGAGAATTTGAGTCAATGTTTCAGAGCTTCTTCAGAACTCTGTTTTCTCCTTTCTGTAGTGCAGTCTCTGTTTTTTGTTTCTGATTCCAAACATTCTCAGCTCTTTATGGCAGCGAGAAAAGCAACATCAAAATACCTTTGAGATGACTCACCAGACAAGATTTCCGTTTGGGCAACATTTTCCTGACTACCTTAAAACCCGTAACTGTACAGTCAAAAGGGAACTGGTAGAGTAGGAACTGCACTTGTTCCTTCCTCAGTGGCCTCAAACCGACAGTTTCACATTTCACAGTTGAAAGTCATAGCCAGTTGATTAAATTTGTGGAAACAGGCCCTTGAACCTAACAAGTTCACACTGCCACTTGAAGCATACCAACCAGACCCATCCCCCTGCAGCCCACACACTCATGACCACTATGGGCAATTTAACATGGCCATTCCACCCAGCCTGCACATCTTTGGACAGTAGGATGAAACTAGAATGGCTGGAGGAAACCCACACAGAGAGTCATCTGAGGCTGGAATCGAACCTGGGTCCCTGGTGCAGTGAGACTGCAGTGCTAACCACTGAGCCATCATGCCGGACGGCAGCACAGAAAATTGCGAGCTCTTAAAGCAGGTTTGGAGTGAATTCAAACTCCCAACTGCATCACTTGGAATGATAATTGTCTGTATCAGCTGTACTTTTCTAAAACTGAAGGCATTTCATGAAAAACAGCAGTTATGCAGAATAAACAGATGGAACACAGCAGAAACTCAACATGCCCAGCTGTACTGGTGGGAAGTGAAACAGAGCTGAGGCTTTGACTACAACGAGATTCTTGCTCAGAACATGTCTTCCCTGAATGGAAACACATTTCCTGACCTGAGAAAATGTGAGCTTGTTTTGAGAGGAACGTAGTTGGCAGGATTTGAACCTGCGCGGTGATACCCCAATGGATTTCTAATCCATCGCCTTAACCACTCAGCCACAACTACCGGCCCCTGACTGACTTTTAGTATTTCTTTTGAAAAGTATCTAACAGGAAAGGCGAGGATTCGATTTGTGATGCCTGTGTCACGACCCTAATATTTACTGTCACCTTGTACTTGATCAGAATGGAGTCGGCTGTTGTGGATTAAGTTGAACTAAACACGTTGATGAACGATAGAGTGGATGGAAAGGATCCATTTCCATGAGCAGAAACATTAATTATCAGGGCAATCGATCGAGGAAGAATTATGTCCTTGCATTTTAATCGCGCCTTTCACCACCACCCCAATCACAGCCAATGAAGTACATTTGGAACAGAATCATCTTTGGCAAATCTAACGTGCAAATCAGAGCAGTTGGTTTAATGAGAGGTCTAATTACAAAATGCTGGTACTGGAGACGCCGATGAGTTCACACCGAACTTTGGAGGATTGTTGCGTGCTGATTTATACTCGGGTGTGTTATCTCAGAGAAAAGAGTTGCCCATTTAAATCAGAGATAAGGTGGGTGTTCTCACATTCAGGGAGAAGCAAATCAATAGAATTCTTGAGAACAGTGGCTGCCCTGGCTCCGTTTATTCAAGGCTGAGAAGACATTTCGTCATTTTGGTTGTCAAGGGCCACATGGATGAGGCAGAACAGTGGTGTTGAGGATTACCAAATCAGCCATGACTTTATTAAAATTTGCAGCTGACCCGACTGGCTAAATAGCTCCCATTTGCTCCATTTGCTCATCTGTCATTTGGAAAATGCGAGGGAACAATGTAAAAGCAGAAATAGCAGAACATTCACCAAAGATGACCGCCGTCAAACTGAGTCAACATCGTTCGGTGAAAGGAAATCTACGTTGACAATTTTCCAAGAGTTACTTGTTAATATTAAAAGCAGAGTTCATGTAGGAAGCCTATAGATGAATTTTATTTGCATTTTCCATCCCACTCAGAAAGGGGTCATATAAAAGCTCATAGCACAAGTATGTTGGGTAATAAATGAGCATGGACTTCCTATTGTTTAATTAAAAGAAGACACAGAATCAGGATGAATGTGTTTATTTTTGTATTTGAAACACCCATTCCCCACAACCCACCCACCATGCTCTTAAATACACTATTTGATGGGGACTGTTCTCTTTGAGATCTTTTAAGTTGAGAAAGTTCATTAAACCTGCCACATTGTACATTACCAGAACTAAATTAGCCACACACCACATCCTAGCCCAAATGTATATTTTGCCTGTTTGAAAAGTTACGGAGACACTTTTTTTTCTCTGAAAGTTATCACCTTCATAAGAAAAAGGGATTTATACTGAATGAAAAATCGTAAGCAATTCTTTACTTGGCACAGATTTATTAACAGACATCAACATTACAGATGTGTAGTTCCTGACTCCACCCTGTGACTGGAAGTGTCTAGTTATTAGTTCTCCAGTCACCAAAGAATGTATGCAAAATATTTGATAAAAATGAACAACTACAGTCAAGGCCACTAAAACATTTGTCATCTGTGTGGCTGCCAAGATGTCTCAGAAAGTGGAATGATTGATTAAATCCTTTCCCAAGAGACAGCAGCATGGTGATTCAGTGGTTAACATTGCAGCCTCACAGCGCCAGGGACCTGGGTTCCATTCAAGCCTTGGGCGACTGTCTGCGTGGCGTTTGTACATTCGCCCTGTGTCTGCATGGGTTTTCTCCGGGTGCTTCCGTTTCTGCCCACAGTCCAAAGATGTACAGGCTCGTTGGATTGGCCATGCTAAATTGCCCATAGTGTTCAGGGGTGTGTGGTTTATGGGGGATGGGACTGGGTGGGATACTCCAAGGGGCAGTGTGGACTTGTTGGGCCAAAGGGCCTATTTCTACACTTTAGGGAATGTAATGTTTCAGAACAAATGCATGATTTCTCTCCCGTGTGAATTCGCTGGTGTGAGAGCAGACAGAAAGACTGACTAGATCTCTTCCAATGCTTGGAGCATTTGATTCACCTCTCCTAAGTACGATGTTGCTAGTGAGTAGCAGGTAGGATGTTTTGAACCCTTTCCACACTTAAAGCAATTATAGAGTACGAGAGATATTCAGCACAGAAACAGAGTCTTTGGTTTAACTCAACCATGACGACAAGGTTTCCAAAATTAATCTCGTCCTGTTTGCCAACATTTGGCCCATAAACCCTTCCTGTACATGTATCCATGCTGATGCCTTTTATATGTTGTATTTATACCAGCCTACACCGTTTCCTGTGTCAGTTCATTCCAGACGCGCACCATCCTGCGTAACAAAACATTTACACGCTATGTCCCTTTAAAGTCTTTACCCTCAACCTGAAACCTCTAACCTCACGTTTGGAATCCCCTACCCTGGGAAAAAGACCCGATCACTAAACTTCAAGATTTTATTAAATTCTATTAGGTCACTCCTCAGCATCCATCCCTCCAGTATAAATAGCTTGAGTTTATTCAGCGTCTCCCTCCAGCTCAAGCGCTCCAAACCTGGCAGCATCTTTGTAAACCTTTTCTAAAACTTTTAATCTTTCCTTGAGCAGGGAGAAGATAATTGACTGCAGTTTGCGAGGTTTTGTCTGTGTCTATTAACGTGGTTAATGGGTGCAGAGAGGATGCTCTTTACCTCTCCAGTTTAAATTGTGAAAATATCAGTTTTAAAGCAGTGTGAGAGGAGATTGTCTCTTTCTGTGCATTTTCACTGGAAATGTTCAGCTGTGATCTGACCACCTTTACAAAAGTGGTGTGTGACTTAAGTTCTCACTGAGTAACATTGAGATAGAAAAAAAGCGCAAAGTTTCTGTGTTCGGGTGTTTAAGTTCATGAACATATGGATGGGAGCTGAATCAGGTTGTGTTGCACAATGGATTAGTTGATTAATGTGCCTTTCTAATAATCAAGATTTTTTTTGAGTCCCACTGTTGCCTATGGCTTACATTGAGGATACATTGTCTACACCTCTTGCAAATAGTGCCAGTTGCTTGATTCCTGAAGCCCGAAGTGGCTCACTTCTTGTTGTTAGACTCAACGCATGATTATTTCTCTGCTCCCACTCCAGCTGCCTGAGGCTAACCCAACTGGCAGTTTTGTTTGTTGCTGTTTTGTGAACGGTAACAATTAACAATTGTCGGCTAATCAGAGAGAAAAAAAAAGATAAATATGCCAATTGACACGTAAAGCTGATAACTTCTCCTGATATTATATTATTGGAATGCATAACTCGCCTCGTTCCAATTAACGATCTGTGGACCTAAAAGGTTATCTCTCTTTCTCTCCAGAGATGCTGCCAGGCCTGCTAGTTTCTCGGTCAATTCCTGTTTCTCTTTCAGACTTTCAATATCTGCAGTTCTTTGACTTCTGTTAACTTGAATAATTTCTGGGACAAACCAGCCCATCTACCAGCTCCAGAGCCTCTTTTCTGCTCCAGAAAATCAGTCATCACAATAAACAAGCAGAATAGAACTTCCATTCCCTGACCAAAAAACGGAGCTCAGCCTCTGGTGGTGAAAGCACCATATCCTAACCATGAGACCACCAGAAAGGGTAATTTAGACCCTTATATCTTTTCTCACCGACACTGCTTCTGACTTTTGATTTTGTACCATTTTGGCTGCAGATCAGTTTCTTCCCTTCACCAAAATTCCATTTGCCTTTTTAATTACCTGCTGCACCTGCAATCCTACTTTTAGCGATTCATGCACAAGGACACCCAAGTCCCTCTGCACAACAGAGTGCTGCTATATTTTACCATTTAAAACATAGTCCATTTTGCGTTATTCCTACTACAATAGATGACCTCACAGTTATCAAAATTGTACTCCATCTGCCAGACCTTTCCCCACTAACTTAGACTATCAATATCCCTCTGCAGACTTTTAGTTTCTTCTGCACACTTTGCTCTATACTCATCTTAGTGTCATCTGCAAATTTTGACACACCACACTTAGTCTCCAACTCCAAATCATCTGTGCAAATTGTAAGCAATTCTGGTCCCAGCACTGATCCCTGAGGGATACCACTAGCCACTGATCGCCAATGAGAAAAAACACCCATTTGCCTCTACTCTTTGTTTTTTAACTAGTCAACCAACCCTCTATCCATGCCAATATTTTACCTGCCATACCGTGCAACTTTATCTGTTATAGCAGCCTTTGGTGTGGCACCTTGTCAAATGCCTTCTGGAAATCCAGATACACCACATCCACAGGTTCCCCATTGTCCACATTGCAAGTAATATCCGCAAAGAATTCCACCAAGTTATTTAAACATGACCCATTCTCATGAACACATGCTGGGTGTTCTGAATGGAACAATTGATGTCCAGATATCTTGTTGTTTATTCCTTAATGATGGATTCAAGCATTTTCCCCACCAAAGTTAAGCTAACTAACCTAAAGCTACCTGCCTTTTGTCGACTTCCTTCTTTAAACAGTGACGTCGAATTGATTGTTTTTCAATCTGCGGGAACCACCCCAGAGTCCGGTAAATTTTGGTAAATAATTACTAGAGCATTTGCTATGTCCCTCATCACCTCTTTTCGTATCCTGGGATGCATTTCATCAGGGCCAAGAGACATGTCTACCGTTAGCCCCATTACATTGCCCAACACTGCCTCCTTGGTGATCATGATAATCTCTGTCAGAATCAGTGAGAGTTTCGCATCAGAGGTGAATTAAAGGGGAAGAAGCACTGAAATCCATTGCTTTGATCAGCTCAGAAACAGTATGATAAAAATGCTCTTTGTTGAAACGTACAGGTGTTATTGGTGATGTAAAGGATTGGATGCAGAAAGGTTAGTTCCCTTCTGGGGCCGTTTGGGGAAGGGAGTGTCTAATATCAGAATGGAAGTCGCACATTTAAGGCAGGGTCGAGGTAAAATTTATCCTCTCAGATGGTTGTGAATCAGTGGATTCCTTTCCAGAAGACGGTTGTCGAAGCTCGGCCAATAAGTATAAATAAGGTTGAGATGAAAATATTTTTAGCAACAAGGGTATCAGAGGTTACGGAGAAATCCATGAAAAGGCAGTTCAGGATTGTCAGACAGGATTATCCGCTCATTTAATAGCGGAGCAGACTTGATGGGCTGAGTTGGCTCTTTCTACTCTAAAATGCATGATGTTGGTGTAAGGCTGCAAAACTGACTGGAGTAAAATTCGCCAACGTAAAAATGTGTGGATCCCATCAGGGCACTGAACCAAGGTGAGATGTGCAAAGAGCAGCAAACAAACAAAATTGTGGTTGGTTGTTCCGGCGTGATCCGTATACCAGAGTAAACAGGAAAAACCATTCTTCAGCTCCCACACTAAGCCTGGCTCCATTCGGCCCACAGTCAACTCTCACAAACCACCGTTGCCCTTCACATTCCCTGACTTCCCATCTGTACTTGTCTTAAACAAATTGCACATCAGGCTACTGCAGGGGACATTGCTGATGTAGAACTGGGAAATAGATTGAACCGATACCGCCTGGTGTACGATATAATTCTGCTTCGAAACATCGATCAATATAACATAGCTATTATTGCAAATTTTAACCAGGAACACGCCATGGCAGTGAAGGCAGTGAATCCTAATCAGCAGACTATAAGCGAAGACTTCTATCTGTATCACCTTGGTCACTACCTGATTTAGCATTGCATCTCTCATACTTCTGCACATGATCCTCTCGGCTCCATTTCAGTTTTGTTGCATTGTCTTGGTTTATACTGCACAGGCTATACTGTCATCTATTTCATAGCAGCTTCTAATGCATGAAACCCTACCTTACAGGGCACTGCCTTCGCTCTGTAGCGCAGTATTTAAAACAATGGTCTTGTAAAGCACCAGTCATGAGGTTACTTCTAATTGGAGGAGATGAGAATGTTTGTACAACTGCGGCATCCAATATCTAAAAGAGGACTTTCAATACTGTCTGAAATTATGCCAATGTCATTTCCCCCAGAGGCCAGCAGTGAGGTGAGGTGAGGTATTATAAACTGTCGGTTGACAAGGGAACAATGGGGGAGCAACACGGAGAGGGGAGCGGCCACATACTTTATTTCTTTGCTGTAATCAGATTCTGGTTTTGAAGTGTGAAATGGGACAATATAACCCAAATGGGTGAAATCCTACATTCTGGGGGTTGGTCTCTGCTGAGGCCTTTGTCCGCTTCTGGGTAATGTGTCTGTTTATTACCTTCTGAGGGTGAAAATGTGGTCCACTTCCCCAAGGGAATGGGAATATCTCAAATGGCCCGCACACAAAGCCAAGGCTGGAAACTGGGATGTTGAGCCTCTTTCTGTGCTGTAAAACACGATGGTTCAATCATTTTTGAGGAGAAGCAAATGCCACAGAAAGAAAAAAAGCCAGAAGTTATGTCATTAAGAAACGATGCACTTACATCCGCCAACATCCCTGGTGGTCTCGTGGTTAGGATTCGGTGCTGTCACCGCTGTGGCCCGGGATCGACTCGCAGTCAGGGAATCAAGTATTATTTTTCCTGATGGTGACAACAGCAAAGGCAGTGCAGCTCTGTCCGCAATCCTTTTCCTGTCAGTTACTGTCCCTGAGAACATCAGGGTATATATTCAGGTGGCTTAAAGAGGGGAAGGGTGCCTTAGCCATCACTGCTCAGTCAGGCTATTCACCTTTGTGTTGTGTTGTCAGCAGGAACATGAGCAGTAAGGGTAACATTGACAACATAAACAACCAACAAAGATAATCACAGTCGCTACATCAATTCAGTCATCTCCCCTTTGCGATACGGTGAGTTTCACTGCCATTTGATGTCAGGAAGTTACAATTCACCCTATCGATTTTACTCAGCCATTCAATGAGATCACTACTGATCTGATAAATGTCAACTTGGCTTGCCTGCTTTCCCTCCGTAACCTGAGGTAAACTCGAGCCTAATCACAACACCATATATTACCGATATTTTTCGGAAGTTCGGATGACTTCAGTGACCTGTGCATGTTTGCATGAAATTGAATAATATGAAATGAGCAAAAAAAAAAGCCCTTCCCACAATTCAACCCAGTGCAGGGTCAGACATATGACAAAAGTAAGAGAGCAAAAACGTTACCTCTATTTCTCCCAGCACAGACTTCTCTCTTGACGAGTTGAATATTTGCAGCATTTTTCATTATAATTGTGACATTTTCACGGACAGCTCCTCCCTCAATCCACAAATAACTGTGCTTCCAAAAACTATTTTTCCTCACATTAAAATTGCTGAGTATCTTTGCATACAGCCAGATGCCCAAATAATCCCTGCTCCATGTCAATAAAAGCTGTTCCAGGTGAGTTTGGAGCTCACAGACTCGGCATTTCACGCATCTCTACACCATCACAGAAGGACCACGCACTCACTGTTTGCGTCACTTCTGTCTGTATCACCCTGATCATTACCTTATTCAACATTTGCTCTCATCATTCTACACATGATCCCCGCGGCTCGATCTCGATTTTGTCACATTGTCGTGGCTCATATTGCGCAGACTATCCCGTCATCCATTATCACAAGGTATAGAACATAGAACATAGAAAAAGTACAGCACACTGCAGGCCCTTCGGCCCACGATGTTGTGCCGTGGAATAATCCTAATTTGCAGTATGTCTGCACGCTCACTGCCATCCCCATTTTCTTTTATATCTTCGCGGCTGGTCACTGAGTTTCTCTGGTTCTGTGCCCAGGAACTGAGATTACATGGTCGTATACAGCAATGGTTACTTCCTTGTGTGAAGGAGTTGATGGAGTATCAGACGTTAAACTAGATACCTTTTGAAAGGTACATGTCTACAATAGCTGGCACTATACACTGAGTCTTTGCTATTTCGTAGAAATCTATCAGTCTCAGTCTTCAATATAATCATTGATGGAATCTCCACAGTCTCTGGTAGCATCGTAATTACAGATCCAGACCTGTGTGAATCGCTACATTACAGCGCACTGGTTGGAAAGAATTCCTGTTGTTGATCTGGTGCTGTTCCTAACATATCCTCTGCCACTGTAGTTGTTGCTCTTTGCATGCAAGCTAATCCATGTGGTGCCGTGATTGTATTGTGGTTCGTACTCTGCGTTGTGGCCACAGCAACCTCGGCTCAAATCCGAGTCACAGCAATGGGTGCTTGCTGCATTTTTCAAATATATTGTGCCATGGGCTACAGAAATGCGGGAAGTATCAAACATTTTCATGTGAAAATATTCTTTAAGGTGGTGACAATCATCTCTCAACCTCGGCTCTCTCACATATCTGCATTCGATGTGTCTGAATTCAAAACTACCTCTTGGAGAATTCTCTCTCTCCCACAATCACTAACTCTCCTTTCCATTCCTCCTTCACTTCACTCAGGCTTAGCACAATCGGACCCTCATTTTCACAGTGACATCGTTCAGTCTGCCCTATTTTGGTCAACAATGCTGGTTGCACATTCCCCAGTTTCACCACTGGAACCTTCAAGCCAGTTGATCCATTTAGATCCTGCGGTTGTGAAATCAAATGACATATCACAGCTTTTACTGACATGGACCAGCGCTGATTTGAGCGTTAGACGCAGGAAAAGTGAACAGGGCAATATTGGTCAAAAGAGACTTTGTTGGAAAAGATTATTTTCTGCGGATTTCTGTGTCATTTATGTAATTTGTTAATTCAGGTACAGCTAGAATGTTGTGTGCAGCCTTGTAATTCACCTAGCATGAGGGATTTGATAGCACTGGAAACGATGCAGAAGAGATTGACTGGGATACAGTGTGGGCTGAAGAGCTTCCGTTGTGAAGAGAGATTGGACAGACTGGGGTTGTTTTACTGGGAGCAGAGATGATTTACAGGAAACATGCTTGAGATGTGCAAAATAAGAAGACATCTGGGTAAGGTGGACTGAAAGAAATGTATTCTCTTGATGGAGGGATTGATCACAAGGGGTAATAAATATAAAGTAAGATGGAGGAAGGTTTGCGTAGATGGGCGTAAAAATGGAGATGCTGCCAGTCCTGCTGAGCTTTTCCAGCAACTTTGCTTTTCTTCGAGGATCAATATAGCTTCAAAGGTGGGGAGGGTCTCTGCCTGAATGAGTAGGGCTTCTATGATTCTACGCGTTTTTTACTCATTTAGGATTGTGAAATTATCTGCACCAAAATGTGCGGCTTCCTAATATCTGCTCAGAAGAGAGGTGGGTCTCAAAACGACTCCATGGAACATCACTGCGAACTGTCCTTGAGTCTGGGAAACAATTCTTCACAGACAATTTTACACCCCCGCTGTCACAGTGCTTTTCATTCTATGACATGACCCACACTACACCAACTGTCATCGTCATTTTTACATTAAAGAATGCACAGCTATTTACATATATCTCTCAAAGAAGTGTGAAAATAGTGTCAGTGCACCAAACTAATCGGATACAATATTGCATCAAGAAGCAAGTGGTTATTATTGCCGGGTGTTTTTGCATTGGGTAGTCTGTTTTCAGGCTTGGTGTGAGGTCCCATGATATCTGTGCTAGGAATATGGATGTTGAAGCAGGAATTTGCCAATCCGTCCTTGCAGTCTGCTCCATTATTCAATATGATTATGGAGATTGCCCAACTCAGTCCCCTGTTTCAATGTTCATTCCAAATCCGTTTGTCCCTTGAGGCCGAAGAACAATAACTAACTGCTTCTTGTAAAAGTAATCAACGTTTTAGCTTCAACTGCTTTCTGCAGCATATAGTCCTTCAGGCTTGTTGCCTTTTGGGCGGTGATTTTCCCCTTACCTCAGTCCTAAGTCGTTTACAGCTTATCGTAAAGTGTGATCTCAGGTTATGGACTCTCCAGTCATCGGAAACATGCATCCTCTGTTTACCTTGCCTAGTCCTGTTGGTATTTTATAGGCTGATATAAACTGCCCCTCATTGGCCTACAGGTACGATTAATGATTTGTGAGTCAATGTCAGAGGCATGGTTAAGAAGTTTGCAGGAGACACAAGATTTGTTAACTTCATCGAGTATGAAGAGGGACAATGTCAAGTGTAGAAAGATGTCGATCGACTGGTCAGGTGAGCAGAAAAATGACGAATGGAATTCAACCCGGGAAAGAATGATGTATTTGACGAAGTCCAACAAGGTAATGGAATGCACAAACAGAGAGCGAATACCGAGAGTTGTATGGAAAGTTTTGAACATGGATGTAAACTATCGGAGTCAGAAAGATTTAGGGGACAAGGACAAACACTTCTTTTTCAGCTAGAAGGTGACAGTTATATGGAAATCACTGCCTGAAATATTGAACAGGCAGAAACACTGAATTCATTTAAAACTTGCATGGATTTTGCACTCATGTTCATCAACTGCGTGTCTACAGCTGTAATTCTGGAAAGTGGGCTTCAGTAAGTGCCTGCTTCTCCTTCAGCTCAAAGACACTGGACAGTTACGTCCTTCCAGTCCGTATGTTTTACAACAATTTCGGATATAATTACGTGGGCTCCATTCCACCCTCAGGTGACTGTCCGTGTGGAGATTGTATGTTCTCCCCGTGTCTGCGTAGGTTTCTTCAGGGTGGTCCGGTTTCCTCCCTCAGTCCAAAGATGTGTGGGCTAGGTAGATTGGCCATACTAAATCACCTGCAGTGCGCAGGGATGTGTGGATGAAGTGGGATGAGCTGGGGGGTCTGTGTGGGTGGGATGCTGTGTGGCTCAGTGTGTTCTAAGTTGGGCCGAAGGGCCTGCTTCCACACTGATTGGATTCGACTGTACATGACAGAGAGAAGGCACCTTTACATAACTGACCATTTTATTATATCAGTGAGATGATGGCTCCCTCAACAGCTTTGTCGGCCTGTCATTGTGCACCTCCTAACCACGTAATGTTGCTGTTGTGTGGAATGAATGTGGATATTTGTCTCCTTCAGCGAGCTTTTATTACACGGTGAGAATTCCTTGTCTAGTGGGAGCACCCTGGGCCTATTAACAGGAGTCGCTGATTTGAAATGGCTCTGTGCTGTTCATATTTCCTCTAAAGATCCTTTATGCCAGAAACTCTTGTATGCTGATCTGACAGTTTAATTTGTTTCCTTGACAGTGATTTCCCACAAACTAACAGTAAACCCTTCAATCTAAATACAGTCTCTCAAACTGTTTCTGTTCCTCATGGGTCCTGTGACGCTGTCGGGATGTGCAGACAGGCGCAGCTTCCCAATCAAATTCTCTGAACCAAATGCAAAGCACTGCCTACCAGCGGAAGTAACTGGGTAAATCCATTCAGCAATGGGCATTAGCCGGATGAAGAGAGATTGGACGCAAACAGCAGGCTCATGGGAGCACGGAGAGAGTAAGGGAAAAGGCTGTTATTGACGCTGTTTGGTGTCTTTTCTCCCCAAGCAATGGGGAATTGATTTA
Organism: Stegostoma tigrinum; assembly: GCF_030684315.1. Taxonomy (NCBI): domain Eukaryota; kingdom Metazoa; phylum Chordata; class Chondrichthyes; order Orectolobiformes; family Stegostomatidae; genus Stegostoma; species Stegostoma tigrinum. The sequence continues at coordinate 1,159,995 of NW_026728516.1, read as the reverse complement.
CTTTAGGAAGAGCTATAACAGGTTTGAGATTCAGAACATTATAGTGACGATGCTGCAAATTGTGGGCACACCCCTGCCGCTTGCCTTCATTTTGACAAACACCCTGATCAGATTTTCGAAAAAGACTGCACTCAATGATATCGGTCAGTTCCAGAAAATTCCGTTTTTGTTCATGAAGTTGTTGGAAAAGCTCAGCATGTCTAGCAGCATCTGTGAAAAAAGGCATCAGAGTTCACGTTTCAAGGCCAGTGATGCTTCTGCAGAACTTGATACAAGACTTATTAAGTCCAGGAGAGGTTTCTTTATTAGCTTCAATACAGACAATTGAGTCAGGACCAGGGCAGTTGGCACAATTGGCAGTCGTGGGAAAAGTGGTTATAGACATCCAGCAAGATAACTTTGAATAGTTTTGTTCGATATGAAACAATAACTTTGCTTCTCGAACAGATTATGCCAGGTTAGCTTAGTTTGTACTCAAATTCTTTTCCTGTTATTTTTATAAGTTCTTGAGGAGCAGTGAGCTCTGATCGGTTTGCTGCACTGGGCAAAGTTGAGATCATGGGTCCGGTTAGTCATTGCTTACACTGTTGCTTTTGAATGTCACATTGTGCAGTGGAGGTTGACTGTTGTGCAGCTGCACATTGACAAGTTGTGTGAAAATGCAGCATCTCAGCTGCGGGGTCAATCAGAGCAAACAAAACTGCTCTGATCGCAGACTCTGATGCAGCAGTGAAAACACCCAGAAACATATCTCAATTGCATGCCGATGGTGAAGGGAAAAAGCAGAGATTGCATCACACGCCACCGAACAGGATGCAAAGCACGGAACTAGCAATATGGGTCTGACGTACATATTTAATATTGTGATTGAGCTCGTCACATGACGTTATAAGCAGCACGCGATAACCAGCGGAGCTAACTGACCAAAACAACGACACGGCCTCGTGAGTAACCTCATCTGTTTACCCATAATGGTCACAGCATTGGCAGCCTCCACATTTCTGACTTTAACAGTGATCAGTGCATCGTCAATGGTAGAATCGCACAATTTCAAGAGAACTGTTTGACCTGCAATCCCAATTGCCGACGAAGACTCGAATCAAGCAATTTCAGGCACAAAGCCAACAACCTGTTTTATGCATGTTGTTTGATCGTTGTGCTGAGAAACACCTCAGATTCAACTGACACGTGTTTTGTTTTTCTTCAAGTTCGCTCACAGATCCTTTGACTCGTGTTGAAACTCTGCTGAGGGACTTGTCATGAAACTCATGCCAAATAGATTTCAACTGAAGTTGGTGAGCTAGTTTGTTTCATCTTTCAAACGATAAAATGTCTTCGTCAGTTAAACCAATAGAGCTGTGATGCTGTCAATCATGGGCAAAAAGAGACGTTGCTGGAAAATCACATCAGTTCCGGCAGTATGTGTTGAGAATAATCAAATTGGAGTTAACGATTCAAGTTCAATGACACTTCCGCAGAACGTGATGGGAGCCTTGTTAACTCCAGAAGAGGTTTATTTGTTACCTTCAATACAGATGCTTGTGGCCTCACCAGGGAAGTTAGTTCCACTGGCAGTCGTGGGAAGTGTAATAACAGACATTCAAAAAATAATGTTCAATAGTTTCTTTCAATTCGAAACACTAACTGTGCTTCACTTCCAGATGATGTCAGATCTTCTTAGTTTCTACAGCATTTACTTCCGGCTATTTGCAAAACTTGGTGAGGAGCAGTGAACCCGGATCAATTTGCTGCACTGGTCAAAGTTGTGATGATGGGTCCGGTTAGTTATTGCTTACACTGTTGCTTTTGAATGTGACATTGTGCAGTGGAGGTTTACTGTTGTGTGGCTGCACGTTGGCAGATTGTGTGAAAATGCAGCATCTCGGCTGCGGGGTGAATCAGAACAAATGAAACATCTTCTGATTGCAATCTGCGCCTCAGCAAATACCCAGTGACATACATCACTTGCGAGCCAATGGCGAAGGGCAAAAGCAGAGACTGCACCACAAGCCTCCGACAAGAACACAAAAGCTGCAGGAAGCCCTGGGGACTCCATGCACTTGGTCAGTATGGGGATCGAACCCACGACCTTGATGTTATTAGCACCATGCTCTACCCAGCTGAGCTAACTGACCACCAAGCTGCTCTACACCCTCGAGTGCCCTCAGCTCTTTTTCCATGATGATCGCAACGTTGGCCGTCTCCACATTTCTGACTTTACCATTGATCAGTTCATTGTGAATGGTCAAATCGCATGAAGGAATGAACCCACGACTTTGGCGCTCTTAAAACCATACTCGAAACTGCTGAGCTTACTGACAACCACAATGTACCACTGTCTTGCATAACGTCATCTCTTCACTGTTTTGTGGCTGCGCGTTGGCAAATTGTGTGAATTGGCATCAGCAGCCTGCAAATTTCTGTCTTTAACTTTGTTCATGCGATAGGCAGATATAAAATGTTCTGTTTCATTTGTTTTCCACGACAAATAGTCAATGGTATTATCGCCATATTTGAGATAACCATTAGACCTGCAATTTAAATTACCTACAAAGACCCAGAACATGCAAAGCTATGAGCCCACCTCACAGTCGTTGTGCTGAGAATCATCTCAAATTCTAGGGATGCACGCTTTGTTTCTTCAAGCTCCTAGACATTTTGTCTCATACTGATACACTGCTGAGTTACTTGCTGCAAAGCTTATGCCAAATAGATTTGAATTAAGACTTGTGAGCCGGATTCCTTCCACGTTTCAACGGGAATGTTTCTTTGTCTTCAGCAGTATCTCAGATCCAAGTTTTTCATTTTGAACAAAGGCTCATGTAGCTTACGCAACGTTTGGTTGATGGCACTTATTAGCAAGTTATCACACCTTCACGGAGCAATGGTCAATCGAGCTGAAAAATTATTGCTTCAGATTGCATATAACGTCCTATTACTGGAACACCGAGTTATTGACGGAAATGTTCCTGCCGGCATCAAAGAGGAGAAAAATATTGATACATGCATTGTTAATTCCCGGACAGGTTTATTTGTTATCTTCAAGGTAGATGTTTGTGGAGAGCCCAGGGAAATTAGTTCTACTCTTGCTCGTGTGAAAGCCTGTGATAGCCATCTGGCAAAATAGTTTTTAACAAGACACTGCTGAAGCCTCTTATCGAATACTGTTTAGAGTTCTGTTCGCCTTGATAGAGGATGGATTTTTGTTTCACTGGATAAGGTACAGAAAGTGCCACGATGCGTTGCATGGAAGGTGTTAGGTGTAGAGAAAGGTTTCATAGGCTGTGACTTTTTCCACTCGAGCATGGGAAATTGAGAGATGACTTGAAAGCAATTTATAAATAACGAGAGCTGTGGACGGTGTTAATTGTGTTTATTTTCTTGAGATGGGAGATTTCAAGACTACGGAACACATTTCTAAAGAAGGAGGAGAGATATTTTAAAAGGACATGAGACAGCAAATATTTAACACAGAGTGGCTCGCGTTTTGAATGAATTTCTTCTGTGGCATTGTGACTTCCGCGGTTGGATAAAGATCACTGTACCTGTGCCCACTAGCAGAAAAGGAACTGCTGTTGAATGGAAACATCTCTTCATGAACTCACTGTCACTCTGCTCCAAAGGGAGGAGCTGGGAAATCCTGATGAATTGAGAAATAAAATTTAGTGCCTACAGATTAAGTAATTAAAGATCAGTATAATATTATTTACACCGCACCATCAATAACTAAATGAAGCAGCTGCCCAGGGGAGGAGACTGTGTGTTTAAACCCCATGATGAATAGGTTGTGTTTGACTTCTCACACGAGGGGAGGTGAGCATTTACCCAAACAATTGGCACACCACAGTCCTGAAACACTGTTCCCATGGAAAAAAAACTGGAGACCAATTGGAAACAAGTTTTGTGATCCATGCACACCATCGCCAAAAGCCACCACCCAACATACATTCTTGGAAAGCTAGCCTAACCATGAGCAGCATAAGCCTGACATGATTCAAACATGGAGCGCAGTTATTTGGAGCCAAATGTGCTCACTTTCCAACGCAAGGTCACACATGCTGTAAGCCTACTGTATAGGGTTATGGGAAGTGATCGCATCACAATGATTTTAAACTGTTGTTGCCAAAGGAGGTCTAAATATAGTGCCCTTTCTCGCTTAAACCATCCCCAGCCGACTCGGCTTTTCTCTCTCTCTTCATTCCTCTTATTTCTCTCTCTGCTTATATGTCTGTGCCTTTGTCTCATTCATGTTTTCCTTCTCTATTTCATTGTCTCAACTTCTCTCTCCTCATCCCCTACCTGTCTTCGTACACCCTGTTTTGATTTTGCAGGGCACTGGGGAGATTGATTCTATACGTCGCAGGGTGGATCCAGGACTTGTTCTCGAACCGCCTTCAAATACAAAAAGGAGAGGATCTGAGAGGGAAGAAAAACTCGATGAGATTCCATTTCCTCTTTCCGAGTATCGTTCAGTAAATATAGACACCAAACCCCACACTATTTCTCCAATTTCACCAAGAAAAAGCGTCATGAATATCATTAATAGAAATATACATTCCCAAAGATTTCTTAAGTGTCTGAGATTGTAAAGTAGAAATGTAAATGCGTGGGGATGTCATTAGTTTTCATTGAATGATTCAGCACCACGTGAGCCACGACTAATCCTCATTCATATTCCAGGAGCCAGTATCTTTGTTGCATCACATAATTGAAGGCTATTACCGTTCATGCCATATGACGTCATATTGCAGCTTGAAGCCGTGGGGACAGTTTGTTAAAGGAGCGTCTTTGAAAACTCTCTGCATTAGCAGATAGGTTAAATCACTTCCCTCCACGGGCTGACAGTGCTGGGGATGGTATATGCTGTGCAGCTCCCTTTCAAACACTGGAAGGGGAAAGGAACAGAGAGGCAGAACCAGATTTCTGTCGGGAAATTATAAACAACGATTGGGAACTTTCATCAAATGACATTTATCAGAGGCAGGAAGAAGAATGCAATGCTGCCGGAAAAGAGGGAAGTCGAACCTTAGCACTATTACCTTTGGAAACTTAATATGGCATATTTCTGTGCAGCCTGTTTGGTGCTCAGGGTTCACATCGCAACCTTGCAGAAAGGCTTGCATTGCACACATTTGTTTCTTTGCTGTGACCGGTAGGAGTTACTATCTGACAGCAACAGTCCCAGGGTGAAAGAATCCGCGTGAAACACTCACTCACTGAGAGTCATCTCCTGTGGCCCTTGCCTGCGCGGCTGCACAATTCAACGTGGAAGGTGGGGTGATTGGCGGGGTCGGGGTGCGGGGATTAAAATGAGCCATCGTTTCTCCCTTGCTCTGTCACAGAAACAATGAAAAAATTCAGAAGTTACGCAACACCAGTTTGTAGTCCATCATGCTTATGTGAAATCTCACGCTTTTTGAGCGCTGCTCCTCCATCAGGTGAAGTGACACTTTTCACCAGCATCTCCCCATCACAGAGACAGGGAGAGTGGCACCAGAAACACATGGCTTCATTCCCGTGCAGGAAGAAGCCGTTCACCCCACGAGTCCACAGCCTGTCTCTGTCACTTGTATATCTCTGTCCGTTTTCACAATCGGTGATATCTATTCTAATAATGATGAACTGTACCTGAATCGTGATGTTGTCTCTGCCAAGAAGATACTCTTACCATTAATGACTTTGGACTTCACCAGGAGATTGTTGCTGTTTGAAACAGCGTGGGCAATTACTGCAGGGCTTCCTACGCATGAAACACACCGCAATTCATGTGGATCAATTTGAAAGAAATTCATCTGACGCACGCACTTACGGGAAGCAGATCAAAGGGCAGTGCACTGCATAACGGGACTTTGTGCCAGAATTGCCCTGGGAGGGACCAGTACACGCAGATCGCAACACGGAGCTCCAAAAGAACAGGGGGTGGTTTCAATCTACTGATCTTTACTTAAAGGTCCAGCATGATCACACTGTACCACTCTGTTAGCGTGCAGTACTGTGCTTTAAGGGAAGTATCGAACTTTTCATCCGCCAGGTGACAGGTACATTCGAGAATGATATCAAAAGACTGTAATAATTTCCTGGCTGTGTTTGTATATTCGTTGTCCAACTTCCCACATTCTGTTATTCGAACTCACTTTTCAAGGACATTCACAACATTCATGAAACATTCGGAGTCAAATTGCATGGACACGCATCCTGAGACAATTGTTTTCCCTTTGAAAAAGTGCTTCCCTTTGCTGTGATCGCTGCACTAGTAGCTCTGCCCTGTCCCTACTTCAGCCAGTGTGACCTCATTTAACAAAGCAGTGTTTTCGGAAAGCTGCTTGACGATTTGGTAAAGCTGAAGACAGCGAGGCAGTTGTGAAGTTTGTAACTTGTATCCATGTGGAATGAACAAACATTGACAGGCTTGTTCCAAACTAAAATGTTCACTTGAAGCAGGAAGCTGAGGGAGATTCGGGGCAAACCAATTCACATGTGGCTGCAGGAGCTGCAAAGTCTTGTACAGGAGATTGTACAGCACAGTGGAGAGAATTGAAGCATTGAATTTGAGTTGGGGGGCCCAGCATCCTTTCATAAGTCAGGATTTACTGGGATATAAGAATATTAAAACGAACATGGATAGTGTTTAATTAGATATAAAGACATCATAAAAGACACAGACTGGGTTTGCTGGGATATGAAGGCGTTAGGAAAGACACCGACAGGGTTTACGAGTGTTTCAGAAACACGATAAACTTTATCAACTGTTTCCTGTTATCTCTGACAGAATCTATTTCTCAAATTGATTTTATAATCACACAGACCTAGGTTGTAAATGCTGAAACCATGCACTAGTCGATGCTCTCTGCTCTCATGCATCTCACTTCTCTCCAGGGGCTGTTCAGTGATGACCTGAATTGCCTTCTCCCGTTCTCTGTCACTGTGGGATCATTTGAATAATAAAATCTATTCTCTGAGCTCTGAACGACATATTGAAGTTTATACACATCAGGTGCAGTGTGCCTGAGAGACAGGACTCCTGTCAGTAACACCCCACAATGAATCAGACAGCTGCACCATCCCTGCAACATTGAGAAGGACACAGACACAGCTCCCCATTATTAGGAGAGTTTTTTTTTACTGTCCCAGCAACTCTGCATTTTTAACGCTGTCTCAGAAGCAATAATTTGGACAAGGTTGCCAACAGAATGTTAGTTTCTGTGCATGTGCGGCCTCCCTTTTGTACAGCCTTCTACACTTGCCATGTCTCTCACTCACACCACACCCCTCCTCTGTCCTTCAGCCTGTGTGACAGGGAGCTGAAGAGCGCATTGATGCTGTTCTCCGCCAGCATGGCCTGGCAGCAGAGGATCACTTCCTCTAGCCACCAATGAAGAGTGCGTGGTCCCGGGAGAAGAGGGTTTACAGACCCTTCCCAGAGAAGGGTCTCAGAATGGGAAGAAGCTGTGAATAAAACTCAGTGCTTCTTTCGTGTTAATGGCACTGAGCTGTTGCTGGTTCATTGGTTCATAGGTATGGTTCCTGTTCCGTGTGGATTAAGTAGGAGTATCTCTCGCATTCGAATCACAGGCAATCCCCGGTGTCATGTAGCTCACTCCATTCTTCACTTGGAGAGGTCTGATTTTGTTGAGGTCGAGTTCAGCATGAGATCCCTCAGGGTTTCTGTGGCGAGTTAACTTTTATTATAATACATAGGAAAATCATTCACGGGATGAGGGCGTCTTTGACTAGGCCACTATTTATTGCCAATCCCTAATTGCTCAGACACATGGTCAATCACATTGCCCGTGGTTCTGGAGTCACAGGTCGGCCAGACCAGGAAAGGATGGTAGTTTCATTCCCTAATGGGCATTAGTGAACCAGATAGGCTTTGACCTAACAATCGATTCATGGTGATCATTACATGCCTAATTCTAGGTATTTATTATATTCAAATTCGACCATCTGCTGTAGTTTTGAACCTGAGTACCAGAACATTGTCCGGATCTCTGGATTCACAGGCCAGAGAAAGTACGACTATTTCATTGTGCCCCCTTTAGCCTGTGCTGGCAAATGGCTCTTTCGTCTAGGGGTACGATTCTCGCTTACATTACTATGCTGTGATTAAATGCATGAGGTCCTGGGTTCAACTCCTGGACCAGCCCAGGTTCATTGCTTCACTTGTATCCCGATGCCAAGTGAGTATTCTGAAAAAAATAAGCAGCTTTGTGGACAGAGTTCGGGTTGCCTGAACTGGCAATGGGACAGACAGACCATTGCAGTGAACATGGCCGAAAGAAACACTGGTTCAAAGCGAAAACAAGTTTTTCAGGTTGCTCGCCCATGCAGTGTGGCTCTGACAGGGCTTCATGGCGTAAAACTTCTGGAAGCAGGGATGTGAAGTATTTCAGACCGCGCTGAACAGATTCAACTGAATGGTGCTGTGTATGAGGAATGTCAGCAATGAAGATGGATTGGAAATTTGGAAATGCTCTCCTTGGAGGACAGAAAGGCGAAAGCTGGAATGTTTGAAGTTTAGAACAAAGGGTCAATCTAACAGTACTAAAGGCGCAGATTCAATCAACACAAAAGGGAATTTGACAGTCATGTTACAAGTAACAATGTGTAGAGTTACACAGAGAAGACAAGAGAATTACACTAAAAGAGACACACATTTACTCATTGCGGAGAGCAGCACAACTAAGTTGGGCTGTATGGCCTCTATCTGGTTGTAACAACTTTGTGATTCTGAGTGAAATCTGAATGTGGAAGTAACAGAATGTGGGACATGAGATAAAGGTTATGTTTACGCAGGTGAGACACATCTGCACAACAACCATGCAGGTTTTTGAATTCATTCTTGAAGGTACATGCCACATGTCAAATGAAATGCCTAAAAAGCATATGGGCCCACCAAGCTGAATGGTGAAGTGGGAGCATGTTGGGCCCATGACCGAGAGGTTGATGGAGCCACCCCATCCTCTCCTGTTCACTGCAGGCACATGACATTTTCTTCTGCAGTTTTTGTTATGATGAGCTTTCTGCTTCATGTGTCTGAAATTAATCATTCATACTGATAGACAGGTGAGGTGACATACTTGCCAAGGTCAAGGTCTCAATACTTTACTCCGATTCACCGTCGGTCTTCGCTAAATTGGGATAAAACTGGGGAAGCTGAAACACATTACTTCCAGTATTTACCCCAAGAAATGCAGTTATGCACATGCTGTTTCCGACATGAAGAACAAAACGATCATCATGTTGGAGACAGCGTCAAGATAAAGACACAGTTCACCATTATTAAGGACAGATATCACCGACTGTGATTAACTACAGAGAAATACAAGAGAAGAACAGTCGCCATGGACTGGATGTGCTGAACGGCTTCTTTTTACTCAGCAAAGACGCCATGGGTTTATGACATCACTCTCCCTGTCTCTGTGAGGGAGCGGGTGGGGGAGAAACAATGGCTCATTATTAACCCTCCCTTCCACGTTGTACAGTCTGCAGCCCCGCAACTCAGGGCCGTTGAGGGTAACTCTCAGTGAGGAGTGTTTCACTCAAATTTTCTTAATCTGGGACTGTTGGTGTCAGATATTAACTCCAGGTCTCGGTGCAGCAAATGAACATACGCCCGCGTTGCCAAGGTGATAGTTGCAGTGTTTCTGTGTGCAAGCACATTCTGAATACCAAAAGTGCTGTAGTGAAAGTTCCCAGTTTAATTTGCTGAATTGACAAAACTCCAGTTTCATCACGGCTCTTTCTCGGCAGCTCTCCAAGATTCTGTCTGTCTCTGCTAAACGTCATTCGACAAAAGATGCAAATTGCCATTTCCAATTTGCTGCACAAACCTGATTCCATTGCTTCTGTTGCTTCCATCTCCCAGTGCTTGCGAGGGAGCTATGGAGCATATACCATCTCCCAGCACTGCCTGTCCGTGGAGGGAAATGGTTTAATGCAGCTGTCAATGGAGAGAACCCTGTCCCAGCGGAAGGGACAAATAGCATTGTCTCAGGAACAGGGAAGCAGAGGAAGAAGATGTTCTTTGCTGTTTTCACTGCCTGAAGCAAAGGGGTTTAATTGTCTAATCAATATGTTCATAGATGTTATTACACACATCTGTAGCAGCTGGGCCTTGAACTCTGGTCTCCTACTTCTGAGGTAGGGACACTATCGCTGCCTGAGTAGCATCTGATTTATTGTTAATGGGGAAATAACCAGACTGGTTCGTTGGTCTCGTGGCCTGATTGTCACTGCAGTTGGATGTTGTGAGTGTGAGAAGTTGCAGGTTTGAATCCTGTATGAGGCTTTGCTGCCTTTGACATTTTTTTTAATCTTTGGGAGAACAAGGAGGTGGTTCATTATGAAATCGGTTTTGGTCTGTGATCCGAAAGGGCCCTAACTGTGTATGTTTCAAACGCATCCAATTCACCTGATGAAGGAGCCATATTTTGAAAGCTTGTGATTTTAGATTAACCTGTCGGTCTGTAACCTGGTGTCGTGTGACTTCTGACTTTATATCACATTCGGAGGAAACTGAATCAGGTTTAGATGATGATTCTGCTCATGGTAAACTGGCTCCCTCACTGGTGAAGCGTGATATTAAAACAAGCATGTCTACTTTAACTGCCCTTAAATACACGTACTCTGTTTTCTGACCCTGGTCAGTGGAAAGAATTTCCCGCTATCAACTTAATCAAACTGCCCAAACCCACTGCTATCCACCTCCAACATTATAAACAGCACCAAACCTGTCAGCTGGTAGCTGGAAAATAAAAAGGAAATAAAACAGATAACCCAGTTTCCAGCTTCGTAAACCGTTCAAAGCACGGTGTGAACCAGACCCAGGGGAGAGTTAAGGGTGACATTTCTGATTGTCAAATCACCTTTCCCTTTTTTAAGATACTAGGATATTGACTCTGATGTTCTCGATGCCATTACCTGATCTGAGACATTGAAATATCCTGAATTCAATGTAAAAATGTAGGAACTGGCACAATAATATACTTAGGAACAGACAAAAAGCAGAAAGACACGAAGGGAGGTGGGCCCGGCTGCAGGGGAGCCTGTTCCCGGTGACACCGATGTCTCAGCAGTGGGTGGGATCAGACCGTTTCCGAGTGTCCACAATGAATGCCCGAGACATTATTCTGGAAATGTGAAACAACAAAGGTTCTTCTTGTCAAATCATAATCTTAATCTGAAATTACATTCTCTGACTGTAATTACTCCATGGGTGGAGGTGATGAGTCACTTTCCTGTAATTCACAGCACGTAAGGACAGCAATGATGCCAGCTGTGAGGGGATTCCAGGATGGAGACCCAGTAAAACTGAGGGAACAGGGCTATATTTCCAACTGAGGATGGTGAGATGCTTAGAGCGGGCAATGTGGATGGTAGTTTTCTCATGTATCTGTTGTCATTATCTTTCTCGATAGAAGCAAACTCTCACTGGACTGATTGTGGCCAATTCAGTGTATATTCTGTGTGTGAGCAGGAAATTAATTTTGTTTGAGTAATTCACACAAGAGAAAGAGATTTTTATTTCCTGAAAGAATTGCATCCAGGGCTGGGCGATGCAAGCTCTGATTCCTTACCACCGAAACATGAGATGTACTGACAGTCAGCCTTGCGACCTGACTTGTACACGTTCTCGGTCCATTCTTCACATCAGAAACAACTTCACCAAAAAAGTTTCCTTATCCGAGCTTCGAAACAGTTTGTATTATCGCCCTGAGTTTCAATGTGAAGAAAGCGGAGCTGTGACAATCAGAAGATGTTCAGTAGGTGTACTGCAGCGAGGTACAAACAGGTTGATGCTAACAGGAGAGATAATGGGAACTACAGATGCTGGAGAATCCAAGATAACAAGGTGTGAAGCTGGATGAACACAGCAGGCCAAGCAGCATCTCAGGAGCACAAAAGCTGACATTTCGGGCCTAGACCCTTCATCATAGAGGGGGATGGCGAGAGGGTTCTGGGATAAATAGGGAGGGAGGGGGAGGCGGACTGAAGATGGAGAGAAAAGAAGATAAGTGGAGAGGAGAGTATGGGTGGGGAGATAGGGAGGGGATAGGTCAGTCCAGGGAAGACGGACAGGTCAAGGAGGTGGGATGAGGTTAGTAGGTAGGGAATGGAGGTGTGGCTTGGGGAGGGAGGAAGGGATGGGCGAGAGGAAGAACAGGTTAGGGAGGCGGAGATGAGCTGGGCTGGTTTTGGGATGCAGTGGGAGGAGGGGATGAGCTGAGTTGGTTTTGGGATGCAGTGGGGGGAGGGGAAGAGCTGGGCTGGTTGTGTGATGCAGTGGGCGGAGGGACAAACTGTGCTGGTTTTGGGATGCGGTGGGGGAAGGGGAGATTTTGAAGCTGGTGAAGCCCACGTTGATACCATTGGGCTGCAGGGTTCCCAAGCGGAATATGAGTTGCTGTTCCTGCAACCTTCGGGTGGCATCATTGTGGCATTGCAGGAGGCCCATGATGGACATGTCGTCTGAGGAATGGGAGGGGGAGTTGTAATGGTTCGCGACTGGGAGGTGCAGTTGTTTGTTGCGAACTGAGCGGAGGTGTTCTGCAAAGTGGTCCCAAAGCCTCCACTTGGTTTCCCCGATATGGAGGGAGCCACACCGGGTATAATGGATACAGTATACCACATTGGCAGATATGCAGAAAACCTCTGCTTAATATGGAAAGTCATCTTGGGGCCTGGGATAGGGGTGATTCCAGAACCCTCATCACATCCCCCTCTCTGATGAAGGGTCTGGGCCCAAAACGTCAGCTTTGGTGCTACTGAGATACTGGTTGACCTGTTGTGTTCATGCATCTTCACAAGTTGATGCTGACAGGAGCTTGTTTTGAGGCACTGAGCTGCGGTGAAGTGGCTACCAGATTAAAGCCATCCGTTTTCAGAGTTCTGGCAGGTAAGGGCCAGCGGTTTCTCGCTGAATTTGTTCACAGTCTTGATTCAAAGAGTCCATGATTCAAAGTATGAAAGTACGTTTCACTGGATTGGGTCATAAACTAGTGCAGTGACTGTGAATAAAACGATGGCAAGTTCCACAGAGAAACAGGCGACAGCGAAGCAGGCTCCTGAGGACAAATGTGCTTCCTTTGCCAATGTTCACAGCTTCACAAAGCGGGGCCCACTGAAGTGAAGCTGTGACAATGATTACCTTTGCTGATGCTCACCTCGAGAACACATTTCTCCTTTGGTCCTGGTTAACATCATAACTTGACAAGATGTATTGCATGGAGCTGCGTGTAAGGCCCGTGGCATAATGGGTACCATGCCTGACTTCAGATTAGACGATTGTAAGTTTAAGTCCGATCTGGCTCGATTGCACCCAGCAGCTTTTTGACATATGTTTCCAAAGAGGAATGTGGGACAGGTGTTATTGTTGTCAGATTCCCAGGGGCGGAATTAATTGGAAATTAAAAGCTGCATGCGAGCATCAAAGAACAAAGAACTTCAGTAAGGCGGTTGATAATGGACCCCATGGCAGGCTGGTGGAGAAAGTGAAGTCACATGGGGTCCAGGGTGTGATAGGTAGATGGATAAAAAAAACTGGATAGGCAACAGGAGACAGTGGGTAGTAGTAGAAGGGAGTTTCTCAAATTGAAGAGCTGTAACCAGTGGTGTTCCACAGGGATCTGTGCTGGGGCTACTGTTGTTTGTGATATATGTAAATGATTTGGAGGAAGGTGTAGGTGGTCTGATCAGCAAGTTTGCAGATGACACTAAGATTGGTGGAGTAGCAGATAGTGAAGGGGACTGTCAGAGATTTCAGCAGAATATAGATAGACTGGAGATTTGGGCAGATAAATGGCAGATGGAGTTCAATCCGTGAAAATGCGAGATGATGCATTTTGGAAGATCAAATTCAAGGGCAATCTATATAGTAAATGGAAAAGTCCTCGGGAAAATTGATGAACAGAGAGATCTGGGTGTTCATGTCCATTGTTCCCTGAAGGTGACAACGCAGGTCAATAGGGTGGTCAAGAAGGCATATGGCATGCTTTCCTTCATTGGGCGGGGTATTGAGTACAAGAGTTGGCAGGTCATGTTGCAGTTGTATAGGACTTTGGTTCGCCAACAGTTGGAGTACTGTGTACAGTTCTGTTCGCCACATTACCAAAAGGATGTGAATGCTTTGGAAAGGGTGCAGAGGAGGTTCACCAGGATGTTGCCTGGTATGGAGGGCATTAGCTATGAAGAGAGGTTGAGCAGATTAGGATTATTTTCATTAGAAAGACTGAGATTGAGGGGGGACCTGATTGAGGTCTATAAAATCATGAGGGGGAGAGACAGGGTGGATAGCAAGAAGCTTTTTCCCAGAGTGGGGGACTCAATTACCGGGGTCATGAGTTCAAAGTGAGAGGAGGAAAGTTTAAGGGAAAATGCGTGGAAAATTCTTTACACAGAGGGTGGTGGGTGCCTGGAACGCATTGCCAGCGGAGGTGGTAGACGCAGGCTCGTTAGCGTCTCTTAAGATATATTTGGGCAGGTACATGGATGGGCAGGGAGCAAATGGACACAGACTGTTCGAAAATAGATGACAGGTTTGACAGAGGATCTTGATCAGTGCAGGCTTGGAGGACCGAAGGGCCTGTTCCTTTGCTGTAGGTTTCTTTGTTCTTTGGGTTGGGAACAAAAGATGGGGAGGGAGTGAATGAGTAATGGATGAAGCGAGTGAGCGAGAAGCAGAGGAAGGGAGGGAGCAATGGATTGGGAGGGAGGGAAAAGGGGGGGGCAAGGGAGTGAGGAATGGGAAGCGAACGAGTGAGGGAGTGAGTTACGGGGAGAGAATGAGGCATAGGGAGGGAGTGAGGGAATTAAAGATGGTAAGAGAGTGAGATACAGGGAGGGAGCAAGGGATGGGGGAGGGGGCAAGGGACGGGCAGGGAGGGGCGGGGAGTGAGGGAGCAAGGGACGGGTTTCGAGGGAGCAAGGGATGGGAGCGTGGGACAGGGAGCTAGAGACGGATAGGGAGGGAGCAAGCTAGGGTTTGAGAGTGGGGGAGTGAGGGAGAACCTGACGTGTGGGAGGCAGGGAGCGAGGTATGAGGGAAAGAGCGATGGGGAGAGAGCGAGGGACCAGGACGGGGGAGGAAAGAGGGAGTGTTGTAGGGAGCGAGGGGCATAGGGGGAGGGTGGGAAGAAGGGACGGACTGGGAGGAAGGGAGCAAGCGAGGGACAGGGAGCAAGGGAGTGAGGCATGGGATGGAAGGGAACAAGGGACAGGGGTAGGGAGGGAGACAGGGATGGGGCGGGTGTGAAAAAAACAGGGATGGAGGGAGGGAGCAAGCGAGGGAGTGGGAGAGAGGGAGGGAACAAGGGACACGGTGGAAAGTAGAGAGGAGTGGGAGAGGTAGCGAGGGACGAGGAGGTAGCGAGGAATGGAGAGGTAGAGAGGGAGCAATGGATGGGGAGGCAGAAAGGGAATGAGGGATGGGAAGGGAGCACAGAAGTGAGCGAGGCAGGGAGAGTGGGATGGAGTGAAAGAGAGAGGGTCGGAGCAAGTGAGCAAGGGACAGGGAGGGAGGGACCGAGGGACGAGGTGGGATGGAGCAAGGGATGGGGAGGGAGTGCGTGAGGAAGAGAGGGACAGGGAGGGAGCAAGAGACCATGAGGGAGGGAGCAAGGGATTGAGTGACGGGAAGGGAGGGAGCGATTGAGTGAGGGACAGGGATAGAGCGAGGCACAGGGAGGGGGCGAGGGAGTTAAGGATGGCGAGGGAGTGAGGTATGGGGAGAGTGCAAGGGATAGGGAGAGAGGGAGCAAGGAACGGGGAGGGAAGAACGGGGAGCGAGGGAGTAAGGGACAGGGAAAAAGGGACGGTGGCGTGGGATCGGGAGCGAGGGATTGGGTGACGGGGACGAAGGGAGCGAGTGAGGGTTTGAGGGATGGGGAGCAAGGGACGTGTGGGATGCATGGAGTGAGGGATGAGGGAGGGAGTGACGGGGAGGGATGGAGGGAGGGAGGGAGCCAGGGATGGGGAGGGTATGAAGGACAGGGATGGAGGGAGGGCGCAAGGGACAGAGTGGGAGAGAGGGAGGAAACGAGGGGGAGGGTGGGAGATAGCGAGGGACGGGGAGGTAGCGAGGTAAGGGGAGGGAGGGAGGAATGAGGGACAGGGAGGGTGGTAACAACGGATGGGGAGAGAGACAGGGAGCAATGGATGGGTATGCAGAGAGGGAATGAGGGATGAGAAGGGAGTGAGCCACGGAGAGAGGAATGCACTTAAAGAGAGAGGGTTTACGTGAGTGAGCAAGGGACAGTGAGGCAGGGAGGGATCAAGGGAAGGGGAGGGAGGGAGCAAGAGATGGGGAGGGAGTGAGTGATGAAGCGAGGGATGGGGAGTGAGGGAGGGACGGTGAAGGAGCAAGGGACAGGGAGTGAGTGAGAGACACGGAGTGACTGGCAGGGAAGGAGCGAGGGATGGGGAGGGAGAGTGAAGTGGACAGTGAGCAACAGGGAGAGAGCGAGGGACAGTGACAGGGACGGACAAGGAGGGGATAGGTACAGGGAGGAAGCAAAGAACAGGAAGAGAGGGTCAGGGAGGTAAACAGGGTTGGACGGGCAGGGAGGGAGCCTGTCTCTCTCCAGCTGAGCTTCTTCAACACAAAGACAAACAACAATATAGTTTGCTGTGCTGCTTGGCACTTTTTAATGAACGTTAATTACATATTGAACTTATGGTTGCAGTCAGTGGAATGGTGCCTTTTCTCTTGGCCTGTGAGTTGAGAGAAACATTGACATGTTTCCCTGTGACCCCCTGTGGGATAAGGTTGGATAAACCGGCACTACCCTCAGTCTGTTACCAGAGCGACAGGCTGCTTCATTGCTGAAACATTGAACTGAAATGAGAAAATCCTGGATGGATTGATTAATGAGTGAATTTGATTGATTGATGAATTTGGGTAAAGGGATATTTCAGCACATTCTTCAGCTGCTGCCTGAACTTAGTCTGGGTCACGGCATAAATCGCGGTGTTTGCGCAGCAACTGAGGAGCTGCAGCATGAAGTCCAATTCCTGCACAAAGCCATGTAAATACACAAAGTAAAACCCAATCCACCACATCCGGTACCATATAGAATACACCATGAACATTGACCATAACAGGATGAAATTGGCCGAGATCACAAACAGTAAAATGATGGATTTTTTTCGATTTCTCACTTCTGTGTCACACTGACCATCCCCATTGGTGTGAGCCCGGAGTCTCCTGCGGGCTCTGCTGGTCACTAAAATGTGTCTGACGGTGAAAACATTGAGCAGCAGAATCAGGAGAAATGGGAGAGTCGGGGTTCGAATGTGATGGAGGAACTCGATTGTGACCCAGTCACGAGAGAGCTCAACACCGTCTGTTACAAAACAAAACCAGTCGGAATTCCCGAGCCGATAGCGAGCTGTGAACATAAAATACCAGAAAATCTTCTTTAAACAGCTCAGCACAGTCACTGTTCCCAGAGCCACAGCCGCTGTTTTCTCACTGCAATATTTACTTTTCAGCTTCTGGTAACAAATGGCCACAAGATGATCAAAGGTGAAAGTGACGGTGAACCAGACAGAACAGCCAGTGGCTGCATAAAGCAGGACGGCGTGGATATTACACACGGGGATGTACAACAGGAAATAAAACTGTTCCGGATAAACAATGGGAATGTGTCTCAGGATCAGGTCGAGGATAATGACCAGTAGATCCGCCACTGCCATGGCCCCCAGGTAACGTCTGACACATGGAGACAATCCACAATCTTTATAAAGCAGGACGCAGATCGTCACTACATTAACTGTGAGGCAGGAAAATAAATAAATTACACATCAGCCTGGAGGCAAATTTACCAGTTTGATTGAGGACCCAATGACATTTTCAATTGTATCACTGATTCATTGAAAAAAAAATGAAGCTGAAATAACCAGTAGTAATGTCAGGTAAGATGCAACATACTCGCCCTTCCGCAAGACACAACACAGATCCATCAGAACAGATGGTTTCCAGAACATTCTCACACACTCGATCAGTTGAGAGCAGGCACACGTCACTTCTTTACAGTTCCAGTAAGGAGGGTGAAGATGTTGGCTTCCTGAAGAATTTTCTCCCAGTTCCTTGAAGACAAATGGAGGTTGGAAATTTCTGTCTTTTATTCGATATTCTTGTTAATTATCAGTAGTGAAGAATTAACAAGAATACCCCGAGCCTGGCAAAAAAGGGGCAATTGCACCAATATTCATCGAAAGGGTCACAGAGGTTGGGGTCGATGGGCTAATGCAAAGAAGGACCGTTCTCTTACCAGACCCATCGAGCATGGCCTGAGCTCACCACCCAGCTCAGTGCAGTATGTGTGGTCTGAGGAAATGTCCAGCAACAACAGGTCAAGCAACAATAAACTTCCCCAGTAACAAAGTGTGAAGCTGGATGAACACAGTCGGCCAAGCAGCATCTCAGGAGCACAAAAGCTGACGTTTCGGGCCTAGGCCCTTCATCAGAGAGGGGGCTGGGGAGAGGGGTCAGGAATAAATAGGGAGAGAGGGGGAGGCGGACCGAAGATGGAGAGAAAAGAAGATAGGTGGAAAGGAGAATATAAGTGGGGAGGTAGGGAGGGGATATGTCAGTCAGTGGAGGATGGACAGGTCAAGGAGCAGGGATGAGTTTAGTAGCTGGGAAATGGAGGTGCAACTTGAGGTGGGAAGAGGGGATAGGTGAGAAGAAGAACATGTTAGGGAGGCGGGGACGAACTTGGGCTAGTTTTATGATGCAGTGGGAGGAGGGGACGAGCTGGGCTGGTGTTGGCATGCGTGGGGGAGGGAAAGACATGTCCATCATGGGCCTCCTGCAGTGCCACAATGATGCCACCTAAAGGTTGCAGGAACGGCAACTCATATTCCGTTTGGGAACCGTGCAGCCCAACGGTATCAATGTGGATTTGACAAGCTTCAAAACCTCCCCTTCCCCCAATGCATCCCAAAATCAGCCCAGCTCATCCCCGCCTCCCTAACCTGTTCTTCCTCTCACCTGTCCCCTCCTCCCACCTCAAGCCACACCTCCATTTTCCAGCTACTAACCTCATCCCGCCTCTTTGGCCTGTCCGTCCTCCCTGGACTGTCTTATCTCGTTCCTAACTCTCCACCTACGCTTTCCTCTCCATCTATCATCTCCTCTATCCATCTTCGGTCCTCCTCCCTCCCCTCTCCCAATCCCCCTCTCTGATGAACGGTCTAGGCCCAAAACGTCGGCTTTTGTGCTCCTGAGATGCTGCTTTGACTGCTGTGTTCATCCAGCTCCACACTTTGTTATCTTGGATGCTCCAGCCTCTGCAGTTCCCATTATCTCTAATAACCGTTCCCGCTCTGTCAGGATAAACATCACCGTATTCTCTCTGCTCCCTATCTCTATCTGTCTGTCTCTCTTTCTCTCAGGCCTCTGCTACTCCACTGAAATGAAAATGCTGCCTGGATTCAACACTCTTGACTGGTTTACTCCATCCAACTCACCATTTCCCCCAAAAAACCCACACCATCACTAATATCAGGACCATCCACTTTCACCCTCACTGCCTCCCTTCCTTTCCATCATTCCAGGAGAAACATCCTGGAATAGGACAGAATAGGACAGCTCCGTCCACCCCGGCCACCGCCATGTGGAGAGGAGCTTGGTTTGAGATGGAGAGAATGGGTATATGACCCATGTGGAGATTACGAAACATCCCTGTCCCAACAAACGAGTAAGGAGTAATGTTCAGTGAAGGGTAATTCTCACTTTAAACCCACTGTCAGTTCCATTCCCACCTGGCACAGTTTAGAAACCGTGCCCCTGATGCCATCTCCCTTTTTATATCGAGCCGGTACAAATGGAATCCCCACGGCCTTGGTGGGCAGGAGGGTGGGCTCACAACACATCGTCTCCACCAGCTCCCAGGAAGGGAGCACGGAGCCTCCCTCCTCCACCTCCTCCTTCAGACAGCTCAGATACTGAAATAAACCTGTAATATTTACTAGTCTCCCAACTTGTCCTTACATCTTCAATAATCAAGCATTGAAAATCTCACAGAGCCACAGTCTCCATGGAACAACTGAAATACTGTCACACTCACTGGAGAGAGCAAATACTAATGTACTCGCATGGAGTGACTCAAATAATGAAATGCTGTCCACGGAATAACAGAAATCCTGCCACACACCAGATGGAATGAATGAAATATTGACAAACCACAGATTAAGCGGAACCCTGATGGTCTCCCCTCATCTGCGTAAGCGTCAGTGCATTTGTGTGACTGTGCTGTTTGATGTGAAGCAATGCCACCCTCTGCTGCTCCCCACACTCCATTGCACAGGTAGCAGCAGAGGATGAGAACCATCAGGTGTATAGGGACTGGACATCCATAGTGAAAATGAGGCGTTGGGAACAGGGGGATTGGAAGTTCTGGTGGAGGTCCAGGGCGTGGGTTATGTCTCAGACGAAGGTCGGGAGTTCCTGGGCCAAGGGGGAGAAAATGGAGTCCAGATAGGTGGAGATGAGTTCGGTTGGGCAGGAACAGATGGAGACAATGGGTCGACCAGGGCAGGCAGGTTTGTGGATTTTGGGAAGGAGTTAGAAGTGGGCGGGTTGGGGTTGGGGAATGATGAGGTTGGAGGCTGTGGGTGCGAGGTCACTAGATGTGATGAGGTTGCGGACGGTTTGGGCGATGATAGTTTGCTGCTCGGGAGTGGGGTCATTATCAAGGGGGCGGTAGGAAGAGGTTTCGGAGAGTTGGCATTAGGCCTCAGCGATGTAAAGGTCAGTATGCCATACTACAACTGCGCCTTGTCCTTTCTGGTGAAGGGTCTAGGCCCAAAACGTCAGTTTTTGTGCTCCAAAGATGCTGCTTGGCCTGCTCTGTTCTCCAGCTCTACATTTTGTTATCTCGGATTCTCCAACATCTGCAGTTCCTATTATCTCTGAGAACCATCAGGGATGTATTTATTCAGAGTAGGGCTGGGAGGGCGGGAGCTCATGACACCATCCCAACTAATTTCATATTTGTGTCCTTAACTAAATGTCTTATTCAAGTTGTAACTGCATCTTCTCCCATCACTTCCTCTGGAAGTTCATTCCGCACACAAATGACTCTCTGTGGAAAATAATTACCCCTCATATCTTTTTAAAATCTTTACTCCTCTAAACCTAAAATACTCTCCTAGTCTTGAAATCCTTCACCCTAGGGAAATACACCTGTCATTCAATTCATCTGACCCTTCATGATTTTATAAACATCAATAAAGCCAACTCTTAATCTCCAATGCTCCAGTGAAAAACTCCCAGTCTATCCAAACTCTCCTTCTACCTCAAACTAACCATTCCCAGCAACAGCGTCAGGAATGCCTTCTGAAACCTTTCCAGCTTAGTATTATCCTTCCTGTACCAGTGCCACCAGAACTGGTTACAATGCTCTCGAACAGGCTTCACCAATGTCCTGTACAACCTCAACACAATGTCTGGACTCATGAACTCAAAGGCCTGAGCAATGAAGGCAGCATACTAAATGCCTTCTTACCTCCCTGCCGATTTGTGTCTCTGTTCTAAACACAACCAAAGGCCCTACTTTTAAATGTGTTCGTCTCACCCTCATATGTTTTACCAAAATGCAATGCCTTGCATTTCCCAAATTAAACACCATCTGCCACATCACAGCCCAGTGAGTGATACTCCCACTTTATTTCCCCAAAGATCCTGAGCTTGGTTTGCCTTGTCTCGGCAGGAAAAGGAGGGAGCCACTGGTGAGAAGACATTGGAATATGATTTTTTGTTTTGTACCATTTAATGGTTTTAGGAAGAGAGCATTCACACGTTAAAGGCGAGAAACAGAGATATGCAATCGGTCTTTTGCAATCAGAAATTATGCTCTTTCGTTATCTCTTGTTTTCAGTAATAATATCTATTTGAGATCCTTCAGAGCACGGTGTGTGTCTGCAGGATTTCGTTCACTAACGTAACAGTCTACAGATAATAGCCATTAAATTGGAAATCACAGCCATGTAATTAACGATGTCAATAGTTTATCTCGATGGCAGAGCATATGCACTCAACATCGTATAGCTGGTGTAAATACCTTGTATTTGTTTAACAATAAACAACTGTTCCCTGTGTAAATCAGTAAAATTAACCAGAATTTAGGAATCCAAACTTAGCTGAATGCGGGTACTTAAAAAGCGACTAAAAATCTGGGCATGGTTTAGGCCTTGTGCAGTGGTTGGTGTCCATGCCACTGAGGCAGAGCGCTGGATTTGAGTCCCATCCCGAACTTGTGATAATGTCCCCAGCTGTGGAACCGAACTTCTGGATTCAAATCCTGCCCGTTTCATAGGCGTGTGACAGCATGTCAGAACAGGATGATGAGCAAACATACAGGAGAATAATGTTGCCGATTCAGGGGCTTTTGCAGTGTGGTCGAGATTCAAATCTCAAAGAGGTATTTCAGAATACATCTGAACAAGGTGATTAAAATTATTTTAGAATAGTGATTTTCTCGAGGAGAAGAGGCACCCATTTTGAATTTTAGGATTTAGGCCCAGGATGACAGAAGGCATAGCCATTCGTATTGATTGGAGCAAAATTTGCACCTTATAGATGTTTGCAAAATCATGAAGGGTATGGGCATGGTAAATAGCCAAGAACTTTTTGCCCGAGTAGGGGAATCCAAAATTAGAAGGCATAGGTTTAAGGTGAGAGGGGAAAAAACTTAAAAACGACCTAAGAAGCAACCTTTTCACGCAGAGGATGAAGTGTGTATGGAACAAAGTGCCAGAGGAAGTAGTGGAGGCAATTAAAAGTCACATTTAAAAGGAACCTGAGTGGGTATATGAATAGGAAGGGTTTAGAGGGATATGGGCCAATGCTGGCAAATGGGACTCGATTCATTGGCGATCTGGTCGTCATGGACGAATTGGGGTTTGTTTCCATGCTGTGCCTCTTTATGAGTAATTCATCCAATTGACCACGATCTCTTTGTAATCTTCGGTAAACTTCTCTCCTGTCCACGATAAAACCAGTCTTGGTATCATCTGCAAACTTGCTGATTGTGCCTTCTATAATTCACACCGAAGTCACTTTTGTAAATGACAAGCAAATATAGATCCAACACCGATTTCTGCGGATCACCGCTGGTCATAATCTTCCAGTCTGAGAAACAACCCTCCACGATCACCTGTCTCCTCCCATTAAGCAGAAATACACAGAAACACACACACACAGGCATATAGGGACACAGACACAGTTGTGTCTATAAGACAGGGATAGATAAATTTTCATTAATAAGGGGTTCAAGGGTTACGTTGACACGGCAGGAGAATTGTGGTGAACATTACTGAACAGAGACAATGGGAATGTGCGATAGGTTTGAGGGATTGAATGGTCACATCTGCTCCTATTTGTTGTGCTCCTTAAAGAAGAGGTGACTTGCTGTGAGGTTGACACACTTTAAGGAGTCTCCTAACTAAGATTGAGATCTGGGCATTGCTTTCTTTGTAATATTATGCTTTCCCTCGTGTTGTCGTCCCCAGGGAACATTGAAGACTCTGTTGTTAAAGATATTTAATCCTGACCTCAACTGACCTTTGATGATGAGCAGAGTCAATATTTATTGGTCATGAATAGGAAAGGGGTGTTCAGCCCCAAACAGACCAGCCATGATCTTTTTAAATTGAGCAGCAAGCTTGAAGGGTCCAAATGGTCAACTGCAGCTCCTACCTGATGTGTTGTTACCTCGCTCCATCCCTTGAGGATGTGACAGATGTAAAGGAAGACCCATTCAGTCAGCCAGGATTATGACATGATGGGAGGAGACCATTCTCACCCTCGAAAGAGTTACATAGGAATAGAATGAAATATCCAGTCATAGATTCATTGAGATATACAGCATGGATGCAGACCATATGTCCCAACTGAACCATCATGTTCAGATTTCCTGAATGAATCTAGCCCCATTTTCCAGTATTTTGTCCATACCCCTCCCTTAACCATCCCTATTCATATAACCATCCAGATGCCTTTCAAATGGTGTAGTTGTACCACCCTCCACCACTTCCTATGGCAGCTAATTCATACACGCACCACCCTCTGCAGGAAAATGTTGTCCTTTAAGTTGCGTTCAAATATTTCACCTCTCACCTTAACCTATATCCCCTCATTTTGGACTCCCCACACCAGGGAAAAGACCATGCTTCTTTACCCTGATTTCCCATAATTTTATAAACCGCTACAAGGCCACCCAACAATGACAATTGTTTTTTTTTGCACAGTGACTGCAGCAATTTTTCCACACAGCACCCACAGCCAAAAATGACATTAATTATTAAGATTATCTGTAATGGTGGTACTGTTACAGGAACAAAAGTAACCCGGGTTAATAGGAAATTTCCCCTCCTACTAAATATGTTTCCAGGGAAAATTAAGCACTGCATTGAGAGGCCAGACAAGATTTATTGCTACATCTAAAAGAAGCATTTTTGATCATGCAGTGTGTTAGGCTATATTCTGTACTTGCCTTTTTAATCTCTCAAGGATCAGAATCATTGACAGTCCTACCTCTGCCTGATGACCTGACAACAAATGGCCCTAACAGTGTATTGCTGAGCTCAGATACACTTCGACAACCAACTACACACCACTGGAGGAGACCATGCAACCTTTCCTGGCGGCTACACAGGAACAGGGAGCCCTGGTTCGCTAAAATTAAATACAGAGCAGAAATAACGACTTGCTTTTACATTGGAAAGCTGTACCTAATGGAACTCCTCAAGGACCTGTGTGAGGTCAACAATTTATGATCCGGGTTAATGATTTGGATGAAGGGCTGGTTGGATTAGTTCTTAAGTTATAAGTAAACCAGGACAGTATCCATTAAGATGTCAAGTGGAGGCACAGCATCGAAAACGAGCATCTATATTGCCAACGGGATGTTCGTGTGCAAACCTTGGGTAAAGAAAATAAAACAGTACAATATGGGTCATGGGAAGATTTTGTTTTGCAGAAAGGATAAAACAACAGTTAATTATAGGACTGGAGAGAAAATGCAGGGTTCGATGCAACAGAGGGATTTGTGTGTCCTGGTAAATGAATCACAGAAAGTTGGTCTGAAGATGCCGCGAGTGAATTGCAAAGTAAATGGAATGAAGTTGTTTCTTGCAAAGAGTGTCAGGTATGACCTCAGGGATGTTTTCCTGCATCTGTACAGGGCATTGCAGAGAGCACATCTGATGCACTGCGTGTAGTTATGAATCCCTGAACTGGAAATAAAAGTAAATCCACTGCCTTCAAAACTTTTCCAAGATGTTTCTCTTGACTCAGTCTAGGGATGAACGCATTAAGTTATGGAGGATAAACAGTATAAGCCAGAGAATGACAAATGTTTTTATTGGCCATATGAGTTCTTGTGGAGAGTGTAGCTGGTGGATATCTGATGGATATTTCCTTATTATGGGAGAACATAACTGGGGAATAATTTAAAAATTAGACAAATTCTGAAGAATGTTCCCTGGATCTGAAACATTAACTCTGATTGGTCTTCTCAGATGTTGCCAGACCTGCTGAGCTTTCCAAGTAATTTCTGTATTTGTTTAAGAATTAGACACATTCCTTTTTAAACATATATTGTGAAGACATGAAACAGTTTATTTTTAAATTACACAGGCATGTATCAAAATAACTTTAAACCAAGTGAATGAAACCTTTGAAGAGCAGGTGTGCATGCTGGAATGGATAGAGATAGTGGCAGCTGATGTGCTGAAAATTTTGTCAAACATTAAGATTGACAAGTCGCCAGGTCCGGACCAGATTTGTCCTCGGCTGCTTTGGAAAGCGAGAAATGCAATTGCTTCGCTACTTGCGAGGATCGTTGCATCCTCGCTCTCCACTGGAGTCGTACCTGAGGACTGGAGAGAGGCAAATGAAATTCCTCTCTTCAAGAAAGGAAATAGGGAAATCCCTGGCAATTACAGACCAGTATGTCTCACGTCTGGGGTCTGAAAGGATTCTGAGGGACAGGATTTATGACCATCTGGAAGAGCATAGCTTGATCAAATGCAGTCAACACTGCTTTGTGAGGGGCAGGTCATGCCTCACAAACCTTATGGAGTTCATTGAGGATGTGACTAGAAAGGTTGATGAGGGACGAGGTGTGGATGTGGTGTATATGGACTTCAGTAAGGCATTTGATAAGGTTCCCCATGGTAGGCTCATTCAGAAGGTCAGGAGGAATGGGATCCAGGGGAACTTAGCTGCTTGGATACAGAATTGGCTGGCCAACAGAAGACAGCGAGTGGTAGTAGGAGGAAAATATTCTGCCTGGAAGTCAGTGGTGAGTGGGGTTCCAAAGGGCTCTGTCCTTGGGCCTCTACTGTTTGCAATTTTTATTAATGACTTGGATGACGGGATTGAAGGATGGGTCAGCAAGTTTGCAGACGACACAAAGGTCGGAGGGGTCGTTGACAGTATAGAGGGCTGTTGTAGGCTGCAGCGGGACATTGACAGGATGCAGAGATGGGCTGAGAGGTGGCAGATGGAGTTCAACCTGGATAAATGCGAGGTGATGCATTTTGGAAGGTCGAATTTGAAAGCTGAGTACAGGATTAAGGATAGGATTCTTGGCAGCGTGGAGGAACAGAGGGATCTTGGTGTGCAGATACATAGATCCCTTAAAATGGCCACCCAAGTGGACAGGGTTGTTAAGAAAGCATATGGTGTTTTGGCTTTCATTAGCAGGGGGATTTAGTTGAAGAGTCGTGAGGTCTTGTTGCAGCTCTATAAAACTTTGGTTAGACCGCACTTGGAATACTGCATCCAGTTCTGGTCGCCCTGTTATAGGAAAGATGTGGATGCTTTGGAGAGGGTTCAGAGGAGGTTTACCAGGATGCTGCCTGGACTGAAGGGCTTATCTTATGAAGAGAGGTTGACTGAGCTCGGTCTCTTTTCATTGGAGAAAAGGAGGAGGAGAGGGGACCTAACTGAGGTATACAAGATAATGAGAGGCATAGATAGAGTTGATAGCCAGAGACTATTTCCCAGGGCAGAAATGGCTAGCACGAGGGGTCATAGTTTTAAGCTGGTTGGTGGAAAGTATAGAGGAGATGTCAGAGGCGGGTTCTTTACACAGAGATTTGTGAGAGCACGGAATGCGTTGCCAGCAGCAGTTGTGGAAGCAAGGTCATTGGGGTCATTTAAGAGACTGCTGGACATGCGTATGGTCACAGAAATTTGGGGGTGCATTCATGAGGATCAATGGTCGGCACAACATCGTGGGCTGAAGGGCCTGTTCTGTGCTGTACTGTTCTATGTTCTATGACTCCATCTCATTCAATAACAGACATTCTCTGGAACATTCTGTAACCGAAATTATTTGTGAACGGTCGAATGTCAGTGAATTGAACAAAAGATAAGATCTCGAGGGTAAAGGTCCCATTCCAGGGAGAAGGAGATATGGTTTCAAAATCCCCTGAGACAGTTAAAGTGGTGAATACATTTCCCTGTGTTCATATTTCTTCACAACCGAAAATTGACCACAATTTAGATGAAAAGACAGAAATTTCCAACCCCGGTATGTTGTCAAGAATCTGGGACAGAATCCGCCAGGAAGGCCACATCTTTACCTCCATGTAATCCAAACCATAAAGGAGTGGCCTGTGCCTGCTCTTGAATGATCAAGTGTGTGGGAATGTTCTCGAAACCATTTGTTCTTATGGATGTTTATCTGTATGTTTGCGTTTGGAGTGTTTCTTGTGTTATACGTTCCATTTCTTGGGAAAAAAATTGAGACATTGCTATTTGTATTTCAGCTTTTTTTCAATGAATCTGTCATCCATTTGAAAATGTCACTGGGACCTCTATCAAACTGATGTAGAATTTATTTGTTTTCGTTCTTCTCAGTTAACGTAGTGACGATCTACGTCCTGATTTGTAAAGATTGTGGATTGTCTCCATGTGTCAGACGTTACCTGGGGGCCATGGCAGTGGCGGATCGACTGGTCATTATCCTCGACCTGATATTGAGACACATTCCCATTGTTTATCAGGAACAGTTTTATTTCCTGAAGTCCATCCCCGTGTGTAATATCCACGCCGTCCTGCTTTATGCAGCCACTGACTGTTCTGTCTGGTTCACCGTCACTTTCACCTTTGATCGATTTGTGGCCATTTGTTGCCAGAGGCTGAAAAGTAAATATTGCAGTGAGAAAACGGCGCCTGTGGTTCTGGGAACAGTGGCTGTGCTGAGCTGTTACAAGAACATTTTCTGGTATTTTATGCTCACAGCTCGCTATCAGCTGGTGAACTACCCCTGGTTTTGTGCAGTAACAGACAGGCGTTCGATTCTATCGCGTCTGGGTAAGAGTCGAGTTCCTCCATCACATTCTCACGTCGACTCTCCCATTTCTCCTGATTCTGCTGCTCAATGTTTTCACCGTCAGACACATTTTGGTGACCAGCAGAGCCCGCAGGAGACTCCGGGCTCACACCAATGGGGACGGTCAGTGTGACACAGAAATGAGAAATCGAAAAAAATCCATCATTTTACTGTTTGTGATCTCGGCCAATTTCATCCTGTTATGGTCAATGTTAATGGTGTTTTCTATATGGTTTCGAATGTATGGGTTTGGGTATCAGTCTGTGTATCTAGGTCGCTTTGTGCTGGAATCAGGCTTCATGCTGCAGCTCCTCAGTTGCTGCACAAACACCGCGATTTATGCCGTGACCCAGACTAAGTTCAGGCAGCAGCTGAAGAATGTGCTGAAATATCCCTTTCCCCAAATTCATCAATCAATCAAATTCACTCATTAATCAATCCATCCAGGATTTTCTCATTTCAGTTCAATGTTTCAGCAATGAAGCAGCCTGTCGCTTTGGTAACAGACTGAGGGTAGTGCTGGTTTATCCAACCTTATCCCACAGGGGGTTACAGGGAAACATGTCAATGTTTCTCTCAACTCACAGGCCAAAGAGAAAAGGCCCCATTCCACTGACTGCATCCATAACTTCAATATGTAATTAACGTTCATTAAAAAGTGCCAAGCAGCTCAGCAAACTATATTGTTGTTTGTCTCTGTGTTGAAGAAGCTCAGCTGGAGAGAGACAGACTCGGCCCCAAGGGAATGGGAGGATTTCGGGACTGAGCTCAGGAGTTGGGTTTAAGTCACTCTGTCCTTGCATTCACCTCTGGTATATCTCTGTCTCTTTCTCTCTACTGTCTCTCCTCGCTTGCTCTCTCCCTCTCTGACCAACATTTCTCCGTACCCCCCTTCCCATCCCTCTCTCCATTCCCTTACTTGTCTCTTTCCACCCACTCTCTCCAACGCACACACTTACTGCCTCCCTGCGTCCTATCTCTCTCGCCCTCCTCGTCAAATGTCCACACCCGTTTTTCTCTCCCTCTGCCTGTGTGAACACCATCTCCCACTGTGCAATTTTCCCTCTGTCCCTAGCTTTCCCAAATCACCTGTCAAGGTCCTTCCCTCTTTCCCTCTCTCCGCCCCCCTCCCCCTCTCTATCTCTCTCCCCATCCCCCTCTGGTGCCTTTGTTTCTCTCCTCCCCCCTCACTCTCACCGCTCACTCTGCCTCTGTTTACTTGTCTCTACCTCTCTAACGCTGACCCATTTTCTAAGTCTCTCTGCCCCCTCCTCCTTGTCTTCCTCTCTCGATTCAAGCCCCTCACTTATCTCGGTAACTCCCTGGCTCCCTGCCCCATGTCCCCCTGTTCCACGGCCCTGGATCTGGCTGTCTGGGCCCCATCCCCTCGTACCCCAGCTCCTGCCCCTGTTGCTCTCTCTCGCTCCATGTCGCTTGCTCTCTCTCCTAACTTCCTTCCTCCCTTTTGCTCGCTCGCTTCCTCCCTCCCTCCCTGATTTTCTGTCCCTCCCGGTCGATTGCTCCCTCCCTCCGTGTTGCTACATCTCTCCCTTCCTGTCATTTGCTCCCTCTTTCCCTCCCTGTTGCTCCCTCCCTCCCTGTCACTCGTTCGCTCCCTGTTGCTCACTCACTACTTCTCACCTTGATTCTCTGTCCCTCCAAGTCACTAGCTCCCTCACTTCCGCCCTCCCTGTTGCTCCTTCCCTGCCTCTCAATCCGTTCCTCCCTCACTTTGCTCCCTCCCTCCGTATTGCTTGCTCTCTCCCTCCCATCACTTGCTCGCTCCCTCCCTGTTGCTGTCTCTCTCCCTCACCCTCTATCCCTCCCTGTCTCTCGGTCGCTCCCTCCCTTCCTATCGCTTGCTCCCTCCCTGTGGCTCGGTTCCTGCCTCCCAATCCCTCCATCCCTTCCTGTTGCTTCCTCCCTTCCTCACTGTTGCCCACTCCCTCCCTGCCATTCCCTCCCTTCCTGTTGTTTGCACCCTCCCTCCCTATCCGTGTCCCTGGATCCCTCCCTGTACCTGTCCCTTGCAGCTCCCTGTCCCTGTCCCTTGCTTCCTGTCCTTGTCCCTGTCCCTCACTCCCTCCCCATCACGTGATCCCTTTCTGTCCCTCGCTCCTGTCCCTAGCTCTCTCACCTTCGTTCGCTCCTTCATTCCCATCCCTCCCTCCCTCAAACTCACCCTGCCCCTCGCTCCTTCTCTCGCTCACTCTTTCCCTGTCTCCTTGCACCCTCGCTCCCTGTCCCTCACACCCTCCTTGTCCCTCGCTCCCTCCCTGTCCCTCGCTCCTTCCCCACCCCAATATCCCTCCCTGTCACTCTCTTCCTCCTTATCCATCAGTCCCACACTCCCTCCTTCCCCGTCGCTCCCTCCCCATCCCTTGCTCCCTCAGTCCCTCTCCCTCACTCCGTCCCTGTCGCTCCCTCACTCATTTCCTCCCCATTGCTCCCACTCTCGCTCCTGACAACCTCCCCGTCCCTCACTCCCTCCCCATCCCTCACTCCCATGGTCCCAACCTATCCCTCAGTTCCGTCCCTCATTCCCTCCCCGTCCTTCACTCTCTTCTTTCCTCCCTCGGTCCCATCTCTCTCTCTCTCTCGCTCCCTCCCAGCCCCTCTCTCCCACACTCCTTCTCCCTTGTTCCATTCCTGTGCCCCCTCCCATGCTCCCTCCATGACCCTCACTCACTCCTTGTCCCTCACTCCCTCGCTCCTACACTGTCCCTCAATTCTTGTCTCTGCCCTTCCATCGCTGTCTCTGTCCCTCCCTCTCTGCCAACATTCCTCTGCCTCACTCCCTCCTCATCCCTCACTCCCTCCCTCCCTCCCCATCCCTCGTTCCCTCCACATCCCTTGCTCCCTCTCCCTCGCTCTGTCCCTGTCGCTCCATCACTCGGTCCCTCCCTCACTCCCTCCCTTGCTCCTCCCTGCCCCACACTGTCACACCATCCCTCACTCCCTCGCCCCCAACCTGCACCTCAATCCCTGCCAGCCACTCGCTCCTTCCCTGTCCCTCATTCCCTCCCTGTCCCTCATTCCCTCCTGTCCCTCACTCCCTCCCGGTCCCGTGCTCCCCCTCCATCCCTTGGTCCCCACACCATCCCTTGTTCACTCCTCATCCCTCGCTCTCTCACCGTCCCTCACTCCCTCCCAGTCCCTTGCTCCCTCCCAGTCCCTTGCTCCCTTGCTCCCTCCCCGTCACTTACTCCCTCACTCCCTCCTTGTCCCTTGTGTGCTCCCGCCCTGTCCTTCGCTGCCTTCCCATCCCTCGCTACCTCCCCGTCCCTCGCTCCCTCGCCGTCACTCGGTCCATCCCTGTGACTTGCTCCCTACATCCCACGCCATTTCTTCCTCCTCACTCTCTTTCTGCTCCTCCCTCCCTCACTCTCTCCCCATCGTTCCACTCCTTGCTCCCGCTTTGACCATCGCTCCCTCCCCAACCCCTTTTCAGTTGCTCCCACCCCATCCCTTATTCAGTCCCCATCACTCACTCCCTCACCGTCCCTCAGTTCTGCCCTGTCCCTCGCTCCCTCCCAGACCCTCGCTCCCTTGTTCCCTCTCCCTCGCTCCCTCACTGTCACTCACTCCCTCCTCATCCCTTGTTTGCTCCCTCCCTGTCCCTCACTCCCACCCCGCCTCTCCCTCCACGTCACTCATCCCCTTGCTCCCTTCCTGTCCTTCACTCTATCCCTGTCACTTGTTCCATCCCACCACATCCCTCCCTCGCTCCCTCCCTTCCCGTCATGCGCTCCCTTGCTCGCTCCCTCTCCATTCCTCTCTCCCATGGTCCCTCACTCTCCATCTGCCCCCAGGTCCTTCGCTTTCCCTCAGTCCCACCCCATCCCTCACTACACCCAGTCCCTCTCTCCATCACTCTCTCTCCCTCGTTCCAACTATGTCGCTTCCTCCCTCGGTCTCTCCCCATTACTCTCTCACTTGCTCCCACCTCGTCCCTCACTTCCCACCCAATTCTCACTCCCTGTTCCTGCCTTTCCTTCCCAGTCCCTCCCCCCTCCCTCCCTGTTGCCATGCCTGAACCTTACTCCCTCTTCGTCACTCATTCCTTCCTCTTCCCTTCCTCATTCCCACCCTCCCCATCCCTCGCTCCCTTGCTCCCTCCCGCTCTACCCGTCCCTCGCTCCCTCCCCATCCCTCGGTATCTCCCCGTCAATTGCTTCACCCCACTTCGTCCCTCAATCCCTCCCTCCCTCCCTCCCTCTCCATCCCTCGCTGCCACGCTCCATCCCCCTCTACCCGTCCTTTGGTCCATCAGCATGCCTTGGTTCCTCCCATCCCTCACTCCCTTCCAGTCCCTCGCTCCCTCACTCCATCCCTGTCGCTCCCTCCCTCACTCCTCCCCATCGCTCCCCTATTGTTACCGCCCCATTGCTCACTCCCTCACTCTCTCCCAGTCCAACTCTCACCCGCCTGCGCTCTATCCCTGACCCTCCATCCGCCCCTGTCCCTGTCCCTCGATCCCTCCTCTTTCCTCCCTCCACTGTTCCTCACTCCCACCCAGCCCCATGCTCCCTTCTTCATTCTCCCTCACTCTATCCCTGTCGCTCGCTCCGTCACTACTTCCCTGTCACTCCCTCCGTCATTGCCACCCCCTCGCTCACTCCTTCACTCCCAACTCGACCATCACTCCTTCCCAGTCCCTCACTCCCTCTCCCTCGCTCTGCCCCTGTCATCCCCTCCCTTTTCCCCCTCCCTAACCCTCACTCCATCGCTCCCACACTGTTCCTCGCTCCCTGTGCCTCCCTGTTCCTGTCTATCGATGCCCCTCTCTCCATCCCCGTCCCTCACTCAATCCCACTCCCTTGCACCCTCCCAGTTCCTTGCTCCCTCATAGTCCCTCGCTCACTCCATTCATGCCCGACCCTTCTTCTCACTGTTCATGTCGCTCCCTCCCTCGATTCCTCCTGTCGTTCACTGCCTTGCTCCCTCCCCAACCCTCACTCCATCATTCACACCTTGTCCCTCACTCCCTCTTCCTCCGTGTTCATATGTATCCCCGTCCCTCCGGCCCCACGCTCCCTGTCCCTCATTCCTTCACTCTTGCCCCATCCCATGTTTCCCTCGCAACGTCCCCACCCCAGCTTCCTCCTCGTGCCTCCGTCCCCCGCTCTCTAAATGTCCATCCCCCCATGTCCCGCTCTATCACTTTCTGCCTTGATTACTCTCCGTCCCTCACTCCCTTGACATCCCACATTCCCTCAACATCCCTCAGTCCCTCCCTGTCCCTTGGTCCCTCCACATTTCTCCCTGCCCATTCCTTAATCCCTCCCACTCCATCCCTCGCTCCCACCCCGTCACTCATTCCCTCGCTCTCACTCTCCCTCACTCTCCCTCCCTCCTCACTCTCCCATCACTCACCCCTCGTGCCCTCCCTCATTTCTTCCTTGCTCCCTCCTTCGCTCTCTCCCTGTTACTCCATACCTCATTTCCTCCCCATCCCTCACTCCCTCACTCCTACCTCGTCCGTTGCTCCCTGTCCCAGCTCTGTCTCCCTTTACCTCAATCCATCCACATCCCTCCCACCCTGTCTCTTGCTCCCTCACTTCCTCACACCCATCCCATCCCTCGCACCTTTGCTGTCCCTTGGTTCCTCCCAGTCCCTTGTTCACTCATTCACTCTCCCTTGCTCCTTCGCTATCACTCCCTCCATTACTCTCTCATGGTCGCTCTCTGCCTTTCATTCACTCCTGTGCTTCTTCCGCATCTCTCACTCCCTCCATGTCCCTTGCTTGCTCCGCCCCCAACACTCGCTTCATCAACTCCAGCCTGTCAAGTACTTCCTGTCTCTGTCCCCCCCTGTTCCTACCATTCCCTGCCCATCTCTCCAATCTGCTCCGTTGCTCCCTCCCCATCCCTCTCTCTCTTGTTCCCACCCTGTCCTTCGCTCCTTCACCATCCCTTGCTCAGTCCCCTGCACACCCCCTTGCTCCCTCCTCCATCGATCCTTGTTCGCCCCACACTCCCTCCCTCACTCCTTTGGTGCTCTATCCCTTGCTCCCACTCTGTCCCTCACTCCCTCCCTATCCCTCGCACCCCAGCCCTCGCTCGCCATCCCTCATTCCTCGGTCTCACCCAATCCTTCACTCCTTCACTTCCTCACTCCCTCCCCAATCCTCGCTCCCTCCCCATCCCTCACTCCCTCCCTCCTCATCACTCGCTCCCTCCTCAATCCATGACCCCTCTCTGTTGCTCTCTCCCACCCCATCCCTCACTCCCTTCCAGTCCTTTGCCACCTTGCTCCTTCTCCCTTGCTTCATCTCTGTCTCTCTTTCACTCACCACCTGCCCTTTGCCCCCTCCCTGGCTCCCTGCCCATCCCTCACTCCCTCCATGTCTCTCGCTCCCTCCCCGTCAATCGATCCCACCCTGTCTCTCACTGTCATCACTTTTCCATCGCTCCCTGCCTCCCTCGCTCCCTACCTGTCCTTCCCTTGTCCCTTCTCCATCCCTTGCTCCCTCCCCATCCCTCCCTCCGTGTCCCTCCCTCCCGGTCACTGTCTCTCATTCCCTCCCTGTCCGCCCCGTTCCCTTTTCCACGTCTATTAGCCTCATCCTGCCTCATTGTCCCGTCCATCCTTCCTAGTGGGACCTATCCCCTCCCTGTTCCCGACCTACACTCACCTTTATTAGTTTCGTTACTGTCTTGTTGACCTGTCCATCTTCTCTCCATCAATCAGCCCCATTATCCACCTTCTATCGCTGCCTCCCCCTCTCTTTATTTGCTTCAGAGCTCGTTTCTCCTCCCCTCTTTCTGAAGAAGGGTCCAGACCCGAAATATCAGCTTTACTGCTCGTATGAAGCTGCCCGGCCTGCTGTGTTCATCCAGCTCTACATCTTGTTATCCAAAACCTCGTTATCCCGACCTTGTTATCCCGACCTTGTCAGCCCGCACCTTGTTATCCCACACCTTGTTATCCCACATCTTGTTATCCCACACCATGTTATCTCAGATCCCAGCATCAGAACTTCCTACTAACCCCAAAGGGTATCATGTGTCTTTTGTGACCTCTATCTGGACAGGGAACTTGCAGTGTCCACCGCTGGGCTGGGTACTTCCCATCACAAGTTGGTACCTCTGGGTATGCAATGCCTGATAGACATTGGAAAGAACAACCTGATTTACGAGGAATGTTGCTTTTGCTTTTGGTGCTGATTTTCACATCTTTTAGTGTGGGTCATAAGTTTTGGGGTGGGTGCAATAAAGGAAGACTGTCCCTCAGGAATTTAATGTGTTTGTTCTGAGATTTTACCCTGTAGAGACAGTGATGATGTTTGTAAATATTTCACAGAGTAATAGAAAGAAAGACATTGAAGATGGGAGAATCATATCAAACATAGTGTCAAGATCCAATAGAGTTATTCAATTCATCAGGACCAGAAGTGAATATGTTTATGTGGTCTGTCTGTGGGAAAAGATTTCAAACATCAGTGTGAGTGGGAAAGCGCCAACACCCGCACAC
Source organism: Stegostoma tigrinum (assembly GCF_030684315.1). Taxonomy (NCBI): domain Eukaryota; kingdom Metazoa; phylum Chordata; class Chondrichthyes; order Orectolobiformes; family Stegostomatidae; genus Stegostoma; species Stegostoma tigrinum. The sequence goes on along the minus strand of NW_026728516.1, from coordinate 1,124,166 downwards.
TGACACACCTGATTCTGAATGTTCAAGTGAGCTAACTGCAGAAATTATTCAACATCATCCAGTTAACATTCTCGGAAATAAAAATCCACAGAGCAGAGAAACTGTGCACACATTGTGTTTATGGACAAGGATTCAACAGATCATCCAATCTGGAGAGATGCCAGGAGATCAGCATCATGGAATAACCGTGGAAATGTGTGGATTGTGCGAAGGGATACAGATACCCAGGGCAGCTGGAAGCTCACTGTCATAGTCACTCCAGGGAGAGACCATTCACCTGCTAAATGTGTGGGAAGGGATTTGCTCAGCCACCCAGCCTCGTGTCACACCAGTGGGTTCACACTGACAAGAGGCCTTTTAAATGCTCTGACTGTGGGAAAAGCTTTAGGTGCTCTAACAGTCCGATTCAATATAGACTTGTTCACACAGGGGAGAACGTGTTCAGCTGTTCCACATGTGGGAAATGAGTCACTTGGAGATCAAACCTAATGTCACACAAAAGTCTTCACGGGGAAGGAAGCTTCACCTGTTCTGTGTCTGGGAAGTGATAGAATTCATGGTCCAGCCTAATGTCACACGCTCGAGTTCACACTGGAGAGAGACTGATACCTGCTGTGTGTGTAGGAGGGGATTCGCGTCTTCATCCATTCTAATGTCACACAATCAGGTCACACTGGAGAGAGATCTTTTACCTGTCCTGTGTGTGGGAGGGGATTCACATCATCATCCAGCCTAAGGTCACATATGCCGTCTCACACTGGAGAGAGACCATTCATCTGCTCTCAGCGTGGGAAGAGCTTCAGTCAGTTTAGTCAGTTACCCAGCCTCACTAAACATCGATGTGTACACAGCGGGGAGAAGCGATTCACCTGCTCCATGTGTGGGAATGGAGTCACCTGTTCTTCCCACCTCACTTATGACAGGCCTGTCACACTGGAGTGAGACCATCGTCTGCTCAGTGTGTGGGAAGGGATTTATTAAATCAGCACAGGTTCTGATACACCAGCATGGTCACATTAGAGAGAGACCGTACACCTGCACTCATTGTGGGAAAGGATTCACTCTGACATCTGATAGTCAGTGAACACCAGTCATCCACACTGGGGAGAAACATTTTACTTGCTACGTGTTTGGGAAGGGATTAACTCAGCCCTCCGATTATTGTGGATATGGGCTTATTCTCACTGATGAGAGACCATTTAAATGCTCTGACTGGGAGAAGATCTTTAGAAACATCAATGCTTTGATGAAACACCAGCAAACCCATTCTATCAGAGCCCCCCCCCACCCCCGCCCGCCCACAACCCCGTCTCAACACGAATGTGGAACAATCAACTTCTGAACCTGCTCAGAGCTGTCAAGCAACGCTGTCAATTCCCTCTCCTTGAATGAATATTATGCTTCACCCAGACTGAAACTTCTTCCACTCTCCGATATCGTTGAGAAAACAATTTATCCTGATTTCATGCTTTTCAATTCTGGTATGAAATTAGTGACTTGCAGCAGCTGAAAGGAGAGGAAGTGAACCCAGGGAGGGAGCAGAACCTGTTCAGTCAAGAAGTGATGAACAATTAGATTTGATTGTTTTGAATTTTTAACCTAAATTCTAACCTAATAATAATAAACATGATCTCATTTTACGGGATCTAAGAAAGGGAAGATTTTCAGACTGAAATCTTGAAACAACCATCATGTAAAAATCCAATGGAGCCACTGAAATAGGTCACAAGTGAATTGTATTGGGGTGAAACCATAGATCAAGAAATGTCTATTTGTTTCGAAAGATTTGAAACAACAGTTTGTCTGGAAAGGTACTGATACATTTGTACCCAAATGAGAGTCTTCCAGTGAACTGATATACCTTCACTTAGTCTCACAGCTGAAAGAAACATCACAACATTCACAGCGGGAACTTAGAGAGACACAAGACCTCCTATAATATGGATAAATTATGGAAATGCTTGGACTGTGAGAAAGGATTCCATTCCTTGTTGATGCTGCAGTTTCATCAATGCAGTCACACGAGACTGAGACCTTTCACCTGCTCTGAGTGTGAGAAGGGATTCCTTGATTCATGTGCTCTGTGGAAACACCAATGTGCTGCCATTGGAGAGAGGCCGTTCACCTGCTCTGTTTGTTTTTTATAGATTCATACATAGTCTGAGAGCGTTGCTGGCTAGGCAGCATTGATTGCCCATCTCTAATTGCCCAGAAGGTAGTTCAAATTCAACCACATTGCCGTAGGTCTGGAGACACATGTGGTGCAAACCAGGTAAGGATCACGGTTTCCATCCCAAAAAGACATGAGTGAACCAGGTGAGTTTTTCCAACAGCCGACAATGGATTCACAGTCGTCATTAGATTCTTAATTCCAGATATTTGTTGAATTCAAACTCCACCGTCTGTATCCATACAGGGAAGAGACCATTCAAATACTCCAAGTGTAGGAAGCGGTTCAGAGATTCATCTGGTCTGCAGGTACACGAGCGAGGTCATGCTAGGGAGAAGTTATTCATATGTTCTGAGTGAGGGAAATGATTCATTCAGTCATCCAGTCTGTCGAAGTAAAAGAAAGTTCACAAATGATCTGAAGAGTCGGATTTTGCTGTTAATCTGCATTATATGTGCTGCTGGACAGCACATTTCAAACAGACAGTATCTACTGTCTAGAAAAACAAGTGAAGCAGCTACGAGGGACAGTTAGCATCTGCATGCTCTTCTCCATACTGCACACCATTCTCATTAACAGGATGTTAGAAAGGGAAGATTTGCAGACAGAAATCTGAAAATGACCATCACATGAAAACCTAATGGAGTCACTAAAATAACTGGGACATGAATATCATAGTCTTCCATACTGGCTGTTTCTTTACTCTCAGTGATTTTAAATCCTGGAACTTCTCCCAAACAAATTTGTGGGTGACCCTACACCTCAAAGACTGCAGCCCCAGAAACCACCATCTTCTCAAGGAGGACAACTGGGATGGGCAATGAGTGCTGACCTAGACAGTGATGCTATATCCCATGAATTGATTTGAAAATGAGGGAAAATCACATCCAAGACTGAGCCATGTTCATTCTGACAGTGAGTTAAGTGGGAGGGACAGAGGGTTTCCTTCTTCTGGACTGGCCGGTCTCAACACTTTGCTTCCAGTGATGCTGATGTTGTTTAACCTGAGACCGCACATTCCAAAGGAAATGATCCCCAAAAGCCGATAAAGTAAATTTATTTTACCTTGGATAGGAAACAATGTTTCCCTCACCACTCCAATTAGATCAGAAGTAAATAAGTTTGTCTTTGTTCCACTGAGTCTCCCGTCCAATCAACTCAATTAGTCTCCATCAATATTTATGCTCCATATCCTCCCCTTTCATCTCTGCCATCGGCAGATCCTTCTATTCCTTTCTCCCTCAGGTATGTATCGAACTTCTTAAATATATTCCTCTGTTCACCTCCATCTCACGCTCTTGAAGTGAGTTGCACATTCTGACCTCTCATAGGGAAAGAGATTTCTCATGAAATCACTATTGGATTTTTAAAGCCCTTCATCATTTTAAAGGCGTCAGTCAGATCATCCTTTAATCTTCTCTTTTCTGGAGAAGTGCTCCGCAGTCGTGCCTGAGGATTACATGCTTTCAGTTCTGATCATGTCTTTTTGAACCTGTGTGACATAATTCCGGAGCGTCTATTTCCTTTGACCAAATGACAATGACAAATGTTGACAGTGCTCCCAGTGGAGTCAAACTTTCAAATCAAATAATTGAAATATAATTTTCATCCTTTCAATTCTATCTCTTAGAAAGGAGTCCAAATATTTACTGTGCCTTTGCAGAAAGATGTTAAGTTCCTAGAGACGTTTGAGACTGGAATTGCAGGAATGTCATCAGGAATTCAGGACTTCAGTTGCTTAGAGATACTGGAACAACTGATCCTGTTCTCTTTGGATCTTATACCACCTATCTTCTCCTCTATCCATCTTCGGTGCGCCTCCCCCTCTCTCCCTATTTATTCCAGTTCCCTCTCCCCATCCCCCTCTCTGATGAAGGGTCTAGGCCCGAAACGTCAGCTTTTGTGCTCCTGAGATGCTGCTTGGCCTGCTGTGTTCATCCAGCTCCACACTTTGTTACCTCGGATTCTCCAGCATCTGCAGTTCCCATTATCTCTTTTAAAATAAATTTGTTGGTCTATAAACTGGTGTGGTGTGATTTCTGACTTTGTCCGCTCCAGTCCAACACCGGCACTTCGACATTCGGGGATTGTTCAGATTGTTGAGGCCCACATCCATGGCTCAACGGATCAGCATCAGGATGTAAATTAGAAAAGATGCTGGCTCGAGACCATGTGCTTCAGTTGCTTTGGTCAAGCAATTAAGGCTCCAATTCCTTCAATTTAACCCACGCAAAACACACCCATCAAAGATTCTGTCTTCCTCTCCTCTACACAGAGTGAGACAGAGACAAGTGGCAGGAGTTGGCCCCTCTCTCCAATTTCCTGCTGCCAGCAGAAAGTGGCCACTGCAGCTTCAATCAGCGGCTTCCTGCCCATCCCTGGGACACAGTTTACAGAAACTCATTCCGCATGAACGGTTCTTCTCGTGTGAAAGGGGCGAAAAAGCTTTTGCTCAATTTGACAGGGGCTGCAGCAGATTCCCCCTGTCTTTAGAACATTTTTAAGCCAGCCTTTAAATTAGAAGCAGCAATATTTTGTGATGAGAACAGCAATATATAATGAACTCTGCTCCCGTTTATGGAATAATGTTAAAAGCAAACCTTGTTTGAATAATGAGGTACCACTGCTGTAAGGCAAATGCAATAACGGCTACACTGCAGAATATTATTCTTTACACTGTCTTGCTCTATTATACACAATCTGTTCAGTCATCTATTACACTGCCGTTTCTAATGCATGAGACCCTCTCTCAGAGGACACCTATTCCTGCAGTGTTGGGTCTATCGTTTGGAGATTCGCTGAGTAACCGTGAGTTCATTTCTTTCTGGGTCCTGTGCGAAATTTCACTGCCTGCTGCATCCAACATCCAAAGGAACTCTTTAAATGTTGTTTGAAGTTGTTTCTGATGCAATAGTATTGACGCCAACATGTCATTTCCTCCAACTGCCAGGATTGCATTTGAAACATTACATTCCTGTTTGTCCTTCCGGGTATTTCAGAAAGGTATTTCGGAAGCAGCTGATGTGAGGATAGTTCCATTTTGACAGGAAGAATGAGTTGGAGCGGTATAAGTTGCAGAATAATGAGGAAACAATGGGGCAGTAATACGGACAGGGGAGCGGCTGAATGATTCCTTTCTTTGCTGCAAACAGAGTCTGATTTTGAAGTCCGAAATTGAACAACATAAGTCAGGCGGGTGAAATCCGTGCTTTCTGGGGGTTGGTCTCTCCTGACGCCTCTGTCACTTTTGGCGGAATGTGCTTAATTGCTTCCACTTGAAGGTGAAAATAAGGTTCCGTTCCCCGAGGAACTGAATCTCAAACTTCAGTCCCATTTATTGTAACTTTTGAGATTAAAACATCACAGGGAAAATATTGTTGTGATCAACCCTTGAACCATCAGAGCATACAAGGCTACAGGCCAAGTGCTGGAAACTGGGATTGATCGGCCGATAAAACCTCACTGATTTGATCATTCCGGTAGACAGAAAAAATTCAAAAGCTATGTTATTAAGAAAAAATGCACATGCTTCTGCCGTCATTCCTGGTGGTCTGGTGGTTAGCGTTTGGCAGTTTCACCTCGGCAGCCTGTGTATGATACCTAGTATGAAACCAGGATTGTTTTTTTACCGACAGGGACAATAGCAGAGGTAAAGAAATTCTGATGGGAATCCTTCTGAATATCTCAGAATAGTTAATGTCCCCAAGAACATGAACTTCAGTGTCCCAGCCTCTTAATGATGGGAATGGTGCCTGAACTGTCTCTGTTCAGTCAGACAGTTCACTCGTCATTCTCCTTTGATTTCACTTCCCAAAGAGATTCTAAAGATTCTTGAAGCTGAGACTGGGTGAGTTGTTTTGTTTCCTTACCATTCCCAGTAGCTGCAATGACTGGGTCAGTGGGTTTGGGAAACTAAAAGCTACTCATGAGAAACTTGTGGGACAATTTCAACTTTCCTTTCTCTGATGAGGCTGGGACGTGGGACATTCACCAATCGGAGACAGAAAGTGCTCTGATTCTTGCAGAAATTCAAACGTCATCACATTTTCAGAGCAGTGAGAAAGCGTAGTCAGGAGGTGAAATAAATTGCAACCATTGGGGTCAAGCAAGGTAGAAGTCAAACCTACAATCTTCTGCGTAATAATCAGGCACGTTATCCCCCGCACCACTGGCACCCAGCACACACTGCCCTTACACACTACTGTTCTAGTGTTAACACGGACACATGTAGCAACAGGTGGCATGGTGGCTCACTGGTTAGCACTACAGCCTCACAGTTCCAGGGACCTGGGTTTGATTTCAGCCTCAGGTAACTGTCTGTGTGGAGTATGCACCTTCTCCCTGTGTCTTTGTGGGATTCCTTCCACAGTCCAAAGATGTGTAGGTTAGGTGCATTGGCCATGATAAATTGCCCGTAGTGTTATGGGATGTGTGGGTAGAAGGAAGATTGGTCTGGTATGATGCTGCCAGGGGCAGTGTGGGCTTGTTGTGCCGAAGGGCTGTTTCCACACTGTAGAGAATCTAATCTATCATTCATAACGTGGACAGCCAGTAAAGATGATCACTATCACTGCTTCAGATTAATAGCACTGACTTTGTGATGCAGCAAGTTTCACGGACAAAGAAAACACGTTTGTCCTCAGGGTGTGAGAGCTCAGCTATTCAATGACATTATAAGTGTTCAAATAAATCTCAATTCCACTTTACTACTTTTCCTCCACAACTTGTGAAAACTCGAGCCTGTCACAACATTGTATATTCCCATTATTTTTCGTCTAGATTACTTTAAATGCCTGTGTCTATTTGCAGGAAGTTGAATCACATGAAACGAGCGAAAACGCTCCACCTGCAATTAACCTAGTTTGTCCCTGCATTTCTCCCTGCACAGGTTTCTCACTTTACAAGTTAAATGTTTGTAGCATTTTTCTTTATAATTGAGACATTTTCACGGACAGATCCTCCACCAGTTCTCAAACATCTGTGCTGCCGAAAACTATGTTGCTTCCAATTAAAATTGCTGAGTACCCTTTCAGACAGCCTGATGCCCTAACAATCCCTGCTCCATGTCAATAAATGCTGCTCCGGGTGAGGTTGGAGCTCGCAGCCTCGGCATTTCACGCGCCTCTATACCATCATAGAAGGACCGCGTGCTCACCGATTGTGTCATTAGAGCCACAGAGTAGCTCTGCGTGCTCATTGCCACCTCCATTTCTGGTTGTATATTCGCGGCTGTGCCATTGAGTCTCTCTGGTTCTGGGCCTGGGAGCTGGGATTAAATGGCCTTCTGCAGCAGTGGTTACTTCCTTGTATGAGCAAACTGGTGCTGAAACCGATGTTAATCTACATTGCTTTTTGAAGTGTGCATTTTCAATATTTTCCTGCACTATACACTGAAAGTGTGATGTTGTGAAATCTCAGCCTTGAACAGACTCATTTACTGACTCTCCCACAGCCTCTGGGTCACCGAATTGCAAATTTTCGCTCCACTCTGAGCTTCTCACATCTCCATTCCTCATTTGGCAAGTAATCCCACCATGGAAAATTCATTATCTACATTCTAAAATATGAACGTAATGTGGAAAATGTGGGTCCAGTGATGGAATTGGCCAAAATGTGATAGTTATATGAAAGTGTAGAGGCCTGTGAAATACCCGTTATGAGTTCGAGCTTCACGTGAATTAGCTCTTAATGACATGGGGGCAGTGTGCTAAGAATACGGCTGATGTTGAGCAAATTCAACTTTATTAGAAAATGTCAATTTCTGTGGATTGGGGAATGGTTTTTTTGGTGGGAAACATCTCAGTTATCAACAAATATCCAGCATGTATTAAACACGTACAGAAACATCAACACAGAGTTTCAGCTCGATCACCTTTCTCACGTGGCTTAAACCTGCATAGCGTTACCCCCAGGAAAAGAAAAGGGTTGGTTTTTTTTTAGCCTGTTTCATATTATTCACTTTGCTGCCAATTGGCAGAACCCATGACAATAATGAAAAATAATTAGATTTATCTCATTACACCGTTTCTCATTGCATTCAACTTTTGTCGGAATTCATTGAATTGATGTGCTGCTGAGAAGAACAGAGGCTGGAAAATACGAAAACCACTGAGACTATTTGATGGAGTTCTTCAGCAGGATCAATAAGCATGAAACAGATGCAAAAATCATTTCAAATGTGGTCAAATCTTCAAAGCACAGGATACAATCAGAAATTGCATCTCCGAGAGACGAAACACTTCCTGATTATTAGCGTATAATTTTATTTTCCAATTGATAAAAACAAAGTTCTGTTCCCTTTATAATGCTTCACGGAGAATCGTTTAGCACATATTTCAAAGCCGTAAGAATTTTTATTATCGATGCTACTCAACCACACACGCTCACGAAATGTATTTACATCTAAATTTCCTTTACGCTATTTTTAAATCCTGCTCAGTAATTTCACAATTTATAATGCTTCTGATCATCTAATGCCACATCTTCTAAAACCACGATTATTTTTATAAGTAGCTTTAATCAACCATTCACATCTGAAGTTATTCAAAGTCAAATTGATTCCCCACAACACCAACCCCCCGAACTCGCCATCCTCACCATCTCTCCCACCCAGGCCCAGCCACAGACTCTCTCCCCTTGTTAAATTATCTATTGTATGTTTGCTTATATGTCTTTCAAAATGTTCTGGAATCACTGACTACCTTTGTTTCTGGAATATTGTTGCGGATTTAAGTAATGCTCTGACGGGAAGAAACTCTGCTCCAATATTTCCTTTATTATTTCGCGACACTTGTGAATGTCTTCCCTCTCTGACATCGATTCGGTCGCAAGAGGGAATTTTCCACTTTTTTCAAAACTGAACCTCAAGTCTTCTGGCAAATCACCATTAGTTCACTTCCTAAGTTTCTCTGAGTCAGTTAGAGCATTTCTGACTGACCCCACGTCTGGTGAATATAATCCTGCAAACTTTCCACCACCCTGATAAAACCCATATGTGTCCTTTCTAATGACATTATACCCCAGTAAAGTCCATCTGCATCTTTTTTTTCCTAATCCGATAAGGTTTTTGCACAATGCTCCAAGCGAGGCTGAACTATAGATGTTACAGAAGTTCTATGATCTCGATCACCTCACTGTGGGGCTGCTTTTACTTCCAGTGCTAACTGGGTAAGGACAGTGAATACCTTCGCCAAAGGCAATCGTGGATCTGAGATCTAAAATTTACGAAACAAAACTACCCGACTTATTGTATATCATCTCTCCATATTCGTGTCCCCTTTTAACATCACTTTGTGCTTCCATGTCATGAATTCTACCTAATTATTCGTTTATTAATTAAGGCATTTCCCTCAACTCATTGTTCGAAAACTCTGTGGAGCACTATATAGTCGTATGCTCATGGAACATAGACATCTCGTCCCTGGAGTGAATCGAATGGACATTCCTGATGTGGCCTCGAAGGCAAGTATTTCCTCCTCCAATTCAGGGAGATCATTACTGCAACGACCTGCATTTGTGCGTTCATTACACCCATGGAAATTGCTGCAATACTTTCACATTGAGCTTTTACAATCTGATTCTAGCAAAGGTTGACATAAATGCTGCATTTCTCAGTGTCATTTTCCTGTGCATGGTAGCCTGTACTGTATCGTGTACAATGACGTGCTAAGTTGTCTGAATGCACCATTCCAAATATTTCAAACAATGGTGGTTCGTGTGTACCAAACTGATAGAATGCAGTAGTTTAGCAGCACCTGGCCATTGTAAAGATGTGGTGGCTTGTGGAAAGGGACTGATCTCATGAACTGGAAATCATGAGTTTAATTCCTGCCTCTAACTAGCATTGGTTGTTAATTGCCGAACCAAAGTGTGTGCCGTTGCCAACTGTTCGATTTTAAGACCATATCATTCCATTACTGCTCCATTTAAAGCAGTCCTCTCCCTTTAAGTCACGGCACAGCAACAATCTTTGGTGATTCTAATGATGGTAGAAATTGGCTAAGCCAGGTTGACGAATGTAGTTTGAATAGTGAGTTGATGAGGTGTTATTGGGGCAATGTATCAGAACAATACTTTCCAGCAACAATAAGACAGTAGGGTATCTGGTAATATGCAACGGCACAGTGTTGATTGATGACCACATTGTGAAACCACCCCTCAGTAGAAGTAACAACAGCGTGACTGAGTTTTATATTTAGTTTGAGGAAGGGAAGGTTGGTTCCAAGATGCGCACTGTAAACCAAAGTGAGGAAAACGGGAACAGTACGAAGTTAGGACCGACTAAACTAAAGTGGAAAATTAGGTTTAAGAGTGGGTCAGTAGACTTGTAATGGCAAACTTTTAAGGAGGTATTTCAGAATACTCGAAAATGCTATATTACAGTCAGAAAGACTTGAAGGAAATGAAGCACCATCCATGTCTCAGGAAGGAATTTAAAGATAAGATGTACTTGAAATTAAAAAAAGTACTGAATTCCCCAAAGATATTCATATTCAGACATATGCACATAGGCCACATTGTTTAGGGAAGCATGTTTTATATGCCAGCTTTTCCTTGCCACTGTCCGTTCTGAAGAAGCGTTGCTGGACTCTGCCTTCGTGATGGCACTGACACCATATGACTCTTTGTGACATCCCTGTAGAAGATCTAACTCTAACATGTGTTATTATCAATCTACATTTTAGAACTGAAATCTAAATCTGTAAAAATTAGTTGTAGTGTTGCTTTAAATCTGACTAATTTAAGGATGCTATGGCCATCCAGACCTGAGTACTGACAATGCCTGAGCCACAGACCCAGTACAGCAAATAATGCTGATCTTGCGAACGGTGATTTCGGTAACCGCACGCCCTGTGCAATGTGACCTTTATGCCTCTGCCTAAGACTTTTCACAACCGCTCATCTGCACATCCTTTTCTTACTATCATCTGCTTGTCCTGCTCATAAACTAAGCTTTTCACTGTACTCTGGCACAAGTGACAACCAATTATATCCAGCAATGATGCCAGTTGTGCTGAATTGTCCAGACATTTCTGCTTTAATTCAAAGAACATGTTCCATTTTGCTCGTGAGACTGCAGCGAGAGTGTAATTGTCCCAGAGGGCATCCAGAGCCAGTCCTTCAAAGGGGAGGTGATGGTCCAGCGGTATTATGGTTCGACTATTAATCCAGAGGCCTAGATAATATGCTCAGCACCCGGGCTCGAATACTGCTGTAACGGATGGTGGAACTTCAAGCTACTTTATTAAAAACAGCTGATGACGACCATGAATCGATTATCAGGAGAAACCTGATCTAATTCACTCATGCCTTTTAGGTAAGGACACTGCCATTCTTACCTAGTCTGGCCTATGGGTGGATGCAGGCCACCGGGGAAAAGGGATGGGCCTGGCCAGCAATAACTTCATCCTGTTAATGTTTTTTTTAAAGACCAGGATATTGTCTGGACTCGAGCACTTCCTCAGTGAAGATAGATGAGTGAGGCTAGAGCTGTTGTGTTTTTCTGAGAGCAGAGAAGGCTTAGTGGAGAAACTGATTGACGTGTTCAAAAATATGAAGCTTATAAACGGAAAATTGGAATAAACTTTATCTTGTTGAAAAGCATGAGTAACCATTGACATAGATTAAAAACAAGGCACAGAAGGGTTAGAGGAGATTTTAGGCACATGTGTTCTCCCCCAGAGAGTTCTGGGTATCTGGAATTCACTGCCGAACGTGTGGTTAAGCGAAGAATGATCAGAACATTTTAAGAGTGTTTAGATAATCAGTTGAAGTGCCAGATCACACATGGATAGGAGTCAGGTTTTGGAAAATGGGATGCAAAAACAGAAGTTGCTGGAAAAACTCAACAGATGTGGCAGCATCAGTGAAGAAAATGCAAAGTTAACGTTTTGGGTCTGTTGACCCTGCTTCGAAGACCCGAATAAAAACGGATGCCTGAAGAAAGACACAAAAATAATGCACAAGAGTCAAACTTCTGTACTGCAAAAACGGAACGCCTGAGGCTCTGTGGTGCAATGGAGAGCACGTTGGACTTCTATATCAACATTAACAGTGCTATTCAAAAGTTGTGGGTTCGAGTCCCACCAGAGTCACGTTTTATTGAAAGTTGCCCATGCCCTATTGCTGACCAGAGGAAATTCGTCAGATTTTCAGGGCAAGCTTTCTGGGAATAATACCGTTTGAAAGACAATCAGACCAGAATCTGTTGCTCACCTGAAAAAAAAAGCGAGTTCGTGGTGAAGTTCAACTGGTTTGTAACAGCAACGTTACCTTCCACAGTTGGCAAGTTATTTTCGAATTTTTTTGATGGTGGAAATCGATTAAGTTCTGATTCCCAATGGTCCACAAGGTTATGTGGACGGTTGGGGAAAAAATCATTGAAATGTTCTATCGAATGGTGAGGCGTGTTCACATTTTCAGCAGAAAAGAGTACTAAATAATAACGTGGTGAGGACAATGTGAATCAACAGCACTGAATATAAATTCATCAACTTCACCACGCCCCTCTCACAGCTGGAATATTCCAGCGTCAGATCAGGCTGTGGAAGATTTAAAAAAACAGTTTCAGTGCGTTTCTGTGTTGAATAAATTAGTGACATTGTGCAATTTGGGATTTTGGAATTGTCCACTCTGTGCAAAATGTGGATCAGTAATATCTGTCCGGAAGAGAGGTGGTCCCAAGACTGAACCTGAGGACAGTGCTGTGCACCCACCTCGAATCTGGGAAACAATTCCTCACGGACAATGTTATACCCCTGCTCCCCTGGAGCTTTTTATTCCATCGGCTGCAAACCCTCGCAGAAGTTAATTCAACAGATGTTGTCACTGAGTAATTTCTTTACATGTGTTCAGCTCATGTAAGCAGAGTGTCACAGTGGGAACCCGATGGGCCCATCACCTATGGCTCACGTCATGTTCTGGAAACAGTCATCTGCTGTTTCTCATTTCCTAAACACCAGGGAGAAGTAACTTTTACTTTGCACAATTTACTCAACCGTTTTCAGAGAAAGGTTAAACTGACTCACTGTTTCCTGCTATCTGCAACTCAATAAATCTCTCAAATTAATTTTATTATCATAGGGGCCAAGGTTGTAAATGATGAAAAAATACAACCATGGAGACAGTGCGCTCTCACACATCTCTTTTCTCTCCAGGTGCTGTCAGGGTGATGGCCTAAAGCGCCTTCTCCCGTTCTCAGTCACTCTGGGATGGTTTGCAGAGCAACCTCTATTCTCTGAGCTGTGAAGAAGATGGTGAGTTTTATACACATAGGTGCAGTGTGCATGAGGGACAGGGCTCGCTGTGGTAATACTCCACACTGAGTCGGACAGCAGTGACCTCTCTGTGGCATCTGAAAGGCCACAAGCACTTTTCCCCTAAATTGAGAGCAATTATCCTTCTTCAAGCAGCTCTGCATTTTCTGACAATCTTAGATGCAATTATTTGGACAAGGTTCCTAACAGAATGTAAGTTCCTTTGCATGTGCAATCTCCTTTTTGCACAGCCTCTCTGACTTTCCATATCACTCACTTCCACCACACTCTCCCCCGGCCCGCAAGACTGTGTTTGACAGGAAGCAGAAGAGAGCATTCATGCTGTTCTCCTGAAGCACTGCCTACCAGTGGAAGATGATTTTCTCCAGCCACCAATGGAGAGAGCTTGGTCTGGAGGGAAGGGAGCAAACAGAGTCACTTAGGAGCAGCGGGTCAGAATGGGAAGAATTTGTTAGTAACACTTAATGCGGCTTTCACTCTTCAAAGCAACGGTAATGAACACAGTTTACAAGAAAACTCACGTGATTTAGTGTTAATGGCTCTGCACTGTTGCTGGTTCTTTGCTGAGGGGGACGTTTCCTGTTTCAAGTGGGATGCATAAATGGGGAAGCATAGTATGGTGGCTCAGTGGTTAGCACAACAGCTTCGCAACACCAGGACCTGAGTTCAATTTTAGCCTAAGGCAACTGCCTGTGCGGAGTTTGTGTATTCTGCCTAAGTCTGCATCAGTTTCTTCCAGGTACTCCTGTTCCCTCCCACGGTTCAAAATTTGCCGGCTGGGTGGATGGGCCATGCTAAATTGCTTGTAGTGGTCAGGCATGTGTGGGTTATAGGGGATGGTTCTGGATGGGATGCCTCAAGGAGCAGTGTGGACTTGTTGCGACTAAGGGCCTGTTTCCAAGCTGTAGAGAATCTAATCTAAACAGGGGCACCTCTCAAGTTCAAATCACAGGCATTCAGTATCACACTCCATTCTTCACCCATGAGGGCAGGTTTCAATGAATTTGAGGGTGAGATGCCTCAGACTCTTTACAGCAAAGAAATTGCATGTGGAGAAGCAGGATGCAAGCTTTAAAGAAGGTCTGCCCATTGATCAATGGACGTCATCACAGGTGGTGAAAAGTCCAATGTAAACATAACTCTCTTTATCATTTCTGAAGGACCCAGACGCAAAACTTTAGCTTTCCTGCTCCTTTCATGCTGCTTGTCCTGCTGTGTTCATCCAGTTCTACAACCTGTTATCTCAGATTCTCCAGTATCGACAGTTCCTATTATTTCTCTCTCTTTATCGTCTATGTTCTAAAATTCTAGTTCCCTAGAAAGTGTTTCTTGCTGTCTGCTTCATCCAAGCTCTTGCGCCATCTCCATTTAAACTTCTTTGCTTTAAACAGAGCAATCCCGGCCTCTGGAATCTTGGCACAAAACTGAATTCCCTCATCCCGTGTCATGAGGAAGCCGGAGGATTACGACAAGATTTAAGGGGTAAAAATCAGTTGGTTGTTGGAAACATGGAAACGTAGGAAAAAATAAGTACCCAGTATCCATCTCCATGAATCTTTCAATATTTTTGTGATCCAAGTGGAAGAAAACAACTCACTCCACCATCTGAGAGACCCAGTTCCCTTCAACGGACAAACATCACTGGGCTGGGAGCAGCGAGACAGAATGAGAGGAACATGCTCTACACACAGAGATAATAGGAACTGCAGATGCTGGAGAATCCAAGATAACAAAGTGTGGAGCTGGATGAACACAATAGGCCAAGCAGCATCTCAGGAGCAGGATGCTGCTTGGCCTGCTGTGATCATCCAGCTCTGCACCTTGTTATCTATGTTCTTGAAACTGTTTGCAGCTTCGAATTCGTAGAACATGGGGGTATTTTGCTTTGAGCACGTCTCAGCTGGTTTTTCGCTGAGTAAGCAAGCGTGTAGCTGGCTTCCTGGCCTTGGGGTATGATCCTCACTGAGGTTACAATTACGGCATTGACGTGCGAGAGGTCCCTGGTTCAACTTCCCATCAAGACCGGATTTCTCCTTTCCCTTTTGCCATATTGCCCGAGGAGCTTTTCTTCAAAGCAGCTTGTTCAAAGAGGTCGGATTGCCTGCAGTGTGGATGGGGCAGAAGTACCATTACAGTGAACACGGCAAAAGGAATCACCTGTTCAAAGCGAGAACACGTGTTTCAGGTTGTTCGCCCATGCAATCCGCCTCTCAATGAATCCTTCAGCTGCATTATCGTTCAGTCCTGGGCATGAAACTTCAGGAAGCCGGGATTTGAAGTGATGAGAGACAGCACTGAACAGATTCATGTGAATGGTGTCGTGTATGTAGAATGTCAGCAATAATGTTCAGTTGGAAAGTTGGGAAAGCTCACCTTATAGAGTAGAAAAATGAAAGTTGGTCTGTTTGAAGCTTTGAACAGAGAAGTTTCGGGTCTGTTAATCACTGTCTGACAGAACACCTTGTGCAGATTCTGTTGATATGAAGGGGAATCCGATGCCTGTTAAAATTGATAATGTGCACGTTACAAGGAGAAGCTAAAAGAGAACATTAAAAGAGACAATAAACTGTGAGGCTGGATGAACACAGCAGACCCAGCAGCATCTCAGGAGCACACAAGCTGACGTTTCGGGCCTAGACCCTTCATCAGAGAGGGGGATGGGGTGAGGGTTCTGGAATAAATCGGGAGAGAGGAGGAGGCGGACCGAAGATGGAGAGAAAAGAAGATAGGTGGAGAGGAGAGTATAGATGCGGAGGTAGGGAGGGGATAGGTCAGTCCAGTGAAGACGGACAGGCCAAGGAGGTGGAATGAGGTTATTAGGTAGGAGATGGAGGTGCGGCTTGGGGTGGGAGGAAGGCAACATGACTGCATGACAGGAAAAATGTACGGGCACAGCAAATGCACGCATAAAAAGCTTGAGCACCTGTGCTCTCAAAATCGGCCCATGTTCAGGAGCAGGAACGAGAGAAATTTAACAAAGCTTTCCACAGCAATGCTTTGGCATTACCCTCCTGTCCACAGCAGTAGTGTTATGACAGCTGCAATTTTGGGTGGCTGACCAGAATGAAAGGCTCACTGACGACAAGGGCAAGGCAAGGAAACTCTGTCCACAGGAATGAAGAAACCTGTGGCCGTGATAAAAGGTGTGCCAGTGTTTCTGCCCGGTTTCGAACCGGGGACCTTTCGCGTGTTAGGCGAATGTGATAACCACTACACTACAGAAACACAGTGCCCCACTGCTCTACCCACTGTCCTTCGAACACCATTGAAATTTGCAGCCATTCAACATTTGATTTCTCTGTTTTAAATCGATTGGTGCTGTCCAACGTTATTGACATTGTAAAAAGTAAAAGGTACAACATAAAATTGCCCAGAAAATGTTCATGACGATGTTGTCAGGGTTGCAGGGTTTGGACTGTTGGCCTAGGCCGAATCGACTGGGGCATTTTTTTTTTCCTGGAGCATCAGAAGTTGAGGAATGACCTGATAGAAGTCTGTAAAATCTCGCGAGATATGGATAGAGGGAATAGTCAATGTCAATTTCTAAGAGTCGGCCCGAGTGCAAAATGGGAGGGCACATATTTAAGGTGATAGTAGAATAAGTTAAAAGAATTCTTAGGGTCATATTTTCACGCCGAACGTGGTGTGTGTATGGTGTGAACTGCCAGCGGAAGTGGTGGGCGCTTGTAAAAATGACAACATTTCAAAGGCACCTGAGTGTGTGTATGAATCGGTTGAGCGACGAGGAATGAGACCGTCCCACAGCAAAGTGTTCGGTCACTTTAACCAAAGGTTGATTGAGACCAAACAAAGTGGATCATAGTTCATCCCTGTTCTCTACCTGTTTGACGACTCTTTATAAATACCATTTAAAAACTTCGCTCACATTTCTGCTTCTGCCGCCTACTCAGAGACTTAAAAAACTTAGTGGAAGAAAAGTTTCCTTGTACGTTTCATTTCATACTTTTCTCCTCTCATCTCAATCCTATTCCTGCTAATATTTAATATTTCCCCCGGCAAAGAAATTCCCATTTTACACACTATGCATCCCTCTCTTCATTTTATGTACCTCTATCAGTTCACCCCTCAGCTTCTGTGCTGTTGCGAAATTTTGGTTAGCTTACTAGAATGAAAGGCTCACTGACGCAAGGGCATGGCAAGGGAGCCACTCCAATCCAGGGAACATGCTGGTAAATGTCCTTTGCACACCCTGCAATGGTTCCACATTTATCCTGCAGTGTGGCGATGAGACGTGCGCATAGTACTCCAAATGTGGTCAAAACAACGTCTTGAAGTCATTGCAATAAGATTGGTAAACTTTATACTCACTGATTGGACAGATGAAGGCAAGCATGCTGTAGGCTTTCTTTCCCACCTGAGCCAGTTGTGTTGTCACTTTCAGGAAGCAATGGATTTGCACCCAGATCCCTCTGTCTATCAATGCTCCTCAGCCTCCTGACATTTACTACAAACTTTCTTCCTACATTTGATCTCCAAAAATGCATCATACGTGTCCTGCCAACTTTCCACTTGGCCTATATCCTGTTTTATCCTTTGTATCCTTCCGGCCGATCCACATGTCTACCAATTTTCATTTCATCAGCAAACTTAATCAGATGACTGACGTTTACCTCTAAATTACTTACAAAAACTACAAACAGAGGTCCAGGTATTATCCTAATGGAACCCTACTGGCCACAGACCTCCAGTCAGAAATCCACCCCTCCATAACTACCCCTTTCTAACTTCAGACTCACTGTTCATGCAATAGACCCACATGACATATATTTCCTGGAGAGTTGCCTCTAAATCAGACACCAGTCAGGAAGTGGACAGCATTAACCAACCTGATCTCTTTATTTGCCATTGGATTTTACCTAAACAGTTTATAAATTTCAGCCTCACTGTGTAATGTGAAGAGGGGCCGTGGGACAGCAGTTTCCTCGCCTGCTGTCGAATAAAGATCATTCTAACTGTAAAAGGAATTATTGTAGTTTGGAAATTTACCTTCCTGAACTCATTGCCACCTGTTTTAACAGGAAGAGCTGGAATATCCTGATAGATTTCAACGAGAAGCTGCATGTTTACAAATTCAGTGTGAAAATATCAGTATAGTTTATCAATATGACGCTGTCACTGATTGAATGAAGCAACTGCCCAGAAAGAGGCGGCTGTGTGTTTAAACCCCACGATGAACAGTTTGTGTTGGGCACATCACATCCCTGCAGCAATGTTCCCATTTAAAAACTGATAGGAGAACATCCTCCATGCTTAAAAAGCTGCTGAATAAGCAAAGCACAAAGAAGCAGCATCCCCAATATCGGTGGCTCATGTTGCCGCCAAACACCATGAGCCTGATGTGGCGAGAGCACACAACCTTATGAACTGCCTGCAGACATGCTATTGTTGCACCTCCGGCTCTCAATGAGCGAGCTTTTGCTGCGCAGGATTAAGAGAAGTGATTGTATCCCAACAAGACGTCGTTACCAGCAAAGGGGGACAAAAGGCCGTGCACATTTTATCCAACTTCTTCCCAAGCTCTCTGCCTGTCCCCAATCATCTTCGGTCATTCTCCAATTTGTTTGTCCCCCTCATCCTGCCCTTGATTGCTTCAGCCTCTCTCTTGTGCTTTAACATCCTGTTGTGACCAGGGGAGATTGATTCCAGTCTGTATGTCACAGGGCGGATCCAGGAATAATTCTCGATCCTCCATCAGAAACGGCCAGAAAGAAACGATTTGTTTGTTGGATGGGGGTGGGGGCAGATTCCAAAACAGATACCCTCAGGCATCTTACACCAATATCCTTTCAAGTAAAACGACAAAACAATTAACTCATTGTATTCCTGCACTCGGATCATTAGGAACCGAATGCTCTTGGTTTTGAACGAACCCGATGTGCTTTCCTCAGCTCCCTACTGGGTAAGGTAATGGTGATGCATCTGTTTCAAGATCAGGAGTTTGTAATTTTCTCTCTGGCTCGAATGCAGCTCATAGCATCTTTATACTTCCATTTCAATATTTCTCATCCGACTGAAGCCGTGATGAGGTTTGACTTTCTGTTGCACATGAACGAGAATCCTTTCACTGTCTTACATTTGTAAACGTCACCAAGAGCATCCGAGTTAATGTCCCAGCGGCATCAAAGGAAGGCAAGCTGAAATAGTCCCACAAGCTGCGAGTAGGCACTTTTCCATTTCCTGAACCCACCGACCCAATCATGCAGCTTTTAGGAATGGCAAAGAAACAAACCAGAAAACCAAGTCTCAGCTTTATGAATCTTTAAATATTCTTTGGGAAGTGGAATCCGAAGGGAGTAAAGGGTGAACTGTCCGGTGAACAGAGACAGTCATGGCACCTTCCCCATCTTTAAGAGTCTCAGGCATTGACTCATTTTCTGGGGATCATTCGTTGATCAGGGGCAGTAAATGGATTCCTGCCAGAGCTGCTCTGCTTCTGCTATGGTTACTGTCATGAACCAGGAAAGGAAGCCAACTCAGAGTCGTCAAAATAGCAAATGTCAGCCAAAAGCAAGAAGGAGTCAATTTCATGAATATTTCTTTTGATTTAATTTCATCAAACATCCCCTTTTCACGTCTGCATTTGATGTTAGAATAATAAAGGCATTCATCCATCCCCCTTGGAAACGGAATGAAAACACACCTCTGTCAGAATTTGAACCCAGTCAATAAAAGGCGCCCGATAAAAGCAGGAATTGCATCTCCCAGAGACAGTTCACTTCCTAATTGTTAGGGCATAACTTTTGTTTCCAATAACAAAATAACCTCAGTTCTATTATTAATGCTTCACGGGGAAACATATGCCACCCATTTCAAATTCATAAATTGTTTTTATTGTCAACGCTATTCAACTGCACGCCTTCACGAAATGTATTTACTTCTAAATTTCCTGTATCTGCTTTGAAAAATCCTGATCGGTCCTGTCGCAATATATAATGGGTTTCACTGTGAAGAATATGTCGTACTTTTCAAAACCACAAGCGTTTTCGCGTTGTCTTAATCATCTGTTCATAAAATTTCCTTACACCTATAGTCATTTAAATTTGAATTGATTCTCCTGCCTGGCCCTGCGCCCACCCTTGCCCTACCACCTACATTTCGCCCAACACCTCCCCCACGATCCCTGTAAGATCCAGCTACTGACTCTCTTCCATTGTTAAATCCACTCCTTCTATGTTTTCTTATTTGTTTTTTTAAACCGTCTGGAATCAGATTCTAACTTTATTTCTGGAAAATTGTTGCCAACTTAAATCTCTGAGAGAAAGAAACTCTGTTCTAATATTTCCTTCATCATTCACTGATGGTTTTGAATCTCTGACCTCTCTGAACTTCATTCTCATGAAAAAGGGAATCATCCTCCTATACAGGCACTCTGAAACTCGCATAGTCAGGGAAATTACGTTTGTTTACTTCCCAATTTTCCCAGGTTCAGATGCAACTTTTCCAAATTTTGCAACATCACGTGAATGTAATCCTGCATCCTGTCCATCATCCCAATATAGTCAGCTGTGTATTTTCTAATCTCTGCATTGTTGGTGAAGACCGATGACAAAAATTACATACGATGATCCAATTGAGGCTGAACTACAGACATTACGCTTGCACAATGATCTTTTTGCTGACTTAATGTGACTTATTTTTTCCATTTATAAACTGAACCAAATTACTGTCTAATCACATTATGGACATCGTTTCTCTGTGGATCAAAAGCTCTCATCTCCTTTGTTACTTCTTGGAATGTGGGAACAATTTATAATGTCAATATCCCAGTAACCCGACTGACTCTCGGCCATTTCCAAGGGAAGTGATATTCAAACACCTCTCTGTGGGGCTGTCGTCACTTGCAGTGCAGATTGGGTCAGGGCAGTAAATTCCTTTACCAAATGTTAAACTGAATCTGAAATTTACATTTAAGTAAAAAAAAACCCTCCTAATTATGGTGTACTGTCTTTCTGTGTTGATGCCCCATTTGAGCATCACTTCATGCTTCCCTATATTGAATGAACCAAATGATTACTTTGAGAATGGACGTACTTTCCTCACCTCTCAATGTTCTAAACTCTATCGAGCATTGACTGATGTAATTTGTATGCTCCCAAAGGACAGTCCTCACATTCCTAGGATGATTCCAACGAACATTCCTGACGTGACTTTGAAGGCAAGTATTCCCTTCTCCGAGCTAGGAAATCATTACTACACTGACCCTCATTTATGCGCTCATTAAAGCCAAGCCAATTGCAGGAAAACTTTTACATTCAGCTGTTGCAAACTGATCGCTGCAAAGGTCGACCCAACCCCTCATTGTCGTTTGTCTGCCAATGGGAAGCTTGACCGAATTGTTTAGAATGACATCCTGTCTTGTCTGAACACAACCATTCGCTGTTCTATCTTCACCGTCCCGTTATGTATTTTAACACCAAGTAACTTGTCAGTTTGTCTTACTTTTCCAATATTTCCAAACAATCTCACTCATAGTAATGCAGTGGTTTAGTCAATTCGGAAATACCACAGAAGCAGATGGGAGTGTGTTTGTCTTGTAAATCGGAGGTCATGGGTTGTATCTCTACTCGTGTCTTCTAGCCTATTGGCTGTTAATTCCAGAGTTAAATGTTTGTCATTCCCTTTTTGGACCCGAGACCTTCCTTCGAGTGAAGGTTTAACTCGTAGATGTGATCTCAGTGTGACTGAGTTTCCTGTTTACTTTGAAGGAGTAAAGACGAGTGTTTCAAACCTTAAGAGGGCAATGACATCAGTACGAAGTTAGGGCTGAAGTGAAATTGAAAATTGGGTTAAGAGTTAGCCCAGTATAGGGCCGATAGCAGAGATTTACGGAGACAATTCAGAATAGTCAGAAAAAAACGTTCAGTTATACTTGCTAGTTTCCCTTTGCATTTGAAGACGAGTGCATGTTTTTTTTTGCAGCCTTATTCTGGCTTCGCAATTGCATTGCATCACACCACCCAGAAGGTAAGAGTCAGGCAGATAGAGACGCAGAACAAGCAAAACAAATTCAGTGCACGTACAATGACAGTTAAAGTGCCGAGGAGACGCACAGCATGCTGAGATGGAGTGAGATTATTTATCTGAAAGAGTTCCTTATATGACGTCTGTTACATGAAGTCTCCCCTCACTTTGGCAAAAGATGTATTTGCTGCAATGAAACTCTGATAAACAATTAAATATTTGCCTCGCTACGGCACAACGTTTCGAGGCAGTGACATAATGTTTTCTGTAGCAGCGTGGCCTCGCGAAAGGGATGCTAGGACTATCAACCAAATTCAAGGCATCAAGAGATACCTATGCGCCTTACAATGTGTTTGCTGTTCCTGCAAGCAGATTTCAATTGCTTTATCCTTTATCTTCCTTAGTTTCCTGCTTGCAGTAAGCACATCAAACTCAAACAAATCTGCCATGTGTTTCCACTTTCACGCTTTATTTGTAGCCTCCACCCAAGCGAGCAGACACATGTACGATAGAGAGATTGGCCATCTCTGGGTCTCTCACTCTGGGATGACATGAATGGCAATGTGCACTTGTTTGATCCACAAATCAGCTTGTAGTACTATCCCATGCTGATTCAGACAGCACCGCCCTCCCTATGAAGTCTGTAAGCTGTGCAGATATGCTCCATTTGTGTAAATGTAACATTTGTCTAAATTGCCAAATTCTGCTGGTCTAACTCTGATTTCACATAGAAACATAAACTTGTCCCAGCGCAGACGGAGACGATGCAACCCAGCTTCACTGTGCCCATTCTCCACAATGAGTACATGGGGAGAACTTTTAGTGTCATTCTCTTGACTTCTCCCTGGAACTCAGTGCTACTTTTAACATAATGATCTAATTCATTTTTCAATAATTTGATTGAAGCTGCTTTTTTGTGACAATCAGACAGTGATTACAGATCGTAGGCAACCCCTGTGTGAAAAAGAAAATGTTTCTCCTGTCATTTTTACTTATTTTCCCAATCACTTTAATTCTCTGCCTAATTGTTCTCGATCCTTTCATGCAAGGGAGCATTTTCTCCTTGCTGACTCTGCATAGATACCTCATGACTTGGAAAGGTTCAAATAAACCCACTTTTACCCTTCGGTTCTCCAAGGAGAACTGCTCCAACTTTCCAAACCATCTTCACTGCTGACATTCCACATATCCGGCACAATTAACGTGATCCTGCTCAGCGCTGTCTCCACTCACCTCGCGTACACATTTACTGATGTTATCTGCCCAAATATTAGGGATAATCCAAGTGGAGCATAATTCAACGCCAGACTGCATGGATAAATGATCTGAATGACTTGATTTGACTTTCACTATTTGCGTTGCCGCGCCATGCTCACTCCAATGACACCTCTGCTTCAGAAGCTCAATCTTATTTCAAGAATCACTACTTTGTGAAATGCTACCAAATTCTCAAAAAGCTGGTCGGGCGACCTGGCAAAACGAATATCAAACAACCAGAGCTCGTCCGACATTTGAATCTGGAACCTCTCACATTCCGGTTGACCACAAATGAGCCAGTAAAACTCTTGTATTTCTACCACAGAATTATGTGTGAAACAGACGACCATTTGAAGAACATCTTCCCATTCTGTCTCCCTGCTCCCTGATGGTATTGTTACTCCCTTGCCCTGGGACGGGACACTCTTCAGTTATGGCTTGAACCATTTTCTTCCTCTTGCAAACAGTACTTGGAGAGAGAGATAGAGGGGCATATGCGCTCTTCTGATTCCTCGCAATTACTTGAGGGGGTGGTCAGTGGCACGCATGCACAGGAAATCAGCAACTTTGGTTGGGAACTTCTGACAAATGTCTGTCATCCGAGACAGAGAAAGAGGTTGAGCTGCTGGGAAAGAGAGAAATGGACACCAGAGATTCTTCTCTCAGGTAAATAAGTGTGAATTATTTTGTACAGCCTGATTGTTGTTCAGAATTTGTCTTCACACAGCAAACCTGCATAAAGACTTTTGCAACGAGGCCATCGATAACTTTGCTGCAACCGGGCACGAGTTATATCGATTATATCTGACGCCAGAAATTCCACATTAAGAGCATCTGCGTAGAACTCTCACTCATGGCCTCAATCCCGTGCAAAAAAGAAACTGTTCAGCACAGCGAGCCCAAGGAGAGTTTCTTGTCACTTTTATCTCTCTGTGGTTATTTAGGAGCGGGGATTTCTGTCCTAATAATAGTGCCTGTGTTGCTATGCTGTCTCCAATAGGCTGATCCATGACTTGATTTATTGCGGTCACGATCCTCTTGTTATTCACAACTTTCCATTTCTTTGGGAGGACCCTGTTGTCTGAAACAGAGTGGGGAATTACTGCAGGTTTCCAGAGCATTGAGCACACTGCATTTCATGCGTCTCATCTTCATTTGTTTTATATGGAGGTTTCGTCCAGTGTCGTATTGCTTGTGCTAACATCCTGAGGTATCTGTTTTTGTTATCAACAAGTGTTTCCTTTGCTCTCTCATGACTTCAGGATGTCGGAACTGATTGTTCCCAGCTTTCTTTTGGCGGGGTGGGGTGTGCCAGTTGATTGGGAGATTTGGTACAATGGTTGGAAACAAAAATGGACTGTGTGGGATTTGAACTAGAGGCTTCTCGTGTAGCCATAATACACAATCCTCAAAGCAAGAATCATACCCCTGAACCAATGACCCGGTACAGCTAAAAAACCCTTCTGACAAACCAGCCATTGCCACCAATTGCACCCAGCTTTGTACCAGCTGAGACTCACTCACAATGAAGTGCATTCCATGTTGCTCCTGGAATTCAGAAGAGCAAAGGGTCTCAAGAATACCTTCTCATTTTGTCTCCCTGCTCTTGACACAGTTTATAAAATTCAGGCTCACCGTTAATGTGAAGAAGTGCGGTCACGCTGTGGTTCCCGCTCCCGCAGTTGGATAAAGATCACTGTCGCTGTGTCCAGTGAGAGGAAATGAATCACTGTTGGTTGGAAACATTTCTTTCAGAACTCTGTCACTCTGCTACAACAGGAGGAGCGGGAAACTCCTGAAAATTGCAAAATAAATTGGGTGTTTATTGGTTAATTAATAAAAGATCAGTATAATAGTATTACAATGGTGTTGTCACCATCTGAAAGAAGAGGCTGTCCAGAGGGAGGTGGCTGTGCGTTTCAACCCCATGATGAACAATTGGTGTATTACTTTGCACACGAAGTGAACAGGGCATTCTGTCCAAAACATTGGGCACACCTCATCCCGAAACTATGTTCTCGTGTAAAAGTGCCAAGACATTTGACACCAATCAAAAACAAGACTTTGATCAATCTATGTTGTCACCAACAACCTCTGCCCTCACATCGACTCCAGGCTGGATCCAGGGCTTATTCCCGACTCTCTTTCAGGTGCAATGAGAGACGAAGGATCTGAGTGGGAAGAAACAACTGAAGAGATTTCTCTATCGGATATTGTTCAGTTAATTCAGCCACCAAAACACAATATTTCTCTCATTTCACCAAGAAAAGTGTCATGAGCATCATTAATAGAAATGCAGAATCATCGGAGTTGTTTAATGTGAGGCCAGACACGAAAGTGCCTGTGATTGTAATGCACGACAAAGATGCTTTGGGATCTCAGACAGACTTTGATTTCACAACAAACCACGTTCCCAAGCTGTCGAAGATTTTCGTGAAAATAAGCCAAACAGCGAATAGAGTACACCGCTGCAGATAACAAGTTTTTGTTCAGGATTTGAACGTGGGACCTCTCACAAGCCTTTTAATAACCTGAAATGAGAATCATATTTCGACACCAACATAGCCAACTACACCTTTCACTTGTAGCGGAGGCGACCCTCATCCAATGACATTTTTTTCCCAAACTCAGATGTCAGAGGCTTGTTTCAAGGTTCCATCTGCTCAAAAGGTGTGTAATAATATCTCTCAACTGGCTGATTGCATTTTAAAAAATCTCAGTTCGGGCAGTGAAAGCAACAACGAACAATTTCTTCCCATTCTGCCCCTGCTCTGAGGCAGCTGCTATTTTCTCTTTTTCCCCCAGGTCCGGGGTCTCTTCAATGGCAGATGGATTAAACCATTTCCTTCCATGGGCAGGCAGTGCTTGGAGATGGTATACGTTTTGCAGCTCCTTCTTAAACACTGGAAGGGCAAAGAAGCAGAAGACGCAGAATCAGATGTCAGGAAATTATTTATGGTAACAGGAAACTTTAGTCAACTGGCATGAATCAGAAACAAAGAGGAGAAGATAGAAGTCAAAACTGGGGACTATTCTGTTTAGAAACTTAATATAGGATCTTTATGTGCAGTCTGTTTGATTTCAGGATTCAACTTCACACAGCAATCTTGCAGCAAATAAACTTTACAACACCGACATCGGTTCCTTTGCTGCGACCCAGCAGGAATTATTCACTGACGCCGATAGTCCCAGATTAAGAGAAACCGATTGAAACACTTATTCAGTGAGTGTCATTCACAACGTTCTTGAGCAGCGGGGCTGCAGGTAGTTCAACGCGGAAGGGAGGGTTAAAAATGAGACATTGTTTCTCCCTCACACGCCCACTCTGTCACAGAGACAGTAGAAAATGTCAGGAGTCACAGGATACCAGACTTCCATCCCACAGGGTTGTGTGAAGTCACATGCTTTCAAAACGCTGCTCCTCCTTCAGGTGAAGTGGAACTTTCCACCGGCATCTCCACGTCTCAGAGACAGGGATCGTGACGCCATAAACCTGCAGCGTGATTCCAGTGCAGAAAGAAGCCGTTCAGCTCATCGAGTCCACAGTCACCCTCTGACCCTTGTATCTCTTTGAGATTATTCACTATCTGTAATAGCTATCCTAATAATGGTGTATTGTGTTTGTGCCATGATTTTTTTCTCCGATATGATAATCCTCCTGTCATTCACAACTTTTCATTTTGCTGGGAGGACGTTGCTGTCTGAAACAGCGTGAGCAACTGCTGGAGGGTGTCCTGTGCGTGGAGCACACCACAACTGATGTGTTTCACATTCAACGATTTACTCCTGCCATGTCAGAGAACAGCTTTAATCAGATCATAGCAGACCAACAGAGAACAGGAGAAGACCACTCAGACCTTCACAAGTGTGCCACCTCACCAGCGTAAACTTGATCCATATATCAGTATGAGATATTTATTTCAGATGCATGGTGTTGCTGGAAGCAGATCAAAATGCATCACAATGATGAGGTCTGATTTCGATGAGATCAAGATCAGTTTGAGATCCCTGAGAGTCTTTGCAGTGAACATTTATCACATGGGGTAGAAGGAAGCAAGATTAAAACAACCTCTGCCCATAGTCAACCGATATCATCACTGGTGGTGAAAAGTCTCGTATAAATACAACTCTCGTTATCTTCAATGCTCTAAAATACGATCCCCCTGTTCACTGGTCCTGATCTGTGGAAACATTTTCTCACTGTCTGCTTCATCCAAACACTAGCGCCAAGAAATATCTGTTTAATCTGATTTTATTGAACAGAACAATCCCAGCCTTTGGAGTCTGTCCAAAAAATCCAAATTCCCTCATCCTAGGGCACGCTGAGGCTGGAGAATTGCGTCGCAAATTTAGGAACAACGTTCATATGGTCGGTGGAAGCATGGAAGCGAAACAAAACAGAAATCTAATCTCCAACTAAGTGAATCTTTCAAAACTTTTTGTAATCCAACTGGAGGAAAATGGGATAATAATCTGCCATTAGAGTGAACCCGGTGCAGGAGAAGAGGCAAACAGAACCATCTGGGGAGCAGAGATACAGATTGGGAAGAAAATATTACTGAAACTTTCCTGTTGCTTCGAATTCCCGAAACAATGCGAAATGTACCGCACTCTGGGGATTTGGGGTTTTGGGGGTTGGGGGAGTGTGCAGAATACCTTTATACAGGCAGCTTGTTGGTCGAGACGCACGATTCTCACGTAGGGTCATGTACAATACTGACATGCAGGAGGTCCCAGGTGTAAATCCCGCATGAGCCCTGTGTTTTTTTTTAACTCTCACTTTTGCCAAAAAACAACTTGCTTCAATGAAGCCCGTCATAGAAATGGGGCAAAGCTATGATTGCAGCGAACACAGCAAAGGAAAAGAATTGTTCAAATTGAAAACGAATGCTCTTGTTCAACACAATCCTACTCTGAATGAATTTGCAGATAGAAAGAACTGCAAATGCCAGAGTCAGAATCGTCACACCATGGAGCTGAATGAACACAGTGGGTCAGGTAGCATCAGATTAGAAGGAGTTTTGATGCTTCGGACCCGGGCTATTCATCAGAGTGAATAGTCCAGCTGTACTATTGATCAATTATATGCATGTGAAACTTCAGGCCGACGGGATGGGAAGCAATTGGAGACAGCACTGAACAGGTTCATGTGAATGGTGACGTGTATGGGCAAAGTCAGCAATCTAGAGAAATTGGTAAGTTGAGACAGCTCTCCTTGCTGAACGGAAAACTGGTTTGATTGAAATTTCCCAGGTCATGGTGGGTATGAACAGAGGAAATCAGCGGGTGAAAATGCTCACAGCTCTGAAAGGACCGAGAACGATCAGGCAGAGATTTAAAGTCATGAGGAAAACGTCAGAGTGACATGCAGAGGAGCGTTTTTTTGACAAAAAGTAATGAAGGCCTGCAAATGACACATTTGACTGCGACAGAGGCAGATTCATTCACCACAAAACGGAATTCGATGGTTATTGTTAAAAGTAGCAATATGCTGAGTTACAGGGAGAAGGCAAAAAAGATACTCATTTACTCATTGCGGGGAGCGGGCACAGCTTTGGCTGGCTGCATTGTCTCCACTTGCTTTGTGACAAATGTTTTGATTCTGAATGGAATCAGATTTTGACCAACAGAGTGTGGGAACTGAGACAACGGTTATATTTACAAAGCCATGGCACGTTTGTGCAACAGAATAATACACAACAATAGTGAAGATCTCTTGGCATCATTCTTGAACGTACATTCCACACACCAGATGTAAAGCTGAATCCTTGTCTGAACAAAACTACTGTATCCAACAGCAAAGTGGTGCAATGGGAGCATGCTGGCACCATAACTGTGAGGTAGAAGCATCAGAAACCATCCTCTCCTCTTTGCACCAGGTGCGTCATGTTTTGTTCTGTGTTTTGATCAATTTCCCGCTTCTCATAGTTTAACGTGTGTGAAATTAAATATCACATACTGAAACACGGGCCAAATTTAGACAGGTGAGGTTACATGCTTGAGACGGTCTGAAAGTTCTTCTGCTGTTCTCTGTCGGTCTCCTCTGAACTGATTTGTAAACCTTTTCTCTGAGACGGGAATAAACTGGGGAAGTTGAAACACATTCTTCCATGCCCTGCAGTCATTCTCCATGCTAAGATGTAAATAACAAGAGGAGCAGAATGTCGGAGACAACATCACGGCATAGGCACCATTATTAAGGCAAGATATCACCAATTGGGAAAACACCTCAGAGAAATACAAGTGACAGAGAGTAGATGGGCTGAACAGCTTCATTCTGCGTGGGAATGACACCATGGGGTTATGACATCACTCTCCCTGTCTCTGTGAGGGAGCGGGTGGGGGAGAAACAATGGCTCATTATTAACCCCCCCTTCCACGTTGTACTGCCTGCAGCCCCGTAGCTCAGGGCCCATGGGGATGTCTCTCAGTGAGCGAGTGTTTCACTCAGATTCACTTAACGTGGTCAGACATTAACTCCTGCTGTGGATGCAGGAAAGAAACTAATGCCTGCTTTGCAAAAGACTGCCTGCGGGATTCTTGTTTGAAGACTAATCCTGAAAATCAAACAGGCTGCACCAGAAAAGAACTTATTTTAATTTACCCAAGGGAAGAGTCTCCTGTGTCCACTTCTCTCTTTCCCGCTAGCTCACCATCTTTCTATCTCTCGGATAACAGGCGT
Organism: Stegostoma tigrinum; assembly: GCF_030684315.1. Taxonomy (NCBI): domain Eukaryota; kingdom Metazoa; phylum Chordata; class Chondrichthyes; order Orectolobiformes; family Stegostomatidae; genus Stegostoma; species Stegostoma tigrinum. The sequence continues at coordinate 1,093,799 of NW_026728516.1, read as the reverse complement.
TGGGGGAAAGTTCACAATTTGGTAATTACCTGCGTATGCCTGTAACTGACTCACCCACCCCAAGTGACTGAGAGGGAGAAGAAGATCGAAAGGCCACTGCCCTTCCCCAGCACTGCTTGCAGGCAGAAAAACAATGTTTTAATGAGACGGTTCTGGGCTAATGGACAAACAGCACCGCCCTGCAGCAGGGAGACAGAATGAGACGATGATGTTCTGGAAGTTGTTTGATCATTGGAATTCCTGAAGCAATGTGGGATGTATGTCACATGAAGTGAGTCTCATTTGGTTGGGGAGTTGGCCATTTGGCCTACAGGTGGCTCATTGATCCAGGGATATGATTCTTGCTTTGGATCTTACAGCATTTAGAAGTGCCAGAGGGCCCTGTCTTGTATCCCACACAACCACACTCATTTTGTCAAAATACCCAATTAATTAACTCAAAAAGCAGCTTCGTGAAATGCGGTCGAACTGCTTGACTTTGGGATAGACTAGAAGTACCATTCTGTGTTCAGTGAACACAGCAAAGGGGCGCTCTTGTTCAAAGGAAGAGGAAGAGTTTTAGGATGTTCACACAGGCACTCGGACTCTGAATCCTTAGGCTGAAGTATTGCTCAATTTCGAGAGTGAAACTTCAGAAAACAGGAATGTGATCTGATTGGAGGTAGCGGTGAACAGGTTCATGTGAATGGTGGTCAAAGAGGAGACTGGAAACACACAACAGGCCAGGCTGCATCAAAACAAAATGTTTCAGGAGGCAGAGAAGGTGTTGTGAGTATGGAGCATTGAAGATAGGTTCAAATATTGAAGGTTTAAAATGTACCTGTACGTCAGAAATGAAGATGGGTTGGAAAGTTGAGACATTTCTCCTCGGGGAACAGAAGTCTGTAAAGCGATCCGAATGCAGCTTTCCAAGTCACAAGGGGTCTAGACAGTGGAAATAAAGCGTGAAAGTGCTACCACACCACACCTGAAAGGATTGAGAATGACCAGGCAGAGATTGGAAGGCATGAGGAAAACGAAGTAAAAGTGACTTCAGGAAGACCGTTCTCACACAAGGAGTGGTTAGGATCGGTAAATCAATATCTGACAGCGACAGAGGCAGATTCAATCAACACATAACGGAATTGGACAGTTATGTTAAAAGTACCTGTGCAGATGTTACAGCGAGAAGGCAAAAGATTGATACTGTAAGTGATAATCATTTGCTTATTGTGGAGACGTGGCAAAACTAAGGTAGGGTGCCTGGCCTCTGTCTGTGCTGTGAAAGTTTTGTGATTCTGAGTGAAATCGACCAACAGAATGTGGGAAATAAGACAAAGGTTATATTTGCACAGCTGTGATACGTCTGTGCAACAAAACAACAGTGAAAAACATTTAACATCATCCTCGAATGGAAATGCTGCACTGCAGATGGAAAGTTGAATACTTGCCTGTGAAGATGGCCCAACAATGTAGCAGAGTGGCGCAGTGGGATGATGCTGGGGTCATAACCCAGAAATCGCTGGATCAAAACCATCCTCTGCTATTTTCTGCAGGTGAGAGTTGTGGTTTGCAGTGGCCCGCACCACGCATTTTAATCAGCTCTCTGCTTTGCTCAGCTTATGGTATCTGAAATAAATTCGTCATGTTGATGCACTGGCCAAGTTCACACAGGAGAGCTGATACACTTGTGAAGGTCTGAATGGTCTTCTCCTGTTTTCAGTCTGTCTGCTCCGAACGGAATGTAAAACTTCCTCTCTGAGATGGGAATAAACCGGTGAAGTAGAAACTCATTACTTGCAGTATTTTTGTTTTCATGCCTGGCAATAATTCCCCACGCTGTTTCAGGCATGAATGACAAAAGAATCAGGATGTCAGAGACTGCATCATGACACAGACAGAGTTCACCATTATTCGGGACAGATATCACCGATTTTGAATAACTACAGAGAAATACAAGAGGCAGCGAGTCGCTGTGCAATCTATGGGCGGAACAGCTTCTTTCTGCACGGGAATGACACCATGGATTAATGACGTCACTCTCCATGTCTCTGTGAGGGAGCGGGTGGGGGAGAAACAATGGCTCATTATTAAACCTCCCTTCTGCGTTGTACAGTCTGCAGCCCCGCAACTCAGGGCCGTTGGGAATGTTTCTCAGTGTGTGAGTGCTTCACTCGGATTCTCTCAACGTGGGACTGTTGGTGTCAGACATTAACTCCGGCTGTGGAGATCACAAACAAACGGACGCCCGGTGTACGGACAAGTTCTGAACATCAAACAGGCTGCACAGAATGATCGCATTTTAAGTTGCTGAAGAGATTAATCTCTAGTTTTGTCTTCTATCTTTCCCAGCAGCTCTCCATCTTTCTGTCTGCCTCTGATAAATGTCATTTCATGAAATTTCAAAATCACCATTTACAACTTGCCGCATAAGTCTGACTCCACCCCTTCTGCTCTTTCCTTCTGACAGTGTTTGAGAGACAGCGACAAAGTGTGGCCCACCCCCAGCACAGCCTGCCCGTGGAAAAATAGTTTAACGAGTCTGCCGATGGAGAGAGCTCTGTCTCCGGGATAGTGAGACAGAATAAACAGAAAATGTTCATTGCTGCATTCATTGAAGCAACAGGGAATAGGAATTTTTTTTTTAAGCAACACGTTCAGATATGTTATTACACACCTCTGGAGCAGATAGAACTTCAACTCTGTCTGCTGCATCCGAGGTAGGGAGACCATCACTGCATGATTGGCACCTCATTTATTGTTAAGTGGTGCATCAGCAGACTGCGGCATTGGTCTTGTGGTCTGATTCTCACATCAGGTGGCTGTTAGAAATGTGAGACATTGCTGGCGTGAATCCTGCAAGAGCCGTTGTTGCCTCTGAATTTTTTAATATTCAGGGGAGCATGGGGGTGGTTCTTTATGAAATTGATTTCAGTCTATGATTGCGAAGGGTGTTTGCTGCAAATATGTCACATGCATCCACTTCACCGGACGAAACTTTAGGGTTAGTAATTGTGTGAAATAATGTTTCACTAGATTGGTTCGTAAACTGGCGCAATAACTGAATAAAACGATGCCAAGTCTCAGCAGAGAAACAGATGACAATGAAACAGGCATCTGAGGACAAATTTGCTTCCTTTGCAAGTGAAATTTACTGCTTCCCAAAGTGGGGTCCATTGAAGTGAAGCAGCAACAGAGGCTACCTTTTGTGGTGCTCACCTCATGTATCACATTTCCACCTTGGTCCCCGTAAACATCTCAACTCAACCAGAAGCCAGGTGCACACTGTGGGCCAGTGGCGTAATGGATAAGGCGTCTGGCTTCGGAGCAGAAGATTGCAGGTTCGAGTCCTGCCTGGCTGGAGTACGGCTCGCCCATTTTCAAGGCTAGAAAGCTGACATGTTCATCTGAATTTGGAATATATGGCGGGTGATTTTGTTGTCAGATTCCGCGAAGCTAAACTATGAAATTGGAAGTTATGCATGAGCAGTGTTGGGGACCTTTTCAGCTCATTGTTGGTTTCATTTCCGATCTCACAACAACAGGTTTCATTGCCTGGAGAACTTGTTTCTGTTCCATGTAAATCTGCCTATTGTCGGCGAAACATGTGTGGGGACAGAGAGTGAATGTTAAGCACCTGGAGTCAGTGTCATCCTGAGGGATGTGTCTGTATATCTCCCTCTGTGGCTAAACGTGAGGATGAGTTCCATAAGTGGGCTGTAACACACCTTTACTGTCACAAAACCTTGATTACAGTGTTAATCTCATTGATATTTGCCCTTGATACATCAGAATGCACAACACGGTGTGCCAAATACTGGAAACTGAGATTAGGATAGATAGATGCCTGATGACGCACACTGACACAATGGCCCAGATAGTCATTTTTTACATGTGATAAAAACTCGAAGACAAGGAGAAACTGACCTGTCACCAAAAGGATCAATAATGGAAAGGCAAAATCAATGTCATTGAGAAATGAGACAAGCCCTCCAGCGTGTTCCCTGGTTGTCTCGTGGTTCAGATTTGGTGTTTTTGGAACCACGGCCCTGGTTTGAAATATTGAGTTGAAGATCTTCCCTCCTAGCTTTTAGTGACACCAGTTTTGCTGACTCATTCTAATTTTATTCATTAACTGGCACTACTGGCTCGGCAGTATTCATTCAATCAACCACATTGCTGTGGGTCTGGGGTCACATGTAGGCCAGACCAGGTAAGGGTGGGCAATTTTCATCCCGAAAGGGCATTAGTGTCCCGGATGTGTTCTTCTGACAATTGATTGCATGGATTGCATCACCTCCCCTATGAGGAGAAGGAAAGGGGCTGTGAGGTAACTAACTGTGTCCCAAACAATATTCAAGCTAACATGAAACAAAGAACTGCGGATGCTGGAAATCTGAAACAAAAATAGGAATTGACAGAGTGACCCAGCAGGCGTGTGGAGAGATACAGAGTTAACGTTTCAGATCCTAGAAGCATTCGTCAGAGCCAGGTCAGTTTTGCCCTTCTATATTATAGCAGCAGGGAAATTATCGCTTTTGTCTGTCGAATCAGTATATTTATCAAAATATCGCATTAGTTTCCAGTCATCAACTTTATAACTTTAACAGACTTTTATCGGCTGTAATGCTGCTTCCGTCTCCCTCAGTTGGTGAAAGGCTCTGCTTGTATGGTTTTATTTGTCTTTTCCTTTCAGTTAGTTAGCAGCGGTGTCGAATGGAGAATTGGTCCTTTTAGTGTCTACCTCAATATGCGTTTCTGCTTGTCTTTGCTTAATAACTTCATCCCCTTTTATATTCTTTGACTCTGTAACCATCCATATTGAGGGCAGCACGGTGGCACAGTGCTCGGGATCTGCGTTTAATTCCAACTTTGGGCGGCTGTCTGTGTGCAATTTGTGAAATCTCCCTGCGAATGCATGGGTTTCCTCCCACAGTCCAAAGATGTGCAGGGTAGGTGGAATGGCCGTGCTAAATTTCCCTTGGTGCTTAAGGAGGTGTAGATTAGGTAGGCTATAGGCAAATGGGTCGAGGAGGGATGCTCTGAGGTTCGGTGTGGACTTGTTAGGACAAAGGGCCTGTTTCCACACTGTAGGGGTTCAATATATATATCCCGCATTTCCCATTGCTGCTCTTTGAAAAGTCTGAAAATCAGAGAGTATTTGAGACTGGAGCTGCTGAGAGGCTTCCCCAGCACAACCAACACTCCCAACCCAGTTGTAAAGCTTGGAACTGGGCTGACATTCTCCAAATAGAGTTTCTGTCAATGAGGACCGAACAAAGGATGTACTTATTCCCTCAAAACATGGTGAGTGTTTAAACTTCTAAATAGAATTCCTAATCCACCAGAAAAGATACAAATTGCCGCAATCATACAATTACAGTGATGTTTTTACTGTTGGTGTAAAATGATTGAACAGGGTAACAGCAGAGAATGAGAGTGATCAGTTCGTGGTGCCTGTCTCATTAAAACAATATTCCGCAGTAGGGCTGCAGTTTATTCTGCCGTACCTTGTTATTCCTACCAAACCCCAGGATGAATTAATTGTCAGCAGGAAACCATTCCCTGATGGGGAGAAAGTAGGCGACAAGAATACCAGCACCGAATGACAATTATCTGCACTCAAACAAAGGCACCATGATCAGTTCTCTACACCGACAGGACAAGTAATGGTCGAGTGGTATTGTTGCTGGACTGTTTATTCAGAAAGCCAGGTAACTTTCTGGAGACCAAAGTTCAAATATCACTCCCAGAAGATGATGGGATTTCAATTCAATAAATAACTGTAATTTAGAATGCAATGATGGCCATAAATCCATCGTCAGGGGACCAAAACCCATGTGGTTCCCTCATGTCCTTCAGGCATCTTTGATCATTACTGATCACGCCTACATCTGACTCCAGGCCCACAGCAAACATGGTGGGTAATTCGCAACGGGCAACAGATGTTTGCCGAGCCAGTGGCACCCTCAGTCTGTGAATGAATAAAGGGGAGCAAGTAACTTTGTTGTTTAGATCAATAATATGCCAATTCAGAAACGTTGAAACGAGGAATCTTCAATGTAAAGCTCAGGCACCGCTGGGATTTTAACTCAAGATCGCCTGTTTACTACACACTTTTTTACCCATCTATAGGGCCATTTCCTTAACCCCGCAGTCACAGTAACTTGGGGAACTTTCCTGTATCAGTGTTACTCAGTGAGAATTTCAATCTTACACCACGTTTCCACATGGATTGTTGACAGCTCAATATTCTCCTGTGAAAATACATGGAAAGAGACAATTTTCTCCCGAGATAATGGGAACTGCAGATGCTGGAGAATCCAAGATAACAAAGTGTCGAGCGGGATGAAGACAGCAGGCCAGGGATCATCTGAGGAGCACAAAAGCTGACGTTTTGGGCGTGGACCCTTTGGTTTAAACCTGACAATTTCACCTGTTTCAGCTGACTGGATAAAGAGCATGGGCTCATCCTCTTGGGGCCCATGAACAAAGTTAACACACACTGAGGGAACCTAACAAGACGAATAGGTTCATTTTGGTTACTGAGCAAATGTAAAGCCTGACCCATTGGAGCCAACATTGATCTTTGCACCAATATCTCCACACTCACTTCCTGCCTCATGCCCCCGCTGCCCCTCACAGCCATTGTTACCTTTCTCTTTTGTTTCACTCCCACACTTTGCTTCTGAACGTGCTCCTGACCGTTTGTGTTCGGTTAGAAACAGCAACCCGGATGAGTGGGATAGTGCTTCATTCAATGGGATTGGATTTAATTCCCACCCCTAATTCCTCCACAGATAGATGTGATAAGTTACTTTTTAAAACACTCAAACTTCTTGGCACGTAGGTGCAGCTTTGATGCTATTAGAAAGGGAGTTCCAGGATTTAGAAGCAACGACACTGAAGGAACAGCAACATAGTTCAAACTCAGAATGGTGAGAAACTTGGAGGGAGGTTTGTTGTGGTCAAATTCCCATGAAACTGCTGCCATTATCCTTCAATGTGAAGGCAACCTCTCACTGGACTGATTCTGGTCGATTCAGAGTGCGTGTTCTGTCCATAACCAGGAACTTACTTCATTCCTACAGTTAACGGGAAGAGATACAAATCATCATTTCCTGACTGGGAATTGTACCCATGCCTGAGCAATGCAAACCCTGAATGCCAACCAGCTTCCATGACGCTAATCCTTGCGACCTGATTTGTACACAGCCCCGCGCCTGTTCCTACACCAGAAGCACCTTCACCAGTGAAGTGTCTCTCTCCAAGTTTCAAAATGATTCATATTATTGCCCTGCGTTTCAATGTGGAGAAAGCTGGGCTGTGAGAAGTGTCTTGGTCCGAAACGTCAGCTTTTGTGCTCCTGAGATGCTGCTGGGCCTGCTGTGTTCATCCAGCTTCACACTTTGTTATCTTCGATTCTCCAGCATCTGCAGTTCCCATTATCTCTGTGATAATCTGATGTTGTTCAGTAGATGTTTTGCAGAAAATCTGCTGTTAGCAGGAGATAGCAAGAACTGCAGATCCTTTATTCATGCAAAGGATGAGGGCGATGTTTGGAGAGGCCAACATTTATCAGCCATTTCCAATTTCCAGAGAGGGCAGAAAAGAATCAACCACATTGCTGTGGGTCTTCAGTCACACATAAGCCATATCAGGTAAGGATGGCAGTTTCCTTCCTGAAAAGATATCAGTGAAACGGGTAGGTTTTTCCCCAACAATTGACTTAACTCCCAAAATGACTAAATATCTGTCTATCTCAGCCTTGAACATACCTCGCCTTGACAGAACACAACGGGCCAAGCAGCATCAGAGGAACAGGAAAGCTTGATGTTTCACGTCGGGACCCTTCTTCACAAATGGGGGAGGGGAAGGGGATTCTGAAATAAATAGGGAGAGGGGGAAGCGGATTGAAGATGGACAAAAGAGATGACAGGGTAAGAGAAGACTGACAGGTCAAAGAGTCAGGGTGAGAGCCAGTGAAGGTGAATGTAGGTGTGAAGTTAAGGGGGGAATAGGTCAGTGCAGGGAGGATGGACAGGTCAGTGAGGCGGGTGAGGTTAGTGGATAGGGGATGGGGGTGGGGCTTGAGGTGGGAGGAATGGTTAGGGAGGCGGGGACGAGCCGGGGTGGTTTTGGTGTCATGTCCATCCTGGGCCTCCTTCAGTGCCACAATGACGCCACCTGAAAGATGCAGGAACAGCATCTCATATTTTGCTTGGGAACTCTGCAGCCCAAGGGTATCAATGTGGATTTCACAAGCTTCAAAATCTCCCTCCCCTGACCACATGCCAGAACGTTCTGGGAACTGGAACCACAGGCGAATGAAGAGTGAACTTTCAAATTGAGCACAAACAGTCCAGACACCTGCCACTTCTTTAAGAGGCTGGGTGATATTGGGACATGAACTCAGCTGAGACATGGAAAGAATTCTCGTTCCTGCACATCAGGAATTCAAATCTCGGCTCCGGGGCAATGAGAAAACTGAGAAATAGACACAGCACTGAAAGAGTCAAAGGGAGACAGGCCCGGTTATAGAAGATCTGGTTCCCAGTGATGTGGATGGGTCTGCAGAGGGTAGGATCAGTCTGATCCCATGTCCCCTCAATGAATGTCCCAGGTTTTATTTTCGAAAAGTACAGCTGTTACAAGACAATTGTCATTCGAAGCGAAGCAGTTAAAAGTTTGAATTCACTACAAGCCCGCTTTAAGGGCTGCTGCAAGAGCTCGCCATTTTATGTGGTTCAATTGGCTGGTGCTTTCGACTGTGAAATGTGAAGTTGGTGGTTTGAGGCCACTGAGGAAGGAACAAGTGCTGTTCTCCCTCCACCAGTTCCCTTTTGACTGTACAGTTATGGGTTTTAATGTAGTCAGGAAAATGTTCACCAAACTGAAATCTTGTTAGGTGAGTGACCATAAAGTTATTTCCATGTTGTTTTAATAGGTACAATAAAGAGCTGGGAATGCTTGGAATCAGAATCAAAAGCCTAAACTGCACTACATAAAGGAGTAAACAGAGCTCTGAAGAAGTTCTGAAATGTTGACTCAAATTCTCTGCCCACAGATGCTCCCAGATCTGTTGAGGTTTTTTTTTCCTGCAATGTATATTTTCATTTGCAAATGAACGTTTATTTTATCTATTGGAATTAAACGACCCGAATCACCATGTATTACATTAAACACTTCGAAATCTGCAAAGTGATTAGATTCAAACAAACCCAGCAATAATTCATCCACAGCGTGACTGGCCATGCAAAATGACCTGAAAAGAGAAACAGAAGGGCATTTCTCTCAGTTGTCATGGCCGAGTGGTAAAGGCGATGGATTTGAAATCCATTGGGTTATTCCTGCGCAGGTTCGAATTCTGCTGACTACGGGTGAAAGCTGAGTACAAACGCAAAGGCTGTTTATGACAGGAGTCAAAGCAGGGCCAGCCAGACTTTTTACTGAGATTGCGAATGGTAGGAAAAGGCAACTCACTGCCGGTCATGTTCAAACAAACCAAACTTCATAAAAGTTGTGATCGGTGATAATGGGAACTGCGGATGCTGTAGAATCCAAGGTAACAAAGTGTGAAGCTGGATGAACACAGCAGGCCAAGCAGCATCTCAGGAGCACAAAAGCCGACGTTTTGGATCTAGCCCCTTCATCAGAGAGGGGCATGGGGAGGGGGACCGCCTCCCCCTCTCTCCCTATTTATTTCAGAATCCTCTCCCCAGCCCCCTCTCTGATGAAGGGTCTAGGCCCGAAACGTCAGCTTTTGCTCCTGAGATGCTGCTTGGCCTGCTGTGTTCATCCAGCTCCACACTTTGTTATCTTCATAAAAGTTAACGTGTTTTCGGATATAAACTTTCAGTGACAAACATGGTGACACGGTGAGCCATTTGCTGGAACTCCAGACTAAACTTTCTCATGGCGTTAAAAGTGAAATAAGCTTTGAATTCTTGATCTGCAGGGAACGAAAATCCTTTGAAGGTCTCACCGAGAGCAGCAAAAGCGGAGGGGAAGCTGAAATAGTCCACAAGCTGCTCATGGGTATGTGCCAATTTATGAACCCCACCAACCAAATCACTGCAGTTGCTGGGAATGAAAAGAAAACACAAAAACCCAGGCTCAGCATTATGAACCTTTAGAAGGGAGGGGAGAATGAAGCGTGAATCTGTCCAACTGAACAAAGACAGTCAGGCACCTTGCCCTTCTTGAAGAGGCTCACACATTGACTCTGATATTCTCGAGGACATTTGTTGCTGTGTGTGCAAGTATTCTATGTAATTTTCTCCTACAAGGATAACATATATAAGCCATGTGGCAGCTTTTGACACCTCCTCCTACCGTCCCCCAATCATAAACCACCCCCGACCACCAAAACAGCATCTCCCAGACCACCCATAACCTCATCACCAGCAGCCTCCTACCTCATCGTTCACCAACCCCACACCGCCCGCTTCTATCCCCATCCCAAAATCCAGAAACCCGACTGCTCTGATCGACCCATCGTCCCTGCTCCTGCCCCAACGAACTTACCTCCACTTATCTCGACTCTCTTTCCTCCCCCTGGTCCAGGTGCTCCCCACCTACATCCGGGACACCACCCAATCCCTCCACCTCCTCCAAAACATTCGAATACTTGGCCGTCAACACCTCATCTTCAGCATGGATGTCCAATACCTGTATACTTGCATTCTACAAAAAAGCTCTCTGCTTCTTCCTGTCCCGCAAGCCAGGCCAGTCCCCCTTCACCGATATCCACGTAACCGAACTCGTCATTAATCTGATCAACTTCTCCTTCAACTCTTCCCACTTCCTGCAGATGAAAGGGGTGGCCACAGTGGCACAAGCTATACCTGCCTCTTTGTGGGAAATGTGGAATAGCCCCTTTCCCACAGTTACACTGGCCCTATCCCCCCACCTCTTCCTGTGTTACATCGATAACTGTATCAGTGCCGCTCCATTCTCCCACGAGGAGCTCGAACATTTCATCCACATTAGTAACACCTTCCACCCCCAACCTGACGTTCACCTGGGCCATTTCGGATACCTGTCTGTCCTTTCTAGACCTCTCTGCTCCTCAGATGAGGTGTTGTACTCCCGGACACCTGAGATGTCCTTGTTTTTCAAGGACGGCAATGACCACACACACACACATACAAACACCCCCCACACAAACAAACACACACACACACACACACACACACACACACACACACACACACACACACACACACACACACACAAACCCCCCCCCCAACAGTGGTTGAAAATACCCTCTGCATCTCCTGCGTTTCCCGCACCTCAGCCCTTACATTCCCTCCCCGCAATAAAAACAAATAGAGAATTCCCTTTGTCCTCACGTGTCACCCCATCAATCTCCGGATCCAACAGATCACTCTCCACCACTTTCACTACCCGCAATGTGACCCCACCACCAAAGACATTTTTCCCTCCCCACCCTGATCTGCTTTCTGGAGGGACCACACTCTCCACGACTCCCTCTTCCACTCCACACTTCCCACTCGCCCAACCAGCCCTGGCACCTTTCCCTCCAACCGCAGGAAGTGCTACACCTGCCCCCACACCTCCCTCCTCACTTCCATCCCAGGCCCAGAGAAAACCTTCCACACTAAACAGATGTTCACCTGCACCTCTGCTGATGAGGTCTTTTGTATCCACTGCTCCCAATGTGGCTTCCTCTACATCGGGGAGAACAAGCGCAGGCTCAGAGATCACAGAGAGCATCTACACTAATTTTGTGACAAACAACAACACCTCCCAGTCGTAAACCACTTCAACTCCACTTCCCATTCCCTTGATGACATGACCATCCTAGGCCTCCTCCAGTGTCACAACGATGCCACCCGAAGGTTGGAGGAACAGCACCTCATATTCTGCTTGGCAACCCTGCAGCCCAGTGGTATTAATGTGGACTTCACAAGCTTCAATATCTCCTCAACACTGACCTCATCCCAAGATCAGCTCCCGTTCATCCCTGCCTCCTTGACTTGTCCATCTTCTCTCCCACATCCACCCCTCCCTCCTCACTGACCAACCCACATCCCCACTCCCTTCCTACACTCACCTCTACAAGCTTCATAAGACCTGTCCCTCTTCTTTCTCACCCTATCCGCTCCTCTATCTACCTGCTGTCACTGTCTCCCCATTTACTTCGGTGACCCCTCCCTCTCCCCATTTCTGAAGGGCCCAGACCTGAAATGTCAATTTTCATGCTCCTCCGATGCTGCCCAGCCTGCTGTGTTCACTCAGCTCCACACCTTGTTATATCAGACGCTTCTTTTGTCTCTACTTCTCCATCACCACTCCCCTTGGTTTAAAAACTTTTTTCAGTGAAATTGTCCTATTCTTCACCCGCTGATTCCCTTTGTTCGCCATCCCCCTCCCGCTCCGCGTGCCGTTGCTGACCGACCTGAACCAATCTCCCGGTTTCGGAGTCCACAGCAGAGAAAAAGGCCCTTTGGCCAATCGAATCATTGCAGTCAAATAGCTGTTCAAGTGTCATTTCCAGCACTTTTCCCAGAGACGTGTCTGAAATGGCGTCACAATTAAACAGAAATTGCTGAAAAAACTCTGTACGTCTGGCACCATCTGCGGAGAGAATAGATCTAAGGAAGGGAAACTCGACACGAAAAGTTAACTCTGATTTCTCTTCACAGATGCTGCCAGACCTGCAGAACTTTGTCAACAATTTCTGTTTTGTTTCTGATATACAACATCCACAGTTCTTTCAGCGCTTATTTTTATACATCGAAAGGGCAGTGAAATGTGATGATGGTTTTCACCTCTCCCACATTTCCAGGCTGTGAGTTTCAGATTCCCACCATCTGAGTGAAAAAAATCCTCACATCTGATCTAAATTGTCTGTCCTTATCGCCGCCTCCCCGATCCTGATTCCACCACCAAGCACAAAGATTCATCTTGTTTACTCTGTCTGTTCCCCTCGTAGATGTATACATCACATTCACTTCCTCACCACCCTCCCCTCTCCCCCGTCTCTCAGTGTATAACAAAAACAGAAGTTGCTGGAAAAGCTCAGCAGGTCTGGCAGCATCTGAGAAGAAAAAGCCTGTGTTAACTTTTCAGGTGCGGTGACCCTTCCTCAGCCTATTCTGCTCTAACGAATCTGACCCCAGACTCTGAGGGTGGAGAGATTCCCTGCTGATAGATTACATTCTGCCCTGCTGGGTGTCTCTCGCATTCACTTTTAGTCTTTCAGATTTGAACCATCAGCAGTGTTCGTTCGTTCTGTAATCCTAAAACATGGTTTATACATTATCAATAATTCAATTCATTACTCCATATGTGTTTTGTAGTTTCCTTCAAACTGTGATGGATTTTCGAGAGTTTTCTCAGTTGGGAGAGAGTTTAAATGTAGTTGCGATGTAACCAGCATCCCCAAATTTGAGCAGTTGCCGGATCTGCAGGCCTTCAATGCACTGGCTGATGTAAGCAGTAAAATTGGCGAAAGTTTCTTAAAACAGTGAAACATTCAGTTGTACAAGGCCTCTTCAGATCTTCGCTGACACCCTGCACACAGAACAGACAAATTGTTGATTGTGTCTCATCAGCCAAATGAGAATTCCTTACGATCCGTAACAGAAATGACTGGGTTTATTGAAGCAATTTCCCAGATTTATTCAGCGTCTGACAGTGTAATTTGCAGTCATGTGGCTTGCTCAAAGATGAGGGCAATAACTTTAAAATATTCATTTAAAATCCTGGAATAAGTCTCAAAATTGGTTTTAATGTTCTGCAGGAATAACAAAGTTATTTTGTTTCTCTCCAGCACCGTCTTGTTTTAATTTTCTTGTAATTATCTCTCTTCCTCCTCTACTTGGATCATAGGTCATCCCTTCCCTTGCTGTTCAGCTGTTAACATTTTACTCACACCATCTAACACTTTTTGATCACCGACAGAGACTTATTTTTGGACAGAGGCTCACCATTTCCGATGTGCCACAGTGAAAACCCACAATGCCCCCCTCAGAAGACAGACACAAGATGCAACCTATAGAGTACTCTTCATCATTAAATAATTTCCTAGAGCGGAGAGACTGCACGATGTTCTCCACAGCCTTCAACATGTCATTGATGATGACCAGCATCTCACCAAGATGATCCGTACACCTCCATTTCTCACCTTCAAACAACCTCCAAACCTTAATCAGGCTGTCGTTCGCAGCGAGCAAACCAACCTTCAGGACAACATCGACCACAACACCACACAACCCTGTCACTGGTGCCTCTGAAAGATGTCGGATCATTGACACATATACTACCATCACATATGGGGCAACCACCCATCAGGTGAGATACTTATGTGGCTCGGCCAACATTATCAATCTCACACAGTGCAGGCAAGAATGCCCCAGGCATGCTATTTTAGTGAGACCATGACAACAAATGAATTGACTCTGTGCAACAATTGCCAGACAAGAATGTTCCCGCCCAGTTGGGGAACACTTCAGCATGAAGTACATTAAGCTTCTGATCTTCGGGTAAGCATGCAAGATGGCCTTTGAGATACATGACAAAGCAGAATCACGAGCAGAAACTGATAGCCAAATTCCATGCCCATGAAGACAGCCTCAATCATGATCTTAAATTCATATCTACAAGTGATCCCGCTGTACTGTTCTGTGTCTATAAAATCTTTCTTATTGTCCTATTTCGACACCATCACCTTGATAAATTGTTATGACCTCTCTCTCTTGATTAGTTTGTACAGTTTTGGATTATGTATTACTTTGGTTAGACTATCAGCAGGCGATTCTTATACCTATCACATAATTCCAGCCATAACAAGGTGTGGAGCCGGATGAACACAGCGGGCCAAGCAGCATCTTAGGAGCAGGAAAGCTGATGTTTTGGGCCTGGACCCTTCATCAGAAATTGGTTTGTGCCAAGCACGACCTTATTTTTAGTTTGTTTTTGTAATTATCTCTCTGCCTCATTTAATCGGATTAAAGGTCATCCCTTCATCTGTTATTCAGCTGTTGACACTTTACTCACACCGTTTAACACTTTAGATCACCTGCAGAGACTGTTTATAGGAGACTGCACTCAAACCATTTGTACGATCTTTTGAACTCTCTGTCCTTGATCTCTCTGCCCATAAAATCTGGCAATGGGGATTGGACAGCGAGGTCAAACCCTGCTGCTTGTCCCAGTCTCACTCGGTGTGGAGCTGGGGAAGAGAGAATCATTGATGGATGTGTTTTGAATTCAAACTTGTTGGAGCTTTTTCATGGGTTAAATGCAGGTCGGTGGTCACTCAAATTGCTTGATCAAAAATAACTCAAGTTGTGTGCCTGGATGGTCTCAAACACCCGACTTTTCAGTTTACCACCTAATGCTGACCGGTTGAGCCATAAAGACTGGCATCAACAAGTTTTGCAAAATCCGCTAAAGTAGGGTGTTAACGGAGTTCTGAAGGGCCGTTGTGAAGCCAGAGCTCTTGTTGTTTTCAGAGTCTGTTGCCCATTTTCCCACTTGCAGCACCGAGAGTATCAGAGGCCCAAGCAGCCACAGTTACCCAGAAGAAATGTAAACATTGCAAACTTGAAATTGCCCAGCTCCTTCGATGTGACTGCCTGAGGTAGATCACTCATGATTGTGGTTACCGGTAAGATTCATACCCATGACTCGATAGAGACTAGAGCTTAAATGCAGTGACTTTGACCGCTCAGTCAAACTATCTACAAACAATTACTGCAGCCAGGCTATAGAAGCCCTTTCACATAGCTACTTCATCAGATCCTCCTTCTCGATTTTATCCAAGATCATAAAATTGTATTTCATGGCCCATTTCTCCTTGACTACGGTGAACTTTTTGCTTTTATTTCCCTTACCCAAACCAATTATGAGCCTATAAGTCCGGTCAAATCTCCCTCCAACTCAAGTTGGTCCATCGCTTCACAACTCCCTCAGCCCTGAAACTTTCTGTTTTATGAATGAATTTATCTCCTCTGAGGATCCTCCCCTCCTGCACAATGTATGATAATCTCTGTTCGATTATACCTGGTCATCCTCGGCCAGGAGGAGGGATGTTGTGAATTCCTGGAATAAAAGAGAGGTGTTGGAGCACCCAGTAGGACTGAAAACCTCTAGGGAGAGAGAAATAGTGCTAACGTTTAGAACCAGTTATTATACTTTTATCTCTGCACTGATAGTGATTGATTTTTGAAGCTTCTTTCACTGAGGCTCACATGAGTACTTACATCTAAAATATT
This sequence comes from Stegostoma tigrinum, assembly GCF_030684315.1. Lineage (NCBI taxonomy): Eukaryota > Metazoa > Chordata > Chondrichthyes > Orectolobiformes > Stegostomatidae > Stegostoma > Stegostoma tigrinum. Next base: position 1,077,573 of record NW_026728516.1, on the reverse strand, counting down.
AAATCAAACAAAGGGAATAATTTGTGTGTCTGACTTCCAACCGAGACTGACACTGTCCTTACTAAACCTCTTTTACAGAATATATTTAAAAAAATCACTGACAGGAAACTTTAAATAAACATCAAATCAAAATTTGGCATGATCAATCGATTAATCAGAAACTGGACATTATTGGCCTTTTGAGTGGAAGTATTCAGGTCCCTGTCATTACCACTCACTGCATGTAATTTAACCATTATAACCTTCATGTTGATCTAAATCTGACATTTGTATCCCATGATCCATTTTTTTTCAGTTAATGTGCATCCCTTGTTTTGCCCAAATTGCCTCAACCAACAGTAAACAGTACAGCTCTGCCAAATCTCCCTTCAGATTCCATTAATCCCTGACATCCTAAATCTTTCATTGTTTAACTTTTCTGGCAAAGGAACAGGTCTGCTTCCTCTCAGCGACCCTCCGTCCTTCCCAATGTGTGGGTGATCTCTGGTTTGCACAATCCCAGATGCTCTGTGTTCCCGTGTGTGATGTCAACATGCAGCAACAGTCGCACAGTGACACCACCTGTTCCTCAGGGATTTCCTCAACTTAGAGATTTTTCTCGAGCTCCTGTGCTTCTGATACCTTTCCAGCTGCAGGTGCAACAGGTGAATCTCGAATTGTCAACAGTGACGTAGTTGAGTATTTTTGACCATTCGTCAACAATGTTGAGTTTTAGTGCTGTGCCTGTTACCTGTGAGAGGTTCTGTAGCTCTCGGGCTGGTGTGTCTCCTTTAGTATGGATCTGAATCCATTTCAGCATATTGCTCTGTTTCACTTCTGCCTTCCCCCTGTCTCTAATAATGTGTGAGTAACTGTCTGTTTAATGCTTCTGTTACTCTATCAGATTACGTCCAGATGAGCTTACCACCACATTTCTTTGATCGAACTCTATGGGTTTCGAAGCTTTGTCTTCCCGCAGTATGTTTTGTAGTCAGGAATTATTCTTAATGCAGACCTTTTCTTTTCTGTTCTGAGCTTATATTAACCAGCAAGTTCTGCACCATGTCATTCATTCAACATTTCCTGATACATGAAATTTGGATCACTCTCCACAGGTATCAGTAACTATTGCCAATCTTCAGTTACCTCTGGAAAATATGATATTTGAACTTTCGGAACCATTGCAGGCCGTGTGGTGAAGTCGCACTTGCAATGGTATTCGGTAAGGAGTTACCAAATGATCGTGAAGGATTAGTGATGTTTTCCAAAAGAACAAATGAAATGTTTTCACATTTTTGATTCAATCCAATGATCTGACATATTACACAGGGTTGTCACAAAACAATAGTCGATACCAGGCACTTATGGACATATTAGGACAAGTGATCCAAAACAGGCCAACGAAGTAGGTTCCAAGGAATATCCTGAACGAAGAAAGGGACTTTTAAAACCAAGGATGCGGGTGTAAATTCAAGAGCTTATGGCCTTGGAAACTGAGGCCATGAAAAAGGTGGGAGAGTTAAAACCAGAAATCTATTGGACGTTGGAAGTCAGGGAGACCAAATATCTTGAAGGAAAAAAACAAAAGAACTGTAGATGCTTGAAAGTAGTAACACAAACAGAAATTGATGAAAAACTCAGCAAATCTGGCAGTGCTTGTGGAGAGAGAGCAGCATTATTGTTTTGTGTTCAGTGACCTTTCTTCGGATATACCTCAGAGGGTTTTGCAGCTGGAGACATTATCAAAAAAAGGAGGTGTGATGACAAAATTTCAAAATAAGGATATGAATTTCAATACCTTGGTGCTTTGCCACCCAGAAAATGTGTATGTCAATGAGCACTGGATTGCAAACCTAGAAGATGTTGAAATGGGTGAGAGTAAACACACAGGCAGTAGATTTTTGGGTCATTTCAAGATTTCAGGGAAGTAGAATTAAAAAGGCGGCCGGGAGTGTGCTGGGGGAGTTAAGTTGAGAGGTTACAAAGGAATGCATGAGAGTTTCAGCAGCAGATGAACTGAGATGCTGTTGAGGTTGAAATTGTTTGTGGGCTTTGTGATCATGGGTGTGGGGGTGCGTAATGTGGTTGGAAGTTCATCTTGGGGTGAAATATTGCACCATGACTGTGACCAGTGTGTTTCCTGCCAGTTACCAGGGGCAGGGATGGAGTCAGTGGTGAGGGAGTGGAGTTTGGCTGCCAGCCTGGATTAACATTTAGCATTGTCTATTTAAATGCGATCGAGATCCCTTTTCAAACAGGAACGGACTTGGCAGCAGAACTGAATTATGAACCAACTGTCAGCCTTATTGAGCAAATTGTGGAGAAGTAAACTACAGTAACAAACTCAGACAGCTATTTCCAGTTGAATGTGGATTATACTGCTAATGTCAATAACTAGCAGTTGAACAACTTATTGAAGTTTTTGCAGCCTTGGTCTTCAAACTTTTTCTTCTGTCTTGGGCTTTTGTCTTCTGATTCTCGTTGCTTTCCATTGCACAGACCTTTCTTGAGAATCTCCTTTATGCTTGTTTTTTTTTATTACCCTCCCTCTCTGCCCAATCACAGTTCATATGAACAACACTCACCTCACTTCACCACGTGATGTTCTTCATGTTCATAATTATTCTCTTTACATCTTACCTGAGGACTGCTAGACCTGTATTTATTACCCTTATTTCACCGCTATTTTTCTATTCGCTGACAGTGTGGTATCAAGAGCTATCTTTAGCTTTGAGCTGCAGGAAGCCTTTTCAATCGCGACCTATTAAAAAATAACAAAAGAACTGGGATGTTGTCAATCAGGAACAAAAACAAAGTTGCTGGAAAAGCTCAGCAGGTCTAGCAGCATCTGTGAAGGTAAAAAGACAGAGTTAACGTTTCGGGTGCAGTGCCCCTTCCTCAGAGCGACTTATTAAAACCCCAGGATCGCTAATGTAACAATCTTTCTCATCCAGTTCTCAGTCTCATTTGTCTCAAAGTGTCAGAGTCTGATGACAATGACAACAAAAAGCACTGCGCATGCTCCAGGTCACAATGGCGTCTGGTTGATTGATGTCAGTGTGGGACCAATAGGAATACAGGGTTGACGTGCATATCCGGGCGAACGTCTCTGCCCTTCTAACCAATCGGAATGAAGAGGGGGCTGGATCAGTGCAAACCACGTGATCATCCACGTGAGCAGTGCAAGTTCGCTGAGAAAAGTAGGAGCTGCAGATCCCCGAGACAACAAAGTGCAGAGCTGGATGAACACCGCAGGCCAAGCAGCATCAGTGAAGCAGGAAAGCTGACGTTTCGGGCCCAGCTCCTTCGCTGAGACCAAGATTTGTGCAATTGAGGTAAGAGCAGGACAAGAAGGCAAAACGGCAGAAAGCGGGAGGGAAGTGGTATTCGTATGGGCTTGGGAGTGCACGTCGGAAAACCTATATTTGAAACTCCGAGGCTCACGTTTGCAGAAAATAAATCAACGCCTCAGAAAGTGATAGGCCCGGTTGACCGCCACCATCTTTGTTGGGGGCAATGATCCGCGGGGCGCATGCGCGGTAGCTTTGAAATTTTGAGGGCGGAGGTGAAGATGGGCGCATGCGCAGCCGCCTCTGGCTGAAAGTGAGAGAACAAGGTGTGGGGCTGGAGGAACACAGCAGGGCAGGCAGCATCAGAGGGGCAGGAAAGCTGGCGTTTTCGGGCCTACGCCCTTCAGAAATGGGGAGGGGGAAGGGGATTCTGAAATAAACAGGGAGAGAAGGGGAGGCAGGTGGAGAGGAGACATACAAGTTGGAGAGGTGGGGATGGAGCAGGTAAAGGTGAGTGTTTCTGGGGAGGGAGGGAGGGGATAGGTCAGTCCAAGGGGGACAAACAGGTCAAGGGGGTGGGATGAGTTTAGCAGGTTGGAAATCGGGGTGTAGCTTGATATGAGAGGAGGGGATAGGCGAGAGGAAGAACAGGTTAGGGAGGTGGGGAAAGAGCTGGGCTGGTGTTGGACTGCGGTTGGGGGAGGGGACGTTTTGAAGCTTGTGAAATCCACATTGATAGCATTGGGCTGCAGGGTTCCAAAGCGGAACATGAGTTGCTGATCCTGCAACCTTTGGGTTGCATCGTTATTGTGTTCCAGGAGGCCCATGATGGACATGTTGCCGGTGGAATGGTACTGCAAGGTGCAGTTGTTTATTGCGAACTGAGTGTAAATGTTCTGCAAAGCAGTCCTCAAGCCTCTGCTTGGTTTCCCTGATGTAGAGGAGGCCACAACAAGTACAGCAGAGGCAGTATACCACATTAGCACCTGCATTCCCCATGCACACAGCCTAAAAGCCCGATGCTTTTTCTTGTCCTGCAGGTCTCTCCGGTTCCCCTCCACTGACCCCCTTGTGTGACTAAGTGAACTCATCCTCACCCTCAACAACTTCTCTTTCAACTCCTCCCACCTCCTACAGACAAAGGGGGTGGCCATGGGTACCTGCATGGGCCCAAGCTATGCCTGCCTCTTTGTCGGTTATGTGGAACAATCTCTCTTCCATACCTACACTGGTCCTGAATCCTACCTCTTCCTCCAGTTCATGGATGACTGTATCGGCACTGCCTGCATTTTGAGTCTGGACCCTTCTTCAGAAATGAAATGAAATTACGCAGAGCAAATTCAAACCAAGAGAAATGTTTGTTTCTTTTGGATTTCTTTCCCAGAGTCTGGAATCATAGCAGCTAGCACTGCTAACTTAGTTCTGTGCTTCCTGATCACATCTTTGGTGTCTAATCTCTTCAGTCTCTGATGATGGATATATTTGATCTCTGTAGTATTTTACTGTTATTTTCTTATACCTATTGTAACTGAATATTCCACTGCTGTCCACCCCCTAACTGTGTGCTGCTCAATTACCAGATTAATTTTTGAATGGCGTCTTTCAAAGTCACGCAATATTTTCCCAGAAAGAGAGTGCATTTTTCTTCCATTTCAGACCACCAAATACTACAGCTTTTTTATTCTGTCGTTCATTTTTGTACTTCTGCAACATTTACACTGTTTCTCCTTCCACAGATACCAGCGATCGTTGCCAAAGCCCTGTTACTTGTGGAGAAGGTCATGTTTAACTTCTGTGTGCTGCTGCAGTTCATATGATGAAGGTGCTCCCACAATGCGGTCATTTGAGAAGTTACAGATCATTCATCGAGCGATACTGAAGAGCTGATGGTGTATGTCCAAATCAACAAACTATATTTATTTTTATCTTGTTTATAATTTCACAAAAATATTATCAAGAAACTTTTGATGTAAGGCCTATTAGGTTCGGTCACCAAGAACATTACCAAATTATCAGGTTTTCATGACTATCTTAAAGAAGGAGAACAAACCTGAGAGGTTTATCATAGGAATTCCAGACCATGTTGCCTGGCAACTGTAGAAACAGCCTCCAATAGTGAAGCAATGATTGAACACATTGACACTTCATTGACTTTCAGACTCCAACAGAGTCTCGAAGGTTGTGTGGTGCAGGGAAACAGGGATTGTCGCGGCCAGGAATTAAATCACGGGTGAGAATTTTAAATTGTTGCTCATAAATAGGAGCCTTTGTGCGTCAGGGAGTACAGCAGTGATGAGTGAACAGGTTTTGGTACGAATGAACATGTGCGCAGCAGAACTTTGTGTATTCTTGAGATTACAGGGGCGTTGGATGTGGGAGGTCAACTGGGAGTGAGTTTGCATAGTTAAGTCTAGAGGTAACGCAGAAATAGATGAGAGGTTCAGCAGATGAGCTGAAACTAAGGTGTCATTGTCACTGAAGTGGAACAAAATGGTTTTTGTGGAGGACTCTGTTGCCTTCACCTCACTTCAGGAATTCACATGTTTGTGAATTTGTGGATGAAGTCTGTAATAAGATCAGGAACTGAGTGCCTGGCGTGACCCAAACTGGGTGTCACTGAGCAGGTTATAGCTGAGTAAGTGCTGCTTAATACCACTGTTGTCAACACCTTCCATCACTTCTCCGATGATAGAGAGTAGATTGCTTGAGGCGAAATTATTCGGGTTGGATTTGCTCTGTATTTTTGTGCTGAACAGACCTGGGCAGTTTTCCAAATTGTCAATAGATGCCAGTGCTGTAGCAGTACTGAAACAGTTTGGCTTGGCAGGTAGCAAGCTGTACAGCACAGGTCATCGGCACTGTTGCCAGGGCCCATAATCTTTGCTGCACTATTCCTCCATTTTATTAATATCATTTGAAATGAATCAAATTCGATGAAAACTCACATTTGTGATCTTGGGGACCTCTGGAGAAGGCTGAGATTTATCATCCAATTGGCACTTCTGGCTGAATATCCCTGCAAATGCAGCAGTCTTGTTTTGTGCGTGGATAGGTTGGGCTCCGCTGTCAGTAAGGATGGGGATTTTTTTGACATGCTTCCTCCAGTTTAATTGCCCATCACCGTTCGCGACTGGGTGTGGCAGAACGACAGAGCTTAGATCTGATCTATTGGCTATGGGATGGCTTAGCTCTACGTCTTGCTGCTTTTGCTATTTGGCATGCAGATAGTCCTGTTGGGAAGTTTAACCAGGTTGGCACCTTATTTTTAGGTATGCCTGATGCTGCTTTTGGCATGCCCTCCTATACTATCCATTCAATCAGTGTGGTTCTCCTGGATCAATGGTCATGGTTGAGTGCGAAATATGCTGGCCCATGAGGTTACAGATTGTGCTGGAATGTTCTGCTGCTGTTGATGCCCCACAAAGCTTCATAGATGTTTGGTTTTGAGCCCCTAAATCTGTTCCAAGTCTGTCCCACTGAGCCGATGTTAGTGCCACTCAACACAATGGAGGGTATTATCAAGTTTAAGATGAGGCTTAGTCTCCACAGGACTGTGCGGTCGTCGCTGTTATCAATCCTGTCACAGACAGATGCATCTGCAGCTGGGAAATTCGTGACAATGAGATCTGCTATGTTTTTCCCTACTGTTGGTTGTGGCAGCACCTGCTTCAGTCCCAGCCAAGTAGTGTTTTTTTTTCCTTTAGGACCCGACCAGCCTGATTGGTAATCCTGCTGTGAACTACTGATGGTGGGCATTGAGTACACTTATTGCCATTTACACTCAGTGCTTACACCAATTGCGGTTCAACATGTAGTTTTTTATTAAAATACTCTCTTGGGATGTGGAAGTCGCTGGGCTGACTGGCATTTATTGCCCATCCCTAATTTTCCTTCAGGCAGTTAAGAGTCAACCACATTGCTGTGGGTTTGCAGTTACCTGTCATGCAGATCAGGTAGGGATGGCAGATTTCGTTCCCGAAAGCACATAAGCGAACCCAAATAATCAGCAATGGTTTCATGGTCATCGTTCGACTATTAATTCCAGATCATTATTTAATTCAAATGCCACCATTTGCCATGGCAGGATTCGAACCCAGGTCCCCGGAATGGTGTCTGGGCCTCTGGATTAATAATCTAGCGATAATACTGTTGCCACTTTATCAACTGAGGGAGGATGGTCCATGGCATTCAGCAGGAGCCATGAGTCTTCCAGGCGTCAGCGTCAGAGTCAATGTCCTACTCCCAGGTCAATTACTGCGATCAGAATAGCACTGTGCTGCCACGTCTGTCCTGCTCCTTGGACAGGCCTTCACCTAAGGACCATGATGGTGGTGTGTGTCACTTGTCTATGAGGTAGATTCTAAGCATATGACGCTGTTCCTTGCCTAGTCTTTGAGCCATCTCTCCAAATTGTGCCACTCGCCCCCGATATTAGTAAGGAGGAGTTTGTGGAGTCGATAGAGCTGATTCTGCAGTTGTCTTTCCTCGTGCCTTGGCAGATGCCAAGTGGTCCACCCAGCTTCATCCTTTGTTGAGACTTTGCAGTGATTTGTAACTGAGTGGCTTGCTGAGGTTGGCAAATTTCTTTCCCTGAAGGACGTCAGGCTTTCTTTTTCTTTTTCTTCTTTCTTTTTCTGCCAAAGGCAGTGGTTCCATGGCATCAGTTGATTCTTAATTCCAGTTTTTTTATTGAAATCGAAGTCCACCATCTGCTGAGATGGGATTCAACCCCAGACTTCTGTTGTACATTTTAGTATTCTGGATAAAAGTTAATTCATCAGGTTTGTTCATTCAGTTTTGAATATCTCTAACACAGGCATTGTTTTATTTTGCAAACCATTGTCCATCAGCCTGTCTCTTCCATCCTCCCCTCCAACAACAAGTGAGGGAGACACATAGAAACTCCATGTCATTCAGATTGAGACAATCCAAATCGGATGCCTCTGCTGCATCCCTCGCTTCCACTAGCCCACCAAACCAAATTGCCTTGCACGTTGCTTGTCGTTTCAGCCCCAAACTTGCATCTTTCTCCAGTCTTGTGTGAAGCCTTATCAGAGCTCATCTTTAATCCTTTGCCCTATTCCTGCTAAACCACAAACATTCTAAGTCTCTCTTATTTCTCCTCCTCCTCCTCCTCCTCCTTATTGCCTCTTCCCCCATGCCAGTTCAGATATTGTCCTTGTTCTGTCTGCTCCTCTTTTCTGGTGATGTCCATCTCATCCATTCTGTTTTAAACCAATGTTTGACTTCACTGTCATTGGAAAATCCCACTCCATCTCTATTCTCTCTTTCCTGTCACTAAATCTTGGCCATTCTTTGCCATGTGTCAAAGACCTGCAGTTTTGGTCAGTGACATGAAGTCCCAAGGTGGAAATTCCTAGAAACCCAAATAGATTTCCCTCTGAAACGATGACTGTCCTCCACAAGGGATAATGTGTAGTAGCGACGATGCACAGTTATCTTCGGCCAGGATGAGGGGATGTTGTGAATTTCTACCCGGACTGACAGTGATGGATGTTATGAATTTGTGTTACAGGATATTACAAGTGGACTTGCAGGTGGGAAACTCAATAATTGTAACACCAAACTCTGACAGAATTATTCAATTCATCAACATCTGGATATTTGCATTGTGTGTGAGTATTGTGTTCCTGCTCATTTCTCATTTGCCGTCTAAATTTTGTTTCTATTAAATCACCCCATTCTCTCAATAGATCGTCCCTAAAATTTCAATATATGTCCTGCAATCTTTATATGATCTGTCATGAGTGTACATTTTATCATGCTGAAGTGTTTCTTTTGTAAACACCTCTATCAAAGGTCCCCTCAAAATACTTAGTTACAAGGAGTGCAATCTCAGTTTCCCCAAACACCTGATTCCTGAATGACTGTTTGCTGTCTGTAAGGCACTCGTCTGGGTTGTGTTGGAACATTTTCCACTTCCCTGCATGAGTACAACCCCAACACTATTAGAAAAAGTGACCATCCCCCAGATGAAGCACTCTGTCAGAGTGGTGTCCCATCTACCACATTCAACATTTCCCTCTACACCACCGAAGGAAAGTGGCATCACTGTGCCCAAGGTAAAGTCACCGTAGTCCTACCTGACCATAGGGCTGGTTTAACCTGAAGATTACCACACCCCAGGCGAGGGGAGAGGTTGAGAAGGAGAGTCCATCTATTGTAGATGGATATTCTCAATATGTACCAACAACGCCCAGGTCACATGAAAGAATAATGTAAAAAAAAAGCCCTAACCATGCAACTAAAAACCCTCTTACGACAAACCATTCTGTTAAATCTCCTCTGCCCCCTGTCATGGACCCTCCTGCCCTTCACAGTGTGTGGGGGATCTTTGGTTTGCACAGACTCAGCTCGTCTCTGTTCCTGTCTGTGATGTCATCATGCTGTGACAATGGCACTGAACCTCACTGTCTGTGAGGGTGGTAGACACAGATCCTCGTAGCGTTTAAGGCATATTTAGATGCACACTTGTGATGCCAACGCAGGCAAGTCTATGGGCCAAGTGCTGGAAAATTAGATTAGAATGGTTAGGTAGTGGTTTTTAACTGGCAGAGGCTGGATAGGCCGCAGAGCCCTCTTCTGTACTGTCGACCTCCGAGACACTTCAGAGAAGATGTCAAGCTAGAGTTCAAGCGATTTTGTTTTTTTCTTCAGGAAAGGAGATGTTAGAATAGATGACTCATAATTGGTCAATATTTTCTGGAGAGAAGTGAGGTATCGAGATGAAGTGGTTTACCAATAAATTCTGGAGCTTGATGTCCAGGAAAATGCACGTGCTCCCATCAAGTGGAGGAATAAAAATGGGTATCATCATACGGCTTGTATTAGAGGAAAGCACATGTTGTTGAGATTTGTGAGGCTGGAGGATATTAGAGACAGGAAGGGTTCTGAGACTGGAGACGATTACAAAAATAGGGAAAAGTGAGATTGGAGGAAGTTACAGAAATGGTGAGGATTGAGAGGCTGGAGGAGACCTCAAACAAAAGGAGGTTTGTGAGGGTAAAGGCCATGACAGAGCTAAGGAAGTTTATACGGGCTGAAGGAATTTAGAGATAGGAGGGTGTTGAGGCTGGAGGAGATTAGAGATAAGGAGGCTTGAGAGACTGGAGGAATCGACAGAGAAGGTGAGAGTTCTGAGGCTAGAGGGGGTTTCCAACAATAGGCAGGTCGTGAGGCTGGAGAGAGATTCCAGTGATAGGAAAGGTGGTAAGGCTCGAGGGTGGAGCCTGCATTAGTGCACGTTCCAGGATCATGTTCATGATATGGAGGGTGGTGAGGATTGAGGTATGATTCCTGCGATAGGGAGTTAGGTGAGGCTCCAGGGTGGATTATCATCTAAACGGCACAGTGGTGCACTTAGAGCACACGGAGTGCAGTAGTGAGAGAAAGTGGTTCACCGCCAGGTTCTCCAAATCAAATAAAAATGGACAATCAATATTAGTCCTGCGGCAAAAGACCACATCCTATAAGTAAATTACAATTATGATGGGTGATAATGGGAACTGCAGATGATGGAGGATCCGAGATAACAAAGTGTGGAGCTGAATGAACACAGCAGGCCAAGCAGCATGTCCTGTGTTCATTCACCGCAACACTTTGTTATCTAAACTTATGATGGGTTTCTGGTTTGGAGAGAGCTAACAGAAGCTCGGATGATTCTCCTTGGGGCTGATTTAGCAATGATTTAGTTGAGTAGTGGGTTTGTTTCCAGGATATTAGTTTGCAGAGAGAAAAAAAATTAACATTGTGGCAATGTTTGGTAACTGCAGAATACAACATTCAGATAATTGGCAAATAATGCAGAGTGAAAACTTGAAGATTACTTGACTCAGCAAGTTCCCAGGATCTGGAACAGTCTGAGTGGCAGCTGGATGCAGATTCAGCAGTTATTCCCAAAGATTTGGGATTTAACTTTTCAAGGAACGATCAAGAGGGCCATTAACAAATGGCAGGGGAATTGGGTCAGATTTGCAGCACCTCTAGAATGAGAGTGAAGCTTTTGTCAGGGTTCCAGAATTCCAGTAAAGTTAGATCTATGTGATTCAGGAAGAACTTGTTAATTGGAAACAAAATTGGTTGAGTTATAGGAGAGGCCGTGGTGCTCGAGGATTTTTCAGAGTGGAGTTGTGTGACCAGTGTGTTCCACAGCAATCGGTACAGGGGCCACTTCTTTGTTTCTCATTTACACTAACAATTTGGAAGAGAATTTAAGGGACAAGATTAGTAAGTTTGCAGATGATACTGAGTTGGTGGTATAGTGGTTAGTGAAGGTTATCTAAGATGACAGTGACATGTTAATCAATTATGTCAATGAGTTGAGGAGTGGAGGATGAAGTTCAACTTGAATAAATGTGAGACATTGTATTTTGGTAAAATGAACAGGGTAGGAATTACACAGTTGATGGCTGCACCCAGGATAGTGTTGTGGATCAGAGAAATGCTGAGATTCATGTACATAATTCTTCAAAGTTTATGGAGACAGGCAGATATGGTGGTTAATAAATTGTTTTGCACACTTTCCTTCATTGCTCAGACCTTTGAGTATAGGAGTTGGGATGATATGTTGAGGTTGTATTGGACATTGTTTAGGCTTCATTTGAGCTATAGTGTGCAGCTCTGGTCGCCCTGTTACAGGAAGGATGCTATTATTAAACTGGAGACAGTTCAGAAAAGACTTGCTGGGATGTTACCAGGAATGGAGGGCTTGATTATCAAAATAGACTGCCAAAGCTAGGATTGGAGCATCAGAGGTTACGGGGTAACCTTACAGATGTTCATAAAAACATGAGGGGCACAGATTATTAAGGGATTTTTTCCCGAGGTTGGGTGATTAAGACAAGGGGACATGTAAGGTGAGAGGAGAAAGACATATTTAAAAACGACATGAGGGACAATTTTTCTTTTACAGAGTGGTTCATGTGTGAAACGAACTTTCAGTGGAGGTGGTGGATGCAGGTACAGTTGCATTGTTAAAAAGGCATTTGAATTAGGACATGTATAAGAAAAGTTTACAGCAATATGTGCCAGATGCAGAAAGATGGGATCAGTTTAAATATAAAAGTTGTATATTTAATATACACTTCTAAATTGGAGTAAGGCCAACTTTGACAGTATTGGGCAAGAACTTCCAAAGGATGATCGGGAGAGGTAATATGCAGTTAAAGGGATGCTTGGAAAGTGGAAGGCCTTCAAAATTAAATTGGGAGAGTCCAGACACAGTAGGTTCCTTCTCATGTGAAGGGCAAGGCTGGTAATTGTTGGGTCTGTTGGACGACTGAAAAAATTGAGGCTGTGGTCGAGAAAAAGAAGGCAGCACATGTCAGGTAATGACAGCAGGAACTGGGTCAACCCCTCAAAGTATAAAGGCAGTTGGAGTATACTCAAGGGAAATGAGGATGGCAAAAAGGAGACATGAGCTATCTTTGGCAAATAGGGTTAAGGGTAATCCCAAGAGATTCTGACACTTCATTTGGGACAAAAAAGCAACTAGAGAGAATACAGGGCCCTTTTAAAGATCGGCAAGGCTGTCTGTGTGGAACTGCAGGCTGAGATAGTGAATGAATATTTACTGCAGAGAAGGGGACGGAAGCTAGAGAACATGGAGACATAAATAATGAGTTGTGAAAAGTGGCCATTACAATTGGTGCTGGACATCTTAAAATGCATAATGGTGGATAGGCCCCTGGCACCTGATCAGGTGTTACCCACAAACTCTGGGAGAAGCTAGGGAAGTAATTGCTGGCTCCTTGCTGAGGTATTTGTATCACTGACACTAGTGAATTGCCAGAAGGTCCGGTGGCTAATCTGGTGCCATTCTTTAGGGAAGAGGCGGAGGACCATCGACCTTCGAGCCTGATGTCAGTGGTGTGTAAATTGCTGAAGGGGATTCTGAGGGACCGGGTTTGCATGTGTTTGGAGAAGCAAAGACTGCTTAGGGATAGTCAACATGGCTTTGTGAGTGGGAAATCTTGAGTAACTAACTTGATTGAGTTTTTTGAGGAAGTGACAAAGAAGATTGAAGAAGACAAAGCAGTGAACATTGTCTATATGGGCTTCAGTAAGGCATTCACCAAAACTCCACATGATAGACTGGTTAGCAAGATTAGAACAAATGGAATCCAGGGAGAGTTAGCTATTTGAAACAAAATTGGCTTGAAGGTAGGAAACAGGATCGTGGTGGGGGGTGTTTTTTTTTCTCAGTCTGGAGGACTATTAACAGCAGAGTGCTGCAAGGATCGGTGCTGGTTTCACTGCTTTTTGCCATTGATACAAATCGTGTGGAATGAATATTGGAGGAATGGTTAGTAATTGTGCAGATGACACACATTGTAGGAAACAGCAAAGAAGTTTGCCTCCAAGTACAACGGGATCTTAATCAGATGGGCCGAGGAGTGACAGAAATCAGTTTAGTTTGGATAAATGCCAGCTATTGCATGATGGTAATGAAAATCAGGGCAGGGCTTAAACAGTTAATGATGAGGCCCTGGGAACTTAGGCAACAGAGACTCCTTGAAGGTGGATTGCAGGTACAGAAGTTAGTGGAGATGGTATTTGCTGTGCTTGCATTTATTGGTCAGTGCATTGAGTGTAGGAGTTGGAAGGTCATGTTATAGGCTGAACAAGACATTGATGATGCTGCTTTTGGAATACTGTTCAGTTCTGGTCTCCCTGCTAGAGCAATGATGCTGATTAAACTTGGCAGGGTGCAGAAAAGATTTACAAGGATGTTGGAAGTTTTGAGCTGTAGGGAGAGGCTGAATATGCTGGGGCTATTTTCCCTGGAGCATTGAAGGCTGAGAGGTTACCTTAGAGGTTAATGAAATTATGGTGGGCATGGAGTGAGTAGCTAAGGTTGTTTACCTGGGGTAGGGGAGACTGGAACTAAACACATTGGTTTAAGCTGAGAAGGAGTTTTTTTTTCAGGGAAAGTGGGTGGTGCCTGTGTAGAATGACCTGCCAGAGGAACTGGTGGAAGCTGGTACAATTATGACATTTAAAAGGCATCTGGAAGGGTATGTGAATAGGAAGGGTTTAGAGGAATATGGGTCAATTGCTTGCAAATGCGATTAGATTAATTTGGGACATATGGTCAGCATGAACAACTGGGATGAAAGGGATTGTTTTGTGCTGTACAACTCTGACTCAGCTTTTTTTGTTTTCATTTCAGATTTCCACAATTTTACTTCTGCACTGTTCTTAACCTTTTGATCCCTCTGAAAGACTGAGTTACAATGCCTGTCCTTCCTCCCTGGCTGTCCCACCTCTCTTTCAGCAGTTTTGTGCAAATACTGACTGGATCCCTTACCTGGAGGATATTTATTTGAATTTGTTCTAATGATGATCCAGCATATTTCCCAAGTGTCGCTCCATAAATGTCCAGAGGATTTCTCGATTTCACAATCTGTGGTTGTTCTTCTGGTTCCTCACTCTCTGCACTTACTTTCTGTTTGAAAGCTTAGTCTGCAATTGGAGAATTCAAACAGGTCCACATCCAGCTCTGACAGTCACTTTGTTTATCACAAACCAGGTACCTCAGGATTTTGAACATTGGAGGAAAAAGCAGCATTCACACTGGGGAGAAATGCACATGGTCTGTAACGAGTCTGTGAAGATTCATCTGAAATGTCCGAACACCAGCGCAGTGACACTGGGGAGAGACTGTGGAAATGTGCAGATTGCAGGAAGGAATTTTTAAAATCCATCCCAGCTAGAAACTGACCACCAGAGTCACACTGGAGAGAAACCATTCACCTGCTCTGATTGTGGAATGGGATTCACTCAGTCATCTAACCTGCTTAAACACCACTGAGTTCGCACTGTAGAGAAACCATTTACATGCTTGAAATGTGGGAAAGCATTCACTCAGACATCTCAACCGCTGATGCACCAGCGAATTCACACTGGAGACAGACCATTGGCCTGTTCTGCGTGAGGGAAAGGCTTTGCTGACTCGAATTGCCCGCTGATCCACCAGCGACTTCACTCTGGGGAGTGACCATTCATCTGCTCCCAGTGTGGGAAGGGATTCACTTGCTCACCTCACCGACAGAGCGTTCACACTGGGGAGAAACCATTCACCTGCTCTAAATTTGTGAAAGCATTCACTTTGTCGTCCTACCTGCTCGTGTTCCAGCAGGTTCATACTAGGGAGGGACCATTCATGAGCTCTGAGTGGGGGGAAAGCATTCACTCAGTTATCCAAACTGCTAACACACCAGCGAGTTCACAAAGAAGCACAGTTGAAGGATTTTGCTGTCACACTCACAATCAAATGAACCATGGTGTTGGGCTGTTTGTACTGATGTTACTGATCCCTGCTCAATTAAACGTGCTGGTATTGCAGATAAAATGTTAATAATAGTTGTATATCTGTCAGGTAGAGCTTGGAAATAGTCACGTTATCATGACACATCGACACATTCACACTGACTAAAGACTATCCACCCGCACAGTATGTGAAAAGAGATTTCCTGGTTCATCAGGACTGGTTAATGAGCAGCAAATCTCTGAGTAACTGTTAAGTTGGTTTTTGATTCTGCTGTTAGCTATATCCAAACCATACTTTTTAGACTTGCTTCTGGAGATCATAGAATCCCTCCAGTGTGGAAGCAGACCATTTAGCCCATCGAGTCCACGCTGAACTTACAAAGAGTGCCCTACCCAGACCCTGCCTGCGTGGGTTTCCTCCAGGTGCTCTAGTTTCTCCCCACAAACCAAAAATGTGCAAATTAGGTAGAATGACAATGCTAAATTGCCCATAGTGTCACGTGTGCAAAATGCAGGGTAAGGTGTGAGACTGGGTGCCATGCTGTTTGGAGGGTTGGTAAGGGACTGAATGGCCATCTTCCACACTGTAGGGATTCTATGATGATCTCAGTGGCCCTTTATTTGTTAGTTATGCCTGGTCAATATGTTTGCACACCTTTACAATTACGGATTCTATTGCTCTCCACAGACATGTTTCAACTACTAATACATATTAGTTTATTGGAAACAATCAAAGGAAAGTTTTTTTTAAAATCCAAACAAAAGATCGGGATGAGTCATGTACTATATCTGTGATAGCCGATTGGAAAAATGCAATGAAACCTGGTGACCTGTGAATGGGAAATGCAGTCTCTTCAGATCTTTACCAGGTGTCCATAGCAGTGACGGATCTCGTGATGAATACAAAAACCAAGACATTGTGTGATATCTAGTCTATATTTTCTATTTCGTCTGCTGTCCCTTACACCACATGTCAAGTTTGTTTTCGGAGGCCCTCATGGACTTGCTGCAATAACAAGACACTTACCTGTTTAGGAAAACACAAATCCTTTCATTACCAAGCAAGTACAAGCTGTGGAGAATTACTGTACTCAACCCGGCACAGAGTGCAGAGTTTTGCAAGTAATTGTCCCCGAGCAGCGGACAGTCCCCGCTTTTTATACTTTACAAAAGACATGATACTGAAAATGATTTCACAATTTACAATGGCATGATGCCTAAAACAGTTACTACAACAGACAAAAACAGGATACCAAGCAATTATTACATCAAGAACATAAAAGACCAGGATATGTTATCGATTGCTAGTGAAGTGGCTGCTATTGGTAGGAGGTGAATTCGTGTTGTTGTCCGGGACAGATTGTGAATTCAAATTGCCAGTTTGTCTGGCTAGAACAAAGTCGGTGCCCTGGCCCCTTTGCCAGCGACAGAAGTTGCATGCTTTAGAGTTTTCACACCTTCACAAATTTTCCCCACCTAACCCTATTTGAAACAGTTTGATTCTAATTTTAATTCAGTGAGGAAGCTTAAGACAGTGTCTGCATACCGATGTGTGAGAAGAAAAGAAGTTACAAAAGCTTCACACTGAATTCCTAGCTGGGCAGGAAGCTTCAGGGTAGTGTCTGCATACCTATGTGTAGGTAGATAAGAGTTTACTTCTATAAATTAAAGTCTCTGTATAGGAATCAAATGCAGATAAAAGACTTTAATTTATAGACGTATATGAATCAATGGGATGTTATCATATTAACAACTCACATAGAAACTGAGATAACGGTCTGGTGACCTAGATTTGAATCCCACCATTCCAGATGGTGGAATTTGAGTTGTTTTTTTTTTAAATCTGGAAATAATCTAATGATGACTGTGAATCTATTGCCAGTTGGAAAAACCCATCTGCTCACCTTTGTCCTTTCGGGAAGAAAACTTCCATTCTTATCCAGTTTCCATGACTGATTTTTTTTTAAAGTTGATTTTAAAGAAATTCTCGTGCAAATACATTTATCTCTGTCTTAATTTATTTGACAACCCTCAGTTCAAACTGGTTGATGGTCACTTTCACTTCTAATCAAGTTGTGACCATTTCATGGTTGAAACGAAAAAAAATATGCACAAATGGAGCCACAGTTGTTCTTGTCGGAACATTCATGCTCTGACATATTTGAAAAAAAAAACCTCATCTCACTTCTGAGCCAGATATCAAAGCTGACCAGATCCTGGTGCTGTGTACCATGGAAGTGAAATTCTTCACCATCCTATCTACTTGTGTTGCTATTTCAGGGAGCGATGGCCTTGAACCTCCCAAACTCCTGAACACCTTTGAGAATTTCATCAAACTGACCCCCAATGGCAGGAATGGACTGGGTCAGCTTGGATAGATGATCATAATTCAGGCTCAACAAATCTACTGGAGCATTATGGGAATGTAATTAGTGGTGAGTGTGGCCACCTCTCTGTACTGTAGTGATACAGATTCCCAGATCCTCTTTAGCCCCAAATGACTGACTGACAGTGTCAAAGTCCCTGGGCTGATATTAAATGATTCCTTGTCCATGCTGTGTCAGGATCTCCTGACATAATACTACCTCCCTTGCCCTGACTGACAACTGTTTCCCTGAGACTTTGAGACTTGCCCATTTGGTTGAAACACATGTGTTTGTTGCCACAGCTGCTGACCAGCCCTTGACTGACTGCTGGTAATAACAATACTAAGCTGCCTGGCTTATGCCTGCAACAAACAACCAGGCAAGATGGGAGCACTGAGACATTAGGTTCTAGTTGAGACGTCAAAGTGCAAAAAGTGTTAGGGAAGGGCAGGGATATTGCGGCAGAACATGTCTCAGGTGCTGAAAAGCTTGTAGAGTTCTTAGAGCAAGAATGTACTTTGTGGACAGGCAATTCTGCATCTTGATTTAGCATTTTTATTTAACTCTGGCTCATTTCGCTGGATTTGGAAATATCTCTTGGTCTGGCTAATGTGAGAATTGGCTTTTGGAGTAATGTGCCACTGACTGTCATTCACAGTTGTATCCCACATCAGTGAATTGGTAATCTGATTAAGCTTACAGGCCTTGGCTTGAGAAAAATAAAGCAGTCACGTGAACACTTGTTTGATTAGTTGCTCTGCAGTCAAATGAAAAAACATGTGTTGTATGTGGCATATCCTTTCCTGGCTCACAGTGTTTCCAAAAACTCTAGTTCAGTACATCCCAAGTCATCATCAAAGTCAAAGCTTTGAATACTTCGATAGCTTCATCTTTTTTTTTCTGAAATGCTATTTGTAATGAGGTAGTGTTGGCAGGTGATTTTCTTTTACTTCTGATGCCATGTGTGGATATTTGGGGATGGTGTTGGTGGGAAGGTGTGGCATTACCAGGGATGAGGCACTAACATTCAGAACAAGTACTGAACATGCAAAAAAGGACAGATTATCAATTACCTTGGAACAAGCATATTTGGAGAAAGTTGGGTGAGAGTACTGAGAGGAAGCACTTTGGCAGCACATTGGCTCAGTATTGAGCACTGCTGCCTCACAGCACCAGGACCTGTGCTCGATTCCAGCCTTGGGCGACTGCCTGCGTGGAGTTTGCACATTCTCCCTGTGTCTGCGTGGGTTTCGTCAGGGTGCTGCCACAGTCCAAAGATGTGCAGGTTTGGTGGATTAGCCATGTTAAATTGCCTGTAATGTTTAGGGAGGGGTAGATTAGGTGGGTTGTAGGTCTGGCTGGGACGCTCTGAGTTTTGGTGTGGACTTGTGGGGCTGAAGGACCTGTTGAGCAGATGCTGGAGAATCTGAGATAACAAGGTGTAGAGTTGGATGAACACAACAGGAAGGCTGACATCAGAGATAATGGGAACTGCAGATGCTGGAGAATTCCAAGACAACAAAATGTGAGGCTGGATGAACACAGCAGGACAAGCAGCATCTCAGGAGCACAAAAGCTGACGTTTCGGGCCTGGACCCTTCCAGGGTCCAGGCCCGAAACGTCAGCTTTTGTGCTCCTGAGATGCTGCTTGGCCTGCTGTGTTCAGGAAGGCTGACATCTCGTGCCTAGAACCTTCCTCAAGTTTTGATGAGACTATTTTTAGAATTGGTTTAATGAGACTGCACCAGTCCTGGAAACACAGCAATACCTGGATGATGCACAAAGTGGATGGAGCAAGCTCCTTCTCCTTACTCCATAAATCAGTTTAACTTAGGGTCTTTAAATAAAGGACATATCAGATATTAAAACTGACAAGAATAAGTCCTACACGCTGACGTCAACCAACTAGGCCAAGAAGCAATGCCTTTATAATGCTGGACTACCTTAAGTCCCAGTTACCTTCCATATTTTCCATCAGCCTGACTGTGCAAAGGCTTGTAAATCACTGCTGAGAGCTTTTACTATTGTCCCCAGACTCCTGGGCTTCCTGACCAGGGCAAACAGTCAGTTTACACCAGCACTTTTTCATCACCTTTTCTGCAAAACTCTCTTCATAGTGAATGTAGATCATCGGAAATGTACCAATCGAATGAGGGAGGGCAGAGCTGACATCACTAACAAGCCTCATCAACCAGTTCCGCAACTGGTGGAGGGCCAGTGAGATTGCAGCAACAATCGGTACAGAGCCGCACACTCAGAGAATGTCCCAGCACAGAGGAAGGTGCTTCAGCCTGTCATTGTTTGCATCAGTAATAATGTGAACCACAGATGCTGGAGAATCCAAGATAACAAAGTGTGAAGCTGGATGAACACAGCAGGCCAAGCATCATTCCAGGAGCACAAAAGTTGACGTTTCGGGACTGGACCCTTCATCAGAGAGCTCTGATGAAGGGACTAGGCCCGAAACGTCTGCTTTTGTGCTCCTGAGATGCTGCTAGGCCTGCTGTGTTCATCCAGCTCCACACTTCATTGTCTGCGTCAGCTGTCTGTATGGGCAACTTCACCAGTCCCACCTGCCATGCCCTTCCTGATGCCCTGTAAATCTCTCATCATTCAACTCTCTCCTGAGGGCCATGAATGATTCTGCTTCCAGCACCCTCTCAGGCAGTGCACAGCCAGCAGGAATCACTCGCTGAAAATGGTGGGTCAACCTCCCTCGATAAATGTGGCTCTTTGTTGCAAAAAAAGGCGAATCATCACTGCCACCTCCCAAACCCATCCCACCCCGTCTGTTTCTTTGGAATGTATAACTGCCTGCAGTGCCAATGTGCCTGCAGTTGCTAAAAGGTTCTGATTTTGTGCTGTTCTATTCTGTGCACTAAGCAAACTGAACTGTTAGCAAAGCAATAAATGCCTGCCTCTTCCCAAATCAAATCAAAGCATATACTTGAAACAAATTGTAATTCTGTTCGAGTAATATCACTGCCAGGAAGTACTGGGTCACAATTATGAACACCATTTCTTGGACTAATCCAAATGTCCTGGAATATATGAACGGGGTCCCCAAATCACTCCAACATCCCTAACATCACTCCCCTCCCTTCATGGATGGTGGATATTAATGTCAATACATTGAATAAGTCACAAATGGTTTGGCTTCGACTCCAAACATTCCAGTTACAATCTGCTAATTTAGAATTGCAAATTAAGATCCAAGAGCTGTAGAGATATAAAGGATGGAAACAGACTGATTGCTGCAACTTGTCTATTCAAACCAGATATCCTAAATTATTTTAGTCCCATTTGCCAGCATTGGGCCCGGATCCCTCTATTCCCTTCCTAGTCATTTACCAATCCTGATGCTGTTTAAGAGCTGGGATTGTACCACTTCCTCCATACATGCAGCTTTCTGTACATGTAAAACTGTCCCTCATGTCCCTTTTAAATCATTCGCCTCTCAACTTAAACCCATGCTGTCAGGTTTGGATTCCTTTCCCTGAGGAAAAGGTATTGAACATTCATCCCATCCAAGCCCCTCATGATTTTATAAGCCTCTGCAAGGTCACGCCTCAGCCTATGGCATTCCAGGGAATCAGCCCCGACCTATTCAGCCACTTCTTCCTGTAGCTGAAACCATTCGATCCATGCTCCATCCTTGTAAATCTTTTTTTCTGAAATCTTTCTGTTAAGATGTGGATGCTTTGGAGAGGGCTCAGAGGAGGTTTACCAGGATGCTGCCTGGACTGGAGGGCTTATCTTATGAAGAGAGGTTGACTGAGCTCGGTCTCTTTTCATTGGAGAAAAGGAGGAGGAGAGCGGACCTAATTGAGGTATACAAGATAATGAGAGGCATAGATAGAGTTGATAGCCAGAGACTATTTCCCAGGACAGAAATGGCTAGCACGAAGGGTCATAGTTTTAAGCTGGTTGGTGGAAAGTATAGAGGGGATGTCAGAGGCAGGTTCTTTACGCAGAGAGTTGTGAGAACATGGAATGCGTTGCCAGCAGCAGTTGTGGAAGCAAGGTCATTGGGGTCATTTAAGGAGTGCTGGACATGCATATGGTCACAGAAATTTGAGGGTGCATACATGAGGATCAATGGTCGGCACAACATTGTGGGCTGAAGGGCCTGTTCTGTGCTGTACTGTTCTATGTTCTATGTTGTTCAACAACTTTCCTGCAGCAGCAAGATTATAACTGAATGCAGTATTCTAAATATGTCAATGTTCTGTACATCGGCATCGTAACGCACAAACTCCGATACTCAATATATTGATCAATAAAAGCAAGCATGCCAAATGCCTTCTTCATCACCCTGTCTAACTGTGGCTCCGCTTTCAAGGAACTTTGCATCTGCACCGCAAAGTCTCTGTTTGGTGACTCTCCCCAAGGCCCTACCAATAAGTTACAAGTCCTGCCCTAGTTTGCCTACCAAATTGCGACATCTCACATTTGTCTGAACTAAACTCTCTCTGCTATTCCTTGGCCCATCTGATCAAGGTCCCGTTGTACTCTCAAATAACATTCTTCAAGGTCCACGACAACATGAATTTTGGGGCCATCTGCAAACTTACGAACCATCCCTCCTGTGCTTCCATCTAAATCATTTATATAAAATTATGGATAAGCAGTTTCCCAGCACTGATTCTTGTGACACACCACAGGCCACAGGTCTCCAGCTGGGAAAATAACACTCTACCATCACGCTGTGCCTCCTGCCTTCAAGCCAGTTTTGGATCCAAACCATTAGCTTCCACTGGATTCCATGTGATCTAACCAGTCTACCATGAGGAACCTTTTCAAACACCTTTCCGAAGTGCATCCAAACAATGTTTACCCTCTCTGCCTTCACCAATCTTCTTTGTCGCCTCTGCAAAATACTCAAGTTAGTGGGCCATGAATTACATCACACACAGACATGTTGACAATCCATAATCAGTCCTTGCCTTTCCAAATGCACGTAAATCCTCTCCCTGAGTCTGAAACAAACATGTCATAACCATGATGAAATACTTCACCCCACGATGAGTATTCAACCACATATTCCACCGTCACCAAGACTTGCCACCTCAGTGACATCGCCTGACTCCTCGTCTGCTCATCCACTACTGAAACTCTTATCCATTCCGTTGTTACCTCTGGGCTTAATCCTTACACACTCCTCACTGTCCTCTCACATTCCCCTCTCTGCACTTGCCTAACTTCTTCTGCCTCTGTTAATGGGTGTATTTGAGCTCTGTTTAGAGTCTAATTGTTCCTTCCATTAACTCCATCTGAATGAGGTTTTACCACTGCCCATTCTCCCCACCATGTACTGCTGCCTCAGCAGCTTTAGCTTCCCACACAAATTCCCACAATGCTCTAAGGGAAGGAGTTACAGGTTATTCACCAAGTGATGAAATCCTGAGGTCATCTTAAACGCTGCTGCCCGTGTGAGTACCCACACTGGGGTTTGTTCACCCAACAGCCCCCGTGCTCATGCAGAAAATGTTTAAACTTTACATCATTCTGTTCAAATCTCTTGAGAGATAGAGAGGAGGCGTACTCAGTGATGTCCGCCAGCCATCCGAACAGTGACAGTTATTCTCTACAGTAAGGTAATGCAGCAGGGAGATAGCAGTGCAGTGGTGATATCCCTCTAAGTAATCCCTGGGGACTGAGACACAGCAGCTGCTGGAGTTTGAATTCAATGAATAAAATCTGGAATGTGAACCTGAGTTTCAGGAACAGAGGCCACGACTTTAATTTCCTGAAATCCTATTCATTCACGTCCCTTTGAAAGGGAAGTCCTTGCCTGGTCTGGCATACAAGTGACTTGAGGCCCACAACAAAATGGTTGACCCCTAACCGCCCTCTGACATCAGTGCAAGGTAAATTAGGGATGAACAACAAATGCTGTCCTGACCAGCGATACCCACAGCCCATGGGAGAATAAGGAATAATCAAAACACATTCACAACAGGGAAAATTGGGCGTTTTCTCTGCATTGAATTCACCTGATCGCCCAAACTGGACAGAGACAAGGACACCCACAGCACAGAGAAACCAGGGAACTGTGCAGACCGAGGGAAGGATTCAATTACCAACTGAGGTGGAAACTCATTTACTCAGGTGTACTGGGGAGAGGTTGTTCACCATTCCCGTGCATGGGGAGGGATCACTCAGCAAAATAAATTCCGAAGACTCCCACAAATTCACATCCAGTTATATCCTGCTGTTATAGCTGCTGCGAATCCCCGACTAAAATTGAACCATACCTGGGTGCCTGTTTCCAGTGAAATTCTGGAGGGTTACTCACACTGAAATATTATGTTAGATTTTTCTCTGCAGATGCTGCTGGTTCTGCTGAGCTTTTCCAGTAACTTCTGCTTTTTATTTGTTTCTTATTTACAGCATTTGCAGTTATTTCAGTTTTTAGTCCAGTGGAGTTCCGCTGTTTTCTGAAATATAACCATCATTAAAACCTAGCTGTAGAAGCCCTAATTTAGGAGTTTGCAAATGACATGCAGTAAATAATCATGTAGTTGACCATGACAAAAAAAAATCGTGGACTGCAGGGAGATAGCAATCAAGTGGAAAGATAAAGTGATGAATGGAATTGAATCCAGAGAAGTGAGTGATCATGAATTTAGGGAGACTGAACTATGAAAGTGAAGAATATTTAGTGGTGTAAAGGAACAAAGAGATCTTGGAATGAACATTCACAAATCCCACAAATACACACCTCCAGAGCCTGTATGTCTCCCTCTCCCTCTGTCCAAGCTTCAGTCTCTCAGAAGTCCCCCAAGAAGAGCGAAGGAGAGAGATATAAATTGATTGAATCAAAGTTAAAATGGTTTGAAACAAAACTAATCTGAAACAAATGAGATCCCATTACTGACTGACCTCCAAAGTCTCACCTAATTATTGACACTTTCATATGACTTTAAACCCAGAGAATGGGAACAGATTTTAACTGGAATTAAAGAGCAAATGTTTTCTGAACGTCCCCAGGGTTTAGTTTCTGACAGGCTGGGCAATGAGTTACTGGTGGGGAGTTAGTTGCTGGAGCCTGTGTCTCTCCCTCACTTAAAGGGAGGAGATGTATGGTGGTCTTCTTGAAGCAGTTGGAGGCTTCGGCTTGTAGGAGGGAGAGGTTGAAGATGTTGGTGAGTATCTCACACCAGTTGGTCTGCACAAGATTTGCGTGCTCAGCTGGGGACACAGTCGGAGCCCAGTGCTTTCCTTGGGTTGATTCCCAGAAAGACCAGTCTGATGTCTGCAGTGTGACAGCGGGCACAGGCACATCCAGGGCTGTCGGGCGGCATCAGCCCCCAGTTAGTGACAGTCACACAGTCATTCTTTATAGACATCCCTCCCCATCCCCACCTCCCTCAGCCATCATCAACACATGGCAATATTTGTTCGTGTGAGCACCACACAGTTTGTGTCGAGGCAGAGAAGCATCAATAGATCAGGAACATACATCATCAAGTTCTGCATCACCATAACAGGGTAAATTCACAACAAAATGGGGACAGGATGTGGTTCTACTGAGTGCCGCTGGAGCTGAGAGAGAATATTTTGAAGGTGTGATTCCAGTCAAGCCACTGCGTTCACCTGAATGTTGTCACGATCCCTGAGTGTTGTGCCTTGTGGGTGGTGGACATTCCTTAGGGACGTACGAGCTGCCGTATACATGAACAATTTGAAAGAAGGACCTGGGGGCATTTTTGCTAAGTTTGCAGATGACCCAATAATAGTTGAGCGGACAGGAGATGTTGAGGAAGTGGGGAGGCTGCAGAAAGACTTAGTCAGGCTCGGACAGTGGACAAACAAATGGAAGATTGAGCACCACGTGGGAACATGTGAGATTCTGCACTTTAGCAGGCAGAATAGAGTATACACTACATTCTGAAAGGCTTCATGAAATCAAAGGGTAGTCAGAGTTCCTCGTTCTCTCTTAAGGTTAATGCGCAGGTTCAGTTGGTCGTTAAAAAGTCAAATGCAATGTTACCATTAATTTCCAGAAGGTTAGAATGCAAGAGCAGAGATGTACTGCTGAGGCTTTATTAAGGCTCTGGTCAGACTGCATTTGGAATATTGTGAGCTGTTTTGGGCACTGTATCGAGGAAAGGCTGTGCTGATACTGGATGACGTCCAGAATGAGCCTGGGGATTACAGCTTGTCATATGAGAAGCAGTTGAGGACTCTGTATCTGGACTCAATGGAGTCTAGAAAGATAAGGGGAGGGGTCTGATTGAAACTGACAGAATACAATGGATGCAGTGAACATGTAGATGATGTTTTCACTCATCAGAGAGAATATGGTGCAAGGGCACGACCTCAGATTGAAGGGATTACGCTTCAGAACTGAGATGAAGAGGAATTTCTACAGCTAGACGGTGGTGAATCTGTGGAACATTTTGCCTCAAATGTTTGTGCAGGCAACATTATTTAGGACAGAGATAAACGGGTTCTTCATTAGCAAGCAGATCATGCATTATTTAAGAAAGTAGGCGAATGGGGATTATAAACATATCAGCAATGACCGAGTGTTAGACCTGATTTGATGGGCCGAATGTGTGAAATATATTGTCTTCTCCATGTTCAAATGGTCCTTTCAGCTATTATTCACTGCAGAATTGATAGCCTCTGACCTGCTCTTGTACCATGTATTTTTATCTCAATTCAACTTCACGTTCAGGTCAATGGAAGCCCTATGATACAGATCGTGGCAGGATTCAGTATCAGACAGCAGTCCAATAATTAGTTGAATGCATGGTGCTGTCAGCGAGCCTCATCTGCCGGGAGCACATTGTTTCTGTGACGATTGTCATTTTCAGCCTGTTATTTCCAAAGGATCAATCTTGTGATACCTGTGTCGTTGAATCCAACACCGTCAGTGAAATTTATCACAGTCCTCACAAGGATAAATTGTGGAATATTGAAAACTTTTCTAATTATAGGAAAGTCTAAACTGAAGAAGCTGAATCTTTTCTTACATAATGTTCGAAATCAGAAACACTGCTTTCCTGTTTATGTTCAAATCAAACAACTTGTCACATCAAGATGTTGAACTTGGAATTACCTGCAATGATAAGTTCCATTCTGTTCACATTTCTTGTGCTGCTGTGTTCTTGTTTTATTACCTGTATTATTCTGCAATCTCATTCTTCATTAATTCCTGATTGAAATGTTCTCTGGTGAGCATCCTCCCCCCAATCAAATTTCATTTAGTTGATTTTAACAGGCATTTTGAGGCAGCTGCACATCAGAAGAACAGGAAGAGATAATGGATGATTGTGCGCAGTGTCCGTCATTGGACCAGCTTTGCTCTCCAGCCGTCTAAAGTTTTTATTGTGTGTCAAAAACCTCAGACTTATTACAGCACAGTTGGACGCCAATCAGCCCATCGTGGTTCGTGAGCTATCCGAATGCATAATTTGGAAACAGAGAGATTGTGTGGAGATGGACTGAGAGAGAAACAGAGAGAGAGAGATAAACAGAGAGAGGGGATGTGAAGGGAGATAAACTGAGACAGGAAAGAAAGGGGAGCTACAGACCACATGAGAGAGAAGAAGGGATGCTAGAAGAGGTGGAAGTTAAATACATCAGAAAACAGAATGAGGGGAGATAGGCAGACACAGACAAAAGATGGAAATTTTATTTAGAAATTCCCATGGTCTGCACTTTGTCTGATACCGTACCCTGTGAGGACCATCTGAGATTGGCTGTCATCCCAGATCATAGTTCTCCAATAAAAGTACAGAGCTGAGTTGCTAACCACTAAACAGAAGCCAACCAGCCAAATAGAATTGTTCAATTATTCAAATCGACTGGGCCAACAGCAGCATGAACTGATAACATACACACCGTGTGAGAGACTGGGGAAGTGAATCTCAGTGAGGAGCATCACTGACAAAGGTGAAAGCAGTATCAGATTGATAAATTTTACTCACCACTTCCAAGATTTTGTAATCCACATTTATTTTCATATAGCTCAAGATCATGAGTGCATTATAATAAGCTTATCTCTTTGTAACTTCCATATTTTGGTATGTATGGAAAATCATTTTGTCCTGTATTTTGTTTTGAATAAATACATTTCATTAATATTGGTTCTCCTAATTTATCATTGTAGATGCATCATTGAGTCTGCTCTTCATATGAGTTATGAAGAGTATTATTCCTAGACTGATGACTGGAAAATATCATTGTCCCTCCTTCCAGTCTCAACAGCTGTTTCCTCCAATTCTGTGTTTTCTGTATATTCACCAATTTCACAATCATTGTGGGTCAACCAACAGCAGGAGGAATGCAGCAGTTCAAAAAGGCACCTCACTACCATTAGGAATGGACATGAAATGCTGGCCATGCAGCAATGCCCACATCCCACAAATGAATAGAAGGAAATCGCATGTTACTTGATATCCAATAAATGATACTTCATCACAGTCCATTGACATCGATAACATCAACAGCACAACTCTCATCTGCCTTCTCTGAACCTGGACGAACAATTTCCACCATGTTTGTCAGGTAGAATTCTCTGTTAACATCTCCATATCATTTATCTGTTGTTACAGGCACATTTTCCCCTCAGATTATGGACAATCAATGTTCTTTCAATATGCTTCTGCCATTGTCATGACTGATCAGTAGTTATAGGATGTTTATGAAAAGATAAGCATGTTTATGCTCTGGCAATCCTTTGGCATTACTCCCATATCCAAAGCAGGTTGAATGATTGCGCACAATCATTTGACCATCTCTAACATTCCGCCCCTCAGTTATCCTCACATGTACCATCCAAAATGTGCAAAAGTCAACTGCTATTTAGAATTTGCATAAGCCATTATGGAATTGAAAAGGGTTAATTGAAGCAGTTTGTTCAGTGCTTTCAATTAATGTCAGTCTCAGTGGATCCTAAATATGTCACTGGAGGGTTTGTCTGTTCCATAAATAAGGGACTCCTTTCAATGCATTATCTCATAATATGAGTGGGAGCATCAACTACAGCACTGACAGTGTTCATGAGCTCGAGAGAGTGGGAGGAGAGATCAGAATCTGAGAACAAGAAACTGGAATAATCCAATAATGGACAGGAGTTTATCACTGGGTCTTAACGGGCTTTCTCGGCCTCGGATATTATTAGCATCGCGGATTCATGATGTACTGATGGTTATTCAAGGTGGTTACTATCCCATCCTTGCTGCAGTTGGGGTTCCCGGTAAGTCTCTGTGTCCATTGAAAGGGGTTGAACTGACCTGCTGCTCATTATATGTAAATTTTGGAAAAGTGGTATTCAACAATTTCAATTTCAGTCAAAAATGCCATTTCTTACAAATTGTAACCAGCAGGTTACTATTTAAAGTTTACTCACCAATATGCAAGGAGGAACCAGATTGTTTTCAAATGCCATACTGTTCTTTTTCCTGCACAGATGTACATCTTCATATCCTCCCCACTCACCAATCTTTTCCAAAACTGCCATCGTGATATCCCAGTCTCCTCCTCAGCCTCAGTTCAACTTCTGAATAAGCCATCATTTCTGCCTTTGTTAAAGCCAGACACAGCTTTCAAGTCCCTACTAACTACACTTCTGTTACAAAATAATTACACCTGAGAAGTTTAACTTGTTCTCTGCACAGAATCTGTCAGACAGGAAGACAGTGCCTTTTCCTCATATCATTGATTCATAATCTCGAGGCACAGAATAAAAATCTGTTGGTATCTCATTAAGGAAATTGGTGATATTTAAATAAAACCATCATCTTTGTTATTTAAAGAAAGCCCAAGCAGATGCCCTTTAGAGAAGGCAATGTGTCATCTTTCCCTGGTAATGTGGCTTCCCACACCCACAGCAAACTGTTTTATCCTTTCTTGTTATGTGGAACAGCTGAACCAGCCACTCAGTTCAGGATAGGTATAACATGCTGGCATGACCAGGGCTGCAAACATCACATGACAGTAGAACAAAAGTAAAGGTAGCTCCCTTCCTCTGCCTGTTTACCATATTCCTACAACTCATTTCCATTCAGGTATGTGGCAATTCCCTATTTCAAGTGCATTCTCTCTCATTGAGTCTCTCCTTGACAGTGATGCCCATCTCCATAGGGACCTCTGGTGCTGGCTTTATTGATGCTGAGGTACCAGTGTGAGGAACTTCTACATTCTATGTCACTCCCAATGCAAAGAGAAGGAATGGCCTTAGCCACCTCAGGAAATAAACAAAGAGGCCTAAGTTTTTGCAAAGATCTGTAGTTTGATTTGTGGATGAGGTCGTTGACTTGCTCGCCAAGCTGGCTTGTTTTTGTTCAGGTGTTTCTTCACTATGTGAGGTAACATCCTCCATGGAGCCTCCAGTGAAACAATGTTATTCAAGTCGGTTTGGAATTTATACTTTCCATTCCGTTATGGTGAGTGCTGTCATTTTCAGTTTTGACCTGCATGGGGAATTTGTATATGGGGCCAACTCTATATGTTTGTTGATTGAAGTATGGGTGGAGAAACTGTATCTCTCAGAACTCCCATGCGTGTCTATGTCTGGCTTGAACTCCCATGGTTACTTTGCCCCAGTTAAATCGATATCCTTCATTGTCTGAATGTACAGATATTAAGGAGAGTTCGTTGTGCCATTTTGCTGCTAGCTGATGTTCACATAGTCTGATGGCTAGTTTCCTTCCTGTCTGTCCAAAGCAATACTTGTGGCATTTGTTGCCTGGTATTTTGTACATCACATTCATTCTGCATGTTGTGGGAATAGGGTCTTTAGCGTTTGTTGTTTTTTGGCTTTGGGTTTGTGGACTACCATGATTCCTCGTGGTTTGAGGATTCATGTTGTCAATTCCGATATGCTCTTGATGTAGGGCAGTGTAGCCAGTATGTTTGGCTTGTACTGTGTCCTTCTGTCGTTATCTGTCTTGTAGATGGATAAGTAAGGACAACAAACTATTGTGGTCAACCTGGAAGTGTTATTGAGGCAGTATTTTGGGAATTTTGGACAGATTTTCTCTCTTTTATAAGGAATTACGTCCTTGCCACAGAGAGAATACAAAGGAGCTTCATCAGGCTAATCTCTGGTATGATGGCACCATGAGTAGTGAGTGAAGATTAATCTGTAGCACTGTGAGGAAATAAAAGGTGATTGAATTGAAACTTGAGGGTTTTGGGCTATCATTATGCTCTAAACAGACACTGACAAAGTGATAAATTCCATGACTTACTTTTTAATTTACTCAGGATGCATGATTCTGGATAGTTTAATTGCCCCGAGGATGTTTCTCCCATCCTAGCCCCACTCCGTAAGTCAATTGGGGGAGGGAGAGAGAGAGAGAGAACGGCTTTGAATAAAGTTGCACCACCACATTAATGTGCAGCTGGTGTGTGACCCTGCAGTGAGTGCTATGTTATCTGCAATCCCAGCAACAGCCACAATACCTTTGTTCTAAATCAGTTAACGATTCCCACCAGCTTCTGATCTCTATGGAGAACACGAATCGTATGTACCAATCCTGACTGGCTCAATAGAGTGGCCCTGTACTCTGTAGCAGCCGTGAGGGGTGATTTGAGAGAACAATGCATCAGTTAGGGGCAGCAGTTGTTTGCTCATGGCTGACCAGATTGTGTCTGACCATCCGAACGTGTCTGACCATCCCTTTCCTATTTTTCCCAATAAACATTGACTGTCCAGTCCAGCAAAAATCATCCGAGATCAACCATGAATATGTTCAATAACTGAGTCTCCTCTGCTTCCTGTGGATGAGGGTACCACAGATAGCACAACAATAAAGAGGAAGGGACATCCTTATTTCAATGGGGGGCCTGTCACATTAAAAATGTGTTCACCTAACATCAAATCGCCAGCACTTTTGAGACATCAGGACACAATAATTGGAATAAACTTGAACTATTTGGCTCTCAAACCACGACTCACATTACCACTGACTCTTTCCAATCAAATATGCATCAAACTCGGCCTTCATTGTTTTCTTGTAAAGACGATATCAGTTAGCATAACACCATGGCATCATAAAAAATCAGCAGAATTAGGCTGTTTGGCCAATTGGATCTGTTATGCTGTTCAATAATGTCTTTCATATTTCTCAACATCATTCTCCTGTCTTCCCCCGTAACCTTTGATCCCCTTATTACTGAAAAATGTGTCTATATCTGTCGTAAAGACACTAGTGTCTGTGTCTCTGTGTCTGTTTGTGTACATGTGTCTCTTTGCCCATGTGTGTATGTGTCTGTGTATTTGTGTCTATGGCTGTCTGTGTGTGTATCAGCCTATGTGTTCCTATGTGTGTTTATGTCTATTTGCACGTGATTGTATCGCTCTCTCTCTCTCTCTCTCTCTCTCTCTCTCTCTGTGTATGTGTGTGTGTGTGTGTGTGTGTGTGTGTGTGTGTGTGTGTGTCTGTATCTCCGTGTATGTATTTCATGTGTTAATATGTTGGGGTGTTTACCGAAGTTTCTGTGTATTTCTGAGCCTGCATCTCTGTGCAATGTGGTGTCCGCTTTGGAGGTGAGACAACTGATGTTGGAAATGATAGTGGGTTTAATGTGAGAATTGCCTTTCAATGAACAACACTCCTTAGTTGGTGGAGTGTCGATCTTTCAGAATCGCCACACGAGTCGCTCTGGACATCTTCAGCTTGTGCCGGGGTCTACTCAACAATGGGGGTTGGGCGGGGGAGGTGGAGTAAGGGAATGGATGTCAGGCACTGTACCGTATGGCTTGTCTCTTTCTGTCCTAT
This sequence comes from Stegostoma tigrinum, assembly GCF_030684315.1. Lineage (NCBI taxonomy): Eukaryota > Metazoa > Chordata > Chondrichthyes > Orectolobiformes > Stegostomatidae > Stegostoma > Stegostoma tigrinum. The sequence goes on along the minus strand of NW_026728516.1, from coordinate 1,044,906 downwards.
TGCGCTGTTTCTCTCCAAATGATAGAAGGAATAGTAGTGAAGAATGGCACTGCTGTAAGAGCTGGTGTAGGTTAGGTGAAATGACGAGGTGTCCAGAGTGAGTCAGTCCACAATGTTGACTCCATGCAGTATTATTTTTGTTGGAATATTGCCTACGTGACAGAGAGTGTGAGGCAAGGAAGGTATTGTATTCAGTAGTGGGAGTGGTAAGAGTTTGAACCTTACTTGGTGATAGAGTGTGAACCTTGTTTGGAGTTAGGTGCTACAACAGATACAGAATTAGTGTGAAGAAGCAGAAAAAATACAGTCCACTTATACTGGCAGTAATGAAACGGTGACTGATACTTGCTCGATATATCTCGATGTTTCTTCAGATCATCTCAGCATCAAGGTGAGCCTCACCGTATATCTTTTCCAAGCCCATCACTAATAACGCCACAGGCCACGTCCCTCAGATTCCACTGAATCAGTTTGTGTCGAGCTGAAAAATAGCAAGAAGCAAGTATTAGCATGGTATATATTGAAACAAAAACTGTAGCACAAATTTTGTACATCTTATGCTTTGAAGATTAGATACACAAGTATTGTGGACTCTGGAGTAACAATGATTATCTCAAGTTGCATTTAAACTCCGTAAAGTAAGTGACTGCTAATGCCATGAAAAATAAAATCCACACATGCATATGAGGGAGATTGAAGAGTATATTATGCACCAAACCAGAGGACAAGTCATTTCGAATTTGGTGTTGTACGGCCAGAAGAGCTAATGAATAACTTTGGTCTGAAGCAGCTTTTGAGAAATAGTGACAACAATATATTGCATATTACATTGCATCTGCATAAGCATTAAATTTTTAAATGTTACACTCAAATATCATGGAATCCATGAGGCTGGATTGTCAGGTTACATATAATGAATTGGGAAAGTTCAAGATAAAACTTAGTGGCCGACAGGCAATGTTTGTTTTTTCTTAAAATACTGCAACGTCTGAAAAGTACATATATTTCTCTCAGGTACAAACAACAAAGAAGGAGAGGATGACTCAATGGTGGTCAACATAAAATACTAAGGTTTGCATTAAATCAAAGGAAATGGTTTCAGAGGAATTCCAGATATTGTGGAAACCTGAGAATCCTGGGAAATTGATGACCAAGAAAAACAGGGCCCCGAAGCTGTTAAGGAAATCAAAAAGAGAACTTGAATACAAAAGAATATGAAACACAAAGTCGGCCTAAATTTAATATTTATTCTTATAAAAAAATGTAAGATCAAAGTTAAATGTGGAAGACTAGCAATGGAAACAGGAGACCCCATTATGGAGAACAGGGAAATAGCGGATAAACTAACCAGTTACTTTGCATCTGTCTTCATGAAGGAAGATCCAGAAAATCTCCCAGACACACGAAGTGCTGTTATGGCACTTTTGGAACTAATGACGTAAAGTCAATTCATGTCAATGACAGGGTAGTATTTGGAAATGCAGTTGGATTGAGCTTTGACAAATCTGATTGACCAGATGTACTTCATATCAAAATGTCAGGAAAAGAAAGCACCAATAGAATTATTAATTGCAATGCTGATAACTGTGTTTTATTTTCCTGTACATTCTGCAAAGAGTGGAAGCCATTGTAGATAACTGGAAGTTAGACAACATTATCCAACAATTTACAAAGGGAAGAAGAGATAGTGCAGTGAACCCCAATCCAGTTATCTTGATATCGGGAAGGAAACTTTTGGCAACTCTAATACAAGATGTGGTATTGGATATTTAGCAAGTACAAACAACATTGGAGAGAATCACCATGCATTTCTGAACGAGAAATCATGCTTAATAAACATCATAATTTTTGATGCTGATTCTTCAGCACAGACAGTAGAGGACCAGTGGAAGTGGTATATTTGGATTTTCAGAAGGCTTTCTGCAAGATCTTACATCCTGAGTTCATAAATAAAAATAATTCAAAGGGAATTGGGAGGACTTCTTGTGAAATGGTAGGTTGGCCATCATTTAAGGGAATTGGAATGCAGAAGTAAAGACATCCTGCAGCAGTTGCATAGAGTGTTGGTGAAACTGGACATTGAGTGTTATGTGCAGTTTTGGTGTTCCAATCTGAGAAATAATATACTTATCCCAGAGGAAGTGCATGAAACATTCTCCACCTTTATCCCTCAGATTGTAAGATGGTTTGATGAGGAATCTCGTCCTGTGTTCTCTACAATTTCAAAGAATAAGAAGTGATCGCAGTGAAATGTAGAAAATTCACAAAACATACAACAAGTTGGAAATAAACACAAGGTTTCGCTGATTGTCTACTGCATGTTGAAGGTAAATAATGGCTGGATCAGGGGCAGGCCATTTAAGACTGTAACAGGGAGCAAATTCTTCACTCGGAGGGGATAGACTAGCACCATGGCATGGAAAACTCCTGGCAGGCAAATTGACGGAGAATCCCTAGATATTCTGCAAGCATGTCAAAAGGAACAGAATAATCCGGGAGCCCCTTACTGACTTGCGAAGTTTGATCTAAAATCAACTTAATGTCAGGAGACAGAGGATGATGGCAGATGGCTGACTGTGTGACTGGAAACCAGTGTCCAATGGTGTACCACCAGGATCAGTTCTGTGTCCCTTATTATTTGTGGAATTCATAAATAATATAGATGTGAATGTGGAGCAGGTGGAGGAGGATGTGTGATAAGTAAATTTGTGTTTGACACAAGGATTGGCTAGATGTTTCATAGTAAGGAGGAAGGTCTTACGTTACAGGAAGATAGTGAGAGAAAGGTCAGATAGACAGATTAATGGCAGATGGAATGTTACACTGATAAATATGAGGTGATACACTTTGGAAGAATGAAACAGACAAGGGGAGCACTCAATGAATGACAGCACATTAGGAAGCTCAGAGGGCACTTCTCCGCAGATTCCTGATGTGACTGGACAAGTTATTAGGTTGATTAACAAGGCATAGGGGACTGTAGGAATAGCCTTTATTCATCAAGGCATAGATTATAAGAGTATACAGGACATCATTTAGGCCAAGATGGAGATCTGTGTGCAGTTGATGCCACATTATAGGAAAGATGTGGTTTCACTGGAAGGAGTGCAGAGGAAATTCACCAGGATGTTCTCTGTGATAGAGCACATCAGCTCTGACGAGACGTTGTTTAATCTTGTGTTGTTTGCCTTGGACCAGTGAAAGTTGAGCGAGTAAGTAATTCAGGAATGCACGATTGAGAGGTATGAACAGGGTCAATAGAAAGCAGCTGCTCCTTTTAGTAACAAGGCCAAGAAAAAGGAGCACACTTTTCAGGTGAAGGGTTTGAGAGTTAAAGAAAAGTTCAGGATTGTTTATACCCATATGGGTCTAGAATGGACTCTCTGAGAGGGAGTTGTCATGGGTAACACCACAAACCACTGAACAGTATTTGGATGAGCACTTGAAGTGTCATAATAGTCAGGGTTTCGGGCCTTGTGCAGAAAAGTGGGACTAATGGATGTTGCACTGTATTTCCTACAGTACACAGACTATGCTTCTGTATTGTATGGTCGTGGAAATTCAACCATTGAGCAGCATAAGGCAGGAATTGTTGGGTTTCTGCAGACAATAATAACAAGGGCTATAAGAATGAACTGCAATTACTTCTAAAAGGATCCCGATAGGGAACATATGAGAAAATAGTCTAAAACGAGACAGTGGAGAATGAATAACAAGGAAATGGTAGAACTATGACAGAACTCGTCATTCCTGTATTCACAGGAGAAAATGTAAAAGAAAACTTTCTAAGCAATAATAGGAAACATCAGTGTGGTGAGAAATGGAAATATAATGAAATTAGTGGATAAAGTAATTTGGAGAAATTATTGCGACAGGATTTAATGGGCATAGACAAAATCAATTTCGGTTTATGATCTGGGAATCATATTTGAGAAACCAACCGGGAGATATATTACAGAGAAGGAATGAATGCACTGCATTTGGATTTTGGGGGAAAAAAAATGATGGAGTTCCAAGGCTGGTGTGCAAACGAAAAACACGTGTGATTGGGCCAAATATATGGACCTGGTGTCACAATCGGGAAGTTGACAGGAAACAGTGAGCAGGAATAAATGGATGCTTTTTTTGGATTGAAAGTTTCATGGTGTAAGTCAGGGACTCAAGATATTTACAAAGCATATCAAAAGTTTGGTTGAGGGAATCAAATGAAATGTGTCCAAGTTTGCTGACAGTACAAAACTGGGATGGTGAGTGGTAAGGAGACTGTAAAGATGGTCCAAGGCGATTTAGACAAGTGGAATGATTGGGAAAATATATGGTAGATGAAGTGCAATGCAGATGCATGTGACGTTCTGCACTTTGGCGGGAAGTAATAGGACAGCAGCATAATATTTGAAGAGGGATTGTTTGAAAAATATTGACCTATAAAGTTACTTGTGCTTCCTGTCATTTGTGTTTTTTTTTTGTGCAGACATTTGAGATCGGTGCAGGGCAGTAACTTCTGAAGGCAGAAGTCAAATAATGTGAATGGCATTGGTACCCTGGTCAGTGCACACAGACCCAGCAAGTGGGCACTCATAATGCTGCGAAGAATCTGGATGTCCTTGTACATCAGTGATGGAAAGTAACAATGCAGGATAAATAATGGCTTGATATTCATTTCAAAGAGAATAGTGTAGAGGAGTAAGGCGTTCTTACTGTGGCTGTACAGGTGAGATCCCATCGAGAATATTCTGGAGTAACGTGTGCAGTTTTAGTCTCCTTACCTACAAAAAGACATACTTTCTCCAGGGGAATATAACAAAGGATGACCAGACTGATCCTTGTGATGATAGGTTGTTGTATGAGCGGAGTTTGAGTTGACAGGGCCTGTATTCGATGAAGATTACAAAGATGAGTGGTGATCTCAGTAAAACATATAAAACTCTGTCAGGGTGAAGCGGAATGAAAGCAAGGGTGATGATTTCCTGGCTGCATTGTTTGAAAGAAGGGGTTGCAGTCTTAGATACACGCAGATCAATCTGTTTGAGATGAGAATAAATGTGTTCACTCAGAGACTGGTGAACCTGGGAAATTTACTTCCACATAAGCTGTGGCTGTGGAATCGAAAACTGGATGGCATAGTTTTAAAATGAATCAATAAAGATATAAAAAGGACCTGAGGAGTGACTTTTTCACACAGAGTGTGGCACATGTATGGAATGAGCTGCCTGTAGAAGTGATGGAGGCTGGTTAAATCAGTTTTTTAAGGCACCTAGATGGTTATGTGAATAGGAAGGGTTTAGAGGGATATGTACCAAATGCTGGTAAATGGGACGAGATCAGATTGAGGTATCTGATCATTGCAAATGAGTTGCACTGAAGAGTCTGTTTCTGGATTGTATAACTCTTTGACCCAATAACACGTGGCTTCAAGGAGAGAGGGAGACAGAAAGCAGGAGCTGATAGGCTAATTAGCCTAACATTGGGAATCTACTAGACTCCATTCTTAAGGAAAGGACTGCAGAACATTTCGAGAACTTCCATGCAATCGGAGTCAACATGGTTTTGTGAAAGGGAACTGACGCTCTGCCATGTAAAACCATGCAAAATTTTACTGGAGATACCTCATAAAATAACAATGTCAAATATAAGGGACAATAGAAACTTTGATGACAATGAAGTAGCAACAAGTTAGATACCAGTCAAGATAATGGCTGAAGACAAAATAACTGTCTGCATGAAGTTATACTTTGTAATGAGATGTGTTAGGATGGTGTTATTGGCTGAACACAATACGGCGACCAAGCAAAAAAATTAAAATTACTAATTGTGATTGGATATTGATAACCATTATATAAGTGTATATTTTTCAGTGTCTGTATAAAGTGTGCTGATGATTACGTGCAACTATAAAGCTGATGTAATATATTGTTTGGAGAGTCCATCCTCATGAGGAATGGCTTTCGAACACGTGTTTGAAGAAAACTGGTGTCAGAAAGTGTCTGAGAATCATTTGGTCAGTGACAGGAACTTGGTGAGTTGAATGACGAAAGTTCTTGTCAGATGAAGCAAGATGGCACCGGCAAACAAGAAGTTGGCTTGAAGTGTGTCTACTTCAATGCCAGGAGCGTCCAGAATAAGGTGGGTGAACTTGCAGCATGGGTTAGTACCTGGGACTTCGATGTTGTGGCCATTTCGGAGACATGGATAGAGCAGGGACAGGAATGGTTGTTGCAGGTTCCAGGATTTAGATGTTTCTGTAAGAACAGAGAAGATGGTAAAAGGGGCGGAGGTGTGGCATTGTTTGTCAAGGACAGTATTACAGTTGCAGAAAGGATGTTTGGGGACTCGTCAACTGAGGTAGTATGGGCTGAGGTTAGAAATAGGAAAGGAGAGGTCACCCTGCTGGGAGTTTTCTGTAGGCCTCCGAATAGTTCCAGAGATGTAGAGGAAAGGATAGCAAAGATGATTCTCGATAGGAGTGAGAGAGACAGGGTAGTTGTCATGGGGGACTTCAACTTTCCAAATATTGACTGGGAAGACTATAGTTCGAGTACTTTAGTTGGGTCAGTTTTTGTCCAGTGTGTGCAGGAGGGCTTCCTGACACAGTATGTAGACAAGCCAACAAGGGGCGAAGCCACATTAGATTTGGTACTGGGTAATGAGCCTGGCCAGGTGTTAGATTTGGAAGTAGGTGAGCACTTTGATGATAGCGATCACAATTCTGTTATGTTTACTTTAGTGATGGAAAGGGATAGGTGTATACCACTGGGCAAGAGATATAGCCGGGGGAAAGGCAATTACGATGAGATTAGGCAAGATTTAGGGAGCTTAGGATGGGGAAGGAAACTGCAGGGGATGGGCACATCAGAAATGTGGAGCTTATTCAAGGAAAAGCTCCTGTGTATCCTAGATAAGTATGTACCTGTCAGGCAGGGAGGAGGCTGTAGAGTGTCGGAGCTGTGATTTACGAAGGAGGTGGAATCTCTGGTCAAGAGGAAGAAGAAGGTTTATGTTAGGGTGAGATGTGAAGGCTCAGTTAGGGCACTTGAGGGCTGCGAGTTAGCCAGGAAAAACCTAAAGAGAGAGCTCAGAAGAGCCAGGAAAAGACATGAGAAGTTGATGGCGGATAGGATCAGGGTAAATCCTAAAGCTTTCTATAGGTATTTAAGGAATAACAGAATGACGAAAGTAAGATTAGGGCCAATGAAGGATAGTAGTGGTAAGTTGTGTGTGGAATCAGATGAGATAGGGGAAGCCCTAAATGAATATTTTTCAACAGTATTCACTCCAGAAAACGACAATGTTGTCGATGAGAATACAGGCTACTAGACAAGGTGGGATTGAGGTTCACAGGTAAGAGGTATTAGAAATCCTACAGAGGGTGAGGATAGATAAGTCCCCTGTGCCAGCTGGCATTTATCCTCGGATCCTCTGGGATGACAGGGAGGAGATTGCCGAGCCTTTGGCATTGACCTTTAACTCGTCATTGTCTACTGGAATAGTGCCAGAAGACTGGAGGATAGCAAATGTGGTTCCCCTGTTCAAGAGGGGGAGTAGAGACAACCCTGGTAATTATAGACCAGTGAGCCTTACCTCAGTTGTTGTTAAAGTGTTGGAAAAGGCATAAGGGATAGGATTTATAATCATCTAGAAACAAATAAATTGATTAGGGATAGTCAGCACGGTTTTGTGGAGGGAAGGTCGTGCCTCACAAACCTCATTGAGTTCTTTGAGAAGGTGAACAAACAGGTAGATGAGAGTAAACCGATTGATGTGGTGTATATGGATTTCAGCAAGGTTATTGTACAAAATGCGAAGGAATGGAATTGTGCGGGACATAGCAGTTTGGAACGGAAATTGGCTTTCTGAAAGAAGACAGAGGGTGGTAGTTGATGGGAAATGTTCATCCTGGAGACCAGTTACTAGTGGTGTACCGCAAGGGTCGGTGTTGGGCCCACTGCTGTTTGTCATTTTTATAAATGACCTGGATGAGGAAGTAGAGGGTCGGTGGAGTTGTGGATAGTGACGAAGGATGCTATAGGTTGCAGAGAGACATAGATAAGCTGTAGAGCTGGATTGAGAGGTGGCAAATGGAATTTAATGCAGACAAGTGTGAGGTGATGCACTTTGGCAGCAGTAACCAGAAGGCAAAGTACAGGGCTAATGGTAAGATTCTCAGTAGTGTAGATGAGCAGAGAGATCTCGGTGTCCATGTGCACAGATCCTTGAAAGTCGCCACCCTGACTGACAGGGCTGTTAAGAAGGCATACAGTGTTTTAGCTTTGGTTAATAGAGGGATCGAGTTCCAGAACCAAGAGGTCATGGTGAAGCTGTACAAAACTTGGTGCAGCCACACTTGGAGTATTGTGTACAGTTATGGTCACCACATTATCAGAAGGATGTGGAAGCTTTGGAAAGGGTGCAGAGGAGATTTCCTAGGATGTTGCCTGGTATGGATAGAAGGTCTTACGAGGAAAGGCTGAGGGACTTGAGGCTGTTTTCATTCGAGAGAAGAAGGTTGAGAGGTGACTTAATTGAAACATATAAAAAAATCAGAGGGTTAGGTAGGGTGGATAGGGAGAGCCTTTTTACTAGGATGGTGACGGCGAGCACGAGGAGGCATAGCTTTAAATTGAGGGAGGAAAGATATAGGACAGATGTCAGAGGTAATTTCTTTACTCAGAGAGTAGTAAGGGAATGGAACTCTTTGCCTGCAACGGTGGTAGATTCGCCAACTTTAGGTACACTTAAGTCGGCATTGGGTTAGCATATGGACGTACATGGAATAGTGTAGTTTAGATGGGCTTGAGCTCGGTATGACAGGTCGGCACAACATCGAGGGCCGAAGGGCCTGTACTGTGCTGTAATGTTCGATGTTCTATGGCGCTAAGGACACAATCTGGTCTGTAAAGTGCTCCATGCTGAACTGATATTTCATCTGGTTTTACAGTGATGGCAGAGGGTATTATTGCTATGTTCTTAATCTAAAAACTGAGGCCCCGAGTTCAAATCCAACCAAGTGAGCTGTTGGAATTTCAATTCAACCAAAATCTGGAATTAACATTTGAATGATGAAGTTGAAACCATTGGCAACAGTGAGGAAAACCCATCTGATTCACTCATGTCTTGTCAGGAAGGAAACTGCCATTCCTCCCCTGCTCTGGCCTACATGTGCCCCAAACTTCCAACAATGTCACTGGCTGTAACTTCCTCTGGACAATGAGGGATGGGAGTGAATGTTGTCCCAGCCAGTGAAACCCACACCCTGTGAGTGAGTAAAAAAAGGTGTCCGGGCTGGTTCTGGGAGGTGAATTAAGAATCTGATATACTAACAATTTCAGCTAATCTGAAAATACCTGCATTTAATATTTTCATTCTTGTGATTGAACCGTCCAAGCTCCTACTCCATTAATGTTGCAGTGTGACCATACACAGCACACCATTTTGGTGAATACCCACTGTCCTGGCAGCAGCCACAGCCTCTTCATTCAGAAGCAGGCAGCCATTCCCATTATCTTCGTACCTCTGCGTAAAAAAAAAGGATGGTATCGTAGATAAAGGCCGCTCCCTTGACACATAGTCCAAAGCACCCTCCAACTCACCACTCCTAACCGCCAACCAATCACATCAAAATATCCCGTGCGAACTGAGAATAACGAGGCAACTTGGAACATCAGGGAGTAGCCATCAGGATGATAGAGCACCGCTACCAATGTCTGAAGGTTTCAGAGTGAATGCTGCAGTACACAATGTATCACTAAGCCCCATAATCTCCAGACATTTATGTAATATATGACCTTTTGTTCTTCCTGAAAATCTCACAGGTTCACAGTTACTTTCGTTATATTTCATTTGCCAAATTGCTTCTCAATTTACATTCTCTCTACCTCCTCCTGATAGCTTAATTTCCTGCTTATCATAGCATCACTGACAAATTTAGTTTGAATACATTTTGTTGCATTTATGTAAACCATTGATACAGACAATGCCAATAATAGATCACTTCCTGTCTTGCGCTCTCACCACTCCTGCTGCTCAAATCAAGTGGGCCGCCGATTCATGAGGTAAATTTTTAAAAGCAGAAGATTGCCTTCCCGGCTGGCCCTTGTCTCACGCTCTCACCACTCCCCCCAAAATCGTAAATCTGGATTGTAAATTGTTGATGACCTCACATTGGTCCCTGAGGAATTCCATTAGATACAGCTTTCTAATGTAAAAGTAAGTAATTATTTCTGCTCTGTATTTAATTTTAGCGAGCCAGGGCCCCTGCTACTGTATAGCCGCCTAGAAAGGTTGCAGGGCCTCGTCCTGTGGTGTGTAGCTGGTTGTCAAGATTTTCTGAGCTCCACAATCCACCATTAGAGCTATTTGTTGTCAGATCATCAGGTCGAGGTTGTACTGTCAATGATTCTGATTCTTGACCAATTAAAAGACAAGCACAGAATATAGACGAACACTTGAGTAGTATGCTGCACGGTCAAAAATGCTGTCTTTCAGATGCAGATATAAATCTTGCCTCTCAATGCAGTGTTCAATTTTCCCCAGACACGTATTGAGGAGGAGTGGAAATTTCCTGTTAGCCTGGATTACTTTTGTCCCTTTATCAACATTACCAATACTGATAATCTTAATAATTATTGACATTTTTGGCTGTGGGTGCTGTGTTGAAAAATTGCAGCAGTCTCCACACAATAAAATACACAACTGTCATTGAGGGGTGACCTTGCAGAGGTTTACGAAATCATGATAAATCAGGGGAAACCGTGAAGGTCTTTTCCCTGGGGTGGGGAGTCCAAAACAAGAGGGCACAGGTTAGGATGGGAGGGGAAAGATTTAAAAGCGACCGAAAGGGCAACATTTTCATGCAGAGGGTGGTGCATGTATGGAATGAGCTGCCAGAGGAAGTGGAGGTTGATAGAGTTACAACATTTAAAAGGCATCTGGATGGGTACAAGAATACGTAGGTTTGAGAGGGATATCAACCAACTACTGACAAATGTGACTAGGTTTATTCAGGATATCTGAATAGCATGGATGAGTTGGACCAAATGGCCTGTTTCCATGCTATATATCTCTATGGCTCTATGACTGAATATTTCATTCCATTTCTATGCAACTCCTTTGAAGGGCAGAATGGTCTCCTCCGATCTGTCATAATCCTGGCTTGCTGAATGGGTCTTCCTTTACCTCTGTCACAACCTCGAGGGGTAGAGTGAGATAAAACACATCAGAAAGGTCCTGCAGTTGGCCATTCGGACACTCGAGCCTGCTGCTCAATTTAAAAAGACCATAGCTGATCTGTTTACAGCTGAACATCCCTTTCCTGTTTATTCCCATTAAATATTGACTCTGCTGATTATCAAAGTTCAGTAGAGATCTGCATTGAATATCTTTAATAACTGAGTCTTCAATGTTCCCTGGGGATGACAACACTGCAGACAGCGAAATGTTATAGAGCAAGCAAAGTCCTTATCTCAACCTGAATTAGGAGACTCCTTAAAGTGTGTTAACCTCATAGCAAGTCACATCCACTTTAATGAGCACAGAAAAGGAGCAGATGAGACCATTCAGCCCCTCAAACTTATTCCGCATCCCCAATGACTCTGCTCCATAAACTATTTATCAATCTCAGCCTCCACTGCTGTCATGGGAAAATATTCCTGATACCTGAAGAGTATAGAGCCTAAGACAGGGGAGCAGTCAGCTCTGCTGTTCGATCATGCCTGACGTGTTTCTCAACACAATTCCACTGCTTTCTGAGTGTCCTGATATGCCTGTGTGTGTGTGTTTCTGTGTATTTCTGTTTAACGGTAAGAGACAGGTTGGTCATGGAGGTTTGTTTCTTGGGCTGTAAGCTTATGACCAGCAGTGATCCACAGAGATCAGTGCTGGGTCTACATTTGTTTGTGATTTATGAAAATGGTTTAGATGTGAATTATAGAAGGCACAACCAACAAGTTTGTGGATGACGCCAAGATTGGTTTTACAGTGGACAGGGAAGAATTTCATCTAAGATTACTCAGAGATCTGGATAAATTGGATGAGTGAATCAAAAAGGTGCACAGCATGGGAACAACCCATTTAGTCCAACTTGTCCATGCCGACCAGATATCCGAAATTGAACGAGTCCCATTTTCCAGCATTTGCCCCATGTCCCTCTAAACACTTCCTGTTCATATCACCATCCCGATGCCTTGTAAATGTTGTTTTCTCCAGCCTCCACTACTTCCTCTGGCACTTGTTCTGTACATAAATCATCCTCTGCATGAAAATGTTGCCTCTTGGGTCCTTTTCACGACTTTCCCCTCGCACATTAAACCTTCTAATTTTGGACTCCCCTACTCTGGGAAAAAAAGATCTTGACTGTTTAGCCTGTCCGTGGCTTTATGATTTTACAACGTCTATAAGGTGCCAATTTTACTCCAATCAACAGGAATGGCTGTGTTTTCTGTCATATGCATTCTCTGACTAAATCCTGAAATTCAAAACTGATACCTCTCCCTCCTCGATCAAGTCACAATTCGAAAATAATTTTAGTCAACTTGTTTAGATATTTTATGAAGCACCTCTGGGGTTTTTTAATCCTGACCTTTGGGCCCACTGATGGAGACACGACCACCACACTGCAATAGCCCCCGAATTTGCAACATTATTCTCCTGTGTGTTTGCCCCTCAACCTGTTCTGGCATGCTGTGACACAGGAAGGACTTGAATCAAGAACTTCTGTTCCAGGGCTGGGGACATTACCACAGGTTCAGGGGAGGAAATCTAACCCAGTGCTCTGCCTCAGTGGTATGGGCGCTACCCAGTAGACAAGACCTAAACCGTGCCCAGAAATTGGGCCACTTTTTCAGTGACAATTTTCAGCTAAGTTTGGATTTCTTAAATTCTGGTCGATATTATTGATTTACTGTGGGAGTCCATTCATAGCAGGAACAAAATCAAAGTTGCTGGAAAAGCTCAGCAGGTCTGGCAGCATCTGTGGAGGAGAAAACAAAGTTAACATTTTGCGCCCGGTGACACTTCCCCGTAACATTCTGTAACAGACGTTATTTGAGAACAGTTGGATGTCAGTTAATTGAACAAAAGATTAGATCCCAAGGGAAAAGAACCCGTTCCAGGGAGAAGGAGACACTGTTTCAAAATCCCCTCAGGTAGTTAAATTGGGTGAATACATTTTCCCTGTGTTCATGTTTCTTCACAACTGAAAATTGACCACAATTTAGACAAAAAAGAAACAAAAATGTCCAACATCTGTTTGTCTTCAAGGAACTGGGAGAGAATCCTTCAGGAAGGCAAAATTTTCACCCTCTGTATCAGGAACTGTAAAGAAGTGACCTGTGCCTGCTCGCGAGTGATCGAGTGTGTGGGAATGCTCTAGAAACCATCCGTTCTTCTAGATGTTTATTCACGTATTTAGGCAGGGAGTGCTTCTTGTGTTTTACGTTACATTTCCTGTGAAAAGATTGAGACATTACGATTTGTTATTTCATTTTCATTTTTTTTTCAATAAATCAGTGATACATTTGAAAATGTCACTGGGTCCTCAAACAAACTGGTAACTTTGCCTCCAGGGTGTTGTATAATTTGTTTGTTTTCCTTCCGCACAGTTGATCTAGTGACAATTTACGTCCTTCTTTATAAAGATTGTGGATTGTCTCCATGTGTCAGACGTTACCTGGGGGCCATGGCAGTGGCAGATCTATTGGCCATTATCCTCGACCTGATATTGAGAAAAATTCCAATTGTTTATCGGGAACAGTTTTATTTCCTGGTGCACATCCCTGTGTGTAATATTCACGCCGTCCTGCTATATGTAGCCACTGACTGTTCTGTCTGGTTCACCGTCACTTTCACCTTTGATCGATTTGTGGCCATTTGTTGCCAGAAGCTGAAAAGTAAATATTGCAGTGAGAAAACGGCGGCTGTGGTTCTGGGAACAATGACTGTGCTGAGCTGTTTGAAGAACATTTTCTGGTATTTTATGCTCACAGGTTGGTATTGGCTGAGAAACCACCCCTGGTTTTGTTTTGTAACAGCCGATGTTTATGGCTCTCCTGTCTGGGCCAGAATCGAGTTCCTCCACCACATTCTAACCCCAGGACTCTCATTTCTCCTGATTCTGCTGCTCAATGTTTTCACCGTCAGACACATTTTAGTGACCAGCAGAGCCCGCAGGAGACTCCGGGCTCACACCAATGGGGACGGTCAGTGTGACACAGAAATGCAAAATCGAAGAAAATCCATCATTTTACTGTTTGTGATCTCAGCCAATTTCATCCTGTTCTGGTCAACGTTAATGGTGTATTCTATATGGTACCGGATGTTTAATTTGAGGTATAACTCGATGTATCTACATCACTTCGTGCAGGAACTGGGCTTCATGCTGCAGCTCCTCAGTTGCTGCACAAACACCGCGATTTATGCCGTGACCCAGACTAAGTTCAGGCAGCAGCTGAAGAATGTGCTGAAATATCCCTTTACCCAAATTCATCAATCAATCAAATTCACTCATTAATCAATCCATCCAGGATTTTCTCATTTCAGTTCAATGTTTCAGCAATGAAGCAGCCTGTCGCTATGGTAACAGACTGAGGGTATTGCTGGCTTATCCATCCTTATCCCACAGGGGGTCACAGGGAAACATGTCAATGTTTCTCTCAACTCACAGGCCAAAGAGAAAAGGCACCGTTCCACTGACTGCATCCATAACTTCAATATGTAATTAATGTTCATTAAAAAGTGCCAAGCAGCACAGCAAACTATATTGTTGTTTGTCTTTGTGTTGAAGAAGCTCATCTGGAGAGAGACAGACCCGGCCCCAAGGGAATAGGAGGATTTTGAGACTGAGCTCGGAAGTTGGGTTTAAGTCACTCTGTCCTTGCATTCACCTCTGGGATATCTCTGTCTCTTTCTCTCTCTCCTGTCCCTTCTCGCTTGCGCTCTCCCTCTAAGACCCACATTTCTCTGTAACCCCCGCACCCCATCCCTCTCTCCATTCCCTTCCTTCTCTCTTTCCACCCACCCTCCCCAACCCACTGCCTCCCTCTGTCTCTGCACCCTGTCTGTCTTTCCCTCCTCCTCGAATATCCGCACCCATTTCTCTCACTCTCTGCCTGTGTGAACCCCATCTCCCACTCTGTATTTTTCCCTCTGACCCCACCTCTCCCTAATACCCTTTCCCACTCTTTCCCTCTCTCTCCCCTTCCCCCTCTCTGTCCCCATTCCCCTCTGTATCCTTTGTTTCTCTCCTCCCGCATCGCTCTCACTCTGTTTCTCCAACCTTGTCTCTACTCTCTATCTCTGACCCACTCTCTCTCTCACTCTCCCCCACCCCTTCCTTGTCCTCCCTTCTCCCTTCGAGTCCCTCACTTGCCTTTGTAATCCTCTGGCTTCCTGTCCCCCTGGCCCCCAGCACTGTATCTGGCTCTCTGAACACCGCCCCCCTGTACCCCAGGCCCTGCCCCTATCGCTCTCTCTCTCTCCCTCCATCCTTGTTGCTCTCTCACTCCCTTCCTCCCTGTCGCTCCTTCCCTGCCTGTCCCTCATTCCATCACTCCCTCCCACTCGCTCCTTCCCAGTCCCTTGCTCCCACCTCACACCTCCCCATTCCTCGCTCCCTCGCTGTCCCTCTCTCCCTCCCCGTCCCTCGCTTCCTCAGTCCCTCCCCGTTGGTCACTCTGTTTCCCTCGCTCCCTCTCCCTCCCTCCCTCCCTCCCCTTCCCTCACTGTCTCATCATCCCTTGCCCCCTCCTCATGCATTGTTCCCTCACCATCCCTCAGTCCCTCCCTCCCCTTCTCTCGTTCCCTCCCTCACACTCTGTCCATTGCTCCCTCGATCCCCATTCCTTATTACCTCTGCCCCTCACTCTCCATCCCTCGCTCCTTCCCTCCATCTACATCCCTCACTCCCTCCCTCCGCATCCTTTGCTCACTTGCTCCATCCCTCACTCGCTTGGTTCCTCCTGGTACCTCGCTACCTTCCTATTCATCGCTCCCTCGCCCCCCTTGCTCACTCACCATCCCTTACTCCTTCCCCATCCCTCACTCTCTCCCTCACCATTCCTTGTTTCGCCCCTCCCACCACATCTCTCCCTCACTCACTTCCTCACTCTCTCCCCATCTCTCAATCCCTTGCTTCCTCCCCGAAACTCATTCCCTCCCCTTCCCTCACTCCCTCACTCACTCTGACTCCATTCCTTGCTCCCTTGGCATCCCTTGGTCCCTCACTTCCTGTCCCTTGCTCCCTCCCTCACCGTCCATCGCTCCATCCCTCCCCATCCTTTTCACCCTCCCTCTCCGTCCCTCACTCCCTCCCTCTCCATCCCTTCCTCTCTCTCTCCCCATCTCTCGCTCCCTACGTCTCTCCCTGTCCTTTGATCACTCACTCCTTCCCCATCCCTCGCTCCTTCCCCATCCGTCGCTGCCTCCGTGCTTCTCACTCCGTTACATCCTTTGCTTCCTCCTCATCCCTCCCCTTCCCTTTCTCCCTCCCCCCCACCCCTCTCTCAATCCCTCGCCATCAGTTGTTCCTTCGCTCCATTGTTCCCTCGCTTTCACTCGTTTCCTCCCTGTCCCTTGCTCACTCATGCCATCCCTCACTCCCTCGCTCCATCTCTCACTCATTCGCTCTGTCTTTCGCTCACTCACTCCGTTCCTCACCCACTCTCTCCCTCACTCCCACCCCATCCCTCACTCTGTCTTCCCTCCCTGTCCCTCACTCCATTGCTCACTACCTCCTTATCCCTCATAGTCCCTTGCTCCCTCCTTCCCTCTCTATCCCTGCCTCCCCATCCCTTGTTCCTTTGATCCCTCCCTGATTGTCTCTTCCTCCCCATCCCTCACTCCTTCACTTCCCGTCGCTTGCTCCTTCCATCACCATCCCTCCCTCCCTCCCCGGCCTTTTCACCCTCCCTCTCTGCCCCTCCCTCCCTGTGCCTTTCACCCTCTCTCCCTGTCCCTCCCTCCCTCCCCGGCCTTTTCACCCTCCCTCTCTGCCCCTCCCCCCCTGTGCCTTTCACCCTCTCTCCCCGTCCCTCACTCCCTCGCCATCCTTTGCTCCCTCACTCCGTATCTTGCTCACTCGCTCCCTGCCCGTCCCTCGCACCCTCCCCTTCCCTTGCTCCTACCGCCTCCCTCACCCCTAACGTTAGTTGCTCCCACCCCGTCCCTCGCTCAGTCCCTCCCTGTCCTTTTCTCCCTCCCTTCCTGTCCCTCGGTCCCTCCCTCCCCATTGCTTGCAACGTTGCTGCCTTGCTCCATCACCCCTCCTTGACCCTCGATACCTCACTACATCCATCACCCCCTCCCTCTCCCTCACTCCCTCCCTGTACTTCAATCCCTATCTCCCCATAGCTCACTCCCTCCCAGTCTCTTGTTACCTCCCTCCATGACCCTCATTTCCTCCTCCGTTCCCTCGCCATGCCTTGCTCCCTCCATCTCCATCCATCGCTCCCTCCCTCTCCACTCCCTAACTGCCCCTCACTCCATCCCTCCCTCCCCATCCGTCGCTCCTTTGCTCCATCTCTTGCTCACATGCTCCCAAACTGTCCCTCGCTCCCTCCCCGTCCCTCACTCCCTCATTGGACCAAACTCCCTCGCTCCAACCCCATCCCTCGCTCCCTCATTCCCTTTCTCACTCACTTGGTCCGTCCCGCGCTCACTCACTGCTTCACTGTCCCTCACTCCCTCTGCACCCTCACTGTCCATTGCTCCCTTTCTCTCCTTCCATCATTCCCTTCCTCCCTGACTCTCCCTACCTTGCTCCCTCCATCTATGTCCTTCACTACCTCCCTCCCTGTCCGTTTCTCCCTCCCTCCCCAACCCTCACTTCCTGGCTCCTTCCCCATCCCCTGCTCGCTCCCAGTCCTTCGCTCACGACCTTCCCTCACTCACTCACCCTCGCTCCCTCCCTGCTGCCGCCCTCCCTCATTCCCACTCAGTTCCTCGCTCCCTCCCTCGGTCCCTCCCCGTACCTAGCTACCTGCCTCCCCATCCTTTGCTCTCTCCCTCACTCCCTCTACTTCCGTTGCTCCCTCCCTTTCCATCCCTCATTCCCTCCCTAGCTCTGTCTCTATCCCTTGATCCCTCCCTTCCTCTCTTCCTCGTTCCCTCCCTCCCTCACTCAATAGTTACCCATCCGTCCCTCACTCACTCCATCCCTATCTGTCCCTCACTCTCTCCCTCTCCATCCCTCACTGCCTCCCTCACCATCCCTTTCTCCCTCCCACCTCGTCTTTCACTCATTCGCTCCATAACACTCCCTCACTCCCTCCCCATCCCTTGCTCCCTCACTATCCCTCGCTCCCTCACCATCCATCGCTCGCTCCCCGTCCCTCACTCCTTCATGTCCATCACTCTCTCCCCTTCCACCGCACGCTCCCCATCCCCTGCTGCCTCGCTTGCTCCCTCCCCATCCGTCACTCCCTTGCCATCCCTTGCTCCCGCCCTCCCCGTCCTGCCCTCCTTCCATACCCGTCACTCACTCACTTCCTCGCTGACTGTCCCTCACTCCCTACCTCTCCCTCTATCACCGTCCCTTTCTCCCTCACTCCCTGTTTCTTTCTCCCTCCCTCCTAGTCAGTTGCTCCCACACTCTGTCCCTCGCCCCTTCACTCACTCCCTGTAACTTGTACCCTCCTCATCCCTCACTCCCTCCTCGTTCCTCACTCCCTCCATGTCCCTCATTCCCTTATATCTGCTGCTCCCTCACTGTCCCTTTCTCTCTTTTTCTCTGTCCCTTTCTCCCTCCCTTCCTGTCCCTCGCCCCCTGCCCCCACCCCGTCCCTCGATCCCTCACTCCCAGTCCCTTGTTCCCTCACTCACTCCATACCCGTCCCTCGCTCACTTGCTCCGTCACCCACAGCCTTGCTCCATCTCTTGTTCCCTCCCCATCCCTCGCTCCATCATTTCCTCCTCATCCCTCGCCACGTCGCTCGCTCTCTACCCATCTCTCCCTACCTCGCAGTCTCTCGCTCCCTCCCTCCCTGTCTCTAGCTCCCGCCCTCCCCATCCCTTGATCCCTCACTCCGTACCTCGCTCACTTGCTGCCTCCCCGACCCTCATTCCCTCACCGTCCCTAACTCCCTCGTTCCCTCCTTTTCCATCGCTACCTCCCCGTCCCTCAGTCCCTCGCACCATCCCTCACTCCCTCGCTCCATCTCTCGCTGAATCGCTCCATCCTTGGCTCACTCGATCCTTACCCATCCATCCCTCACTCACTCCCTCCCTGTCCATCCCTCTCTGTCGCTCACTTCCTCCCTCACCATCCCTTTCTCCCTCCATGTGGTCTCTTACTCATTCGCTCTCTCCCTCTCCCTCGCTCCCTCCCCGTCCCTCACTCCCCCCATCCCTCACTGCCTCACCATCCCTCACTTCCTCACCATCCATCGCTCCCTCCCCATCCCTCCCTCCTTTGCGTCAGTCACTCTTTCCCCTTTCTCCGCACCCTTCCCATCCCATGCTACCTCACTCGCTTCCTCCCCATCTCTCACTCCCTTGCTGTCCCTTTATCCCTCCCTCCCCGTCCTGCCCTCCCTGTCCCTCGCTCACTACCTCCCTGGCTCCCTACCTCTCCATGCCTTGCTCCCTCCCTCCCATCCCTCACACCCTCCCAACCTGCCCATTGCTCTTTTGCTCCCTCCTTCTCTGGCTCCCTCACTCCCTTCTCATCTCTTGCTCCCTCACCATCAATCACTCCCTCCCCGTACCTCACTTCCTTATGTCCGTTATTCCCACCCCACCCCTCACTCCCACCCCATCCCTCGCTACCTCACTCACTCCCTCCCCACCCCTCATTCTGTCACCCTTTCTCACTCCCTCCGAACCCGATCCCTGGTTCCCTCCCAGTCCCTCGCTGCATTGCTGTCCCTAACTGCGTCCATCGCTCGGTCCCTGTCCCTCATTCCTTAATGTCCATCACTCTCTCCCTTTCCTCCGCAAACTCCCCATCCCATGCTGCCTCGCTTGGTCCCTCCCCATTCCTCACTCCCTTGCCATCCCTTGCTCCCGCCCTCCCCATGCATCCTGTCCCCTGCTGCCACCCTCTGTCCCCGTCCCTCACTGCCACCCATCCAGCCCCTCGATCCCTCCCTCCCTGACCCTCGCTCTGTCCCTGTCCTTGGTCTCTCCACGTCCCTCACTGCCTCGCTCACCCCGTCTCCACCCCTCGCTCCCTCAACATCCCTCACTTCCTTCCACCCAGATCCCTCAGTCCCTCCTAGTCCCTCACATCTGCGCCCTCCCTAACTCGCTCACTCCCTCCCTACCTTGCTTGTTCCCTCCCCAACACTCTGTCCCTCACCATTTGTCGCTCCCTCCCTCCCCATCCCTTGGTCCCCCGCTCACTCGCTGAAACTCCGACCCTTGCTCCCTCACTCCCTCCAGGTATCTGGCTCACTTGCTCCGTCCCTTGCTCAATTGCTCCCTCCCCTTCCCCTGCTCCTTCCTCGTCACTCGCCTCCTTGCTCCAACTCTCGCTCACTCATTCTGTCCCTTACTCACTCACTCCCTACCCAACCCTCACTCCCTCACTCCTTCCCAGTCCCTGACACCCTCGCTCCATCGGTCACCTCTGCGCAAATTCTCTCATTCAATCCATCTCTATCCCTTGATCCCTCCATCACCATCTCTCCCTCCTTCCCTCTGTGTCCCTCTGTCCCTCTCTTACCAGCCCTTTCCTCCTCATACCCTGTCCCTCGATCATTTCCTCCGTCCCTCTTACTCACTCCCTCCCTCTCTCCACATCCCTTGCTCCCTTGCTGTTTTCCCAAACCTTGTTCCCTCACTCCCTCCACGTCCCTCACTCCCTCCCCATCCATTACACCCTCGCTCTCTCCCCATCCCTTGCTCCCTCGCTTCGTCCCTTGCTCACTCGCAGCCTCCCCAAACCTCATTCCCTCACTCCCTCCGCATCCCTCACTCCCAGTCCCTCACTTTGTCACCATCCGTCGCTCTCTCCCACCCTATGCCTCGCTACGTCACATGCTCACTCCCCAACCTTTACTCCCTCGCTGTCCCTCACTCCCCATCCATTGCTTCCTCCCTCCCTTCCTGTCTCTTTCTCCCTCTCTCCTTCCCTCACTCACTCGCTGCCTCTCTGAACCGCGTTCCCTTCCCATCTCGTGCTGCCCTCGCTCACTCCCTCTCTGTCAATTGCTCCCTCACGATCTGTCACTCCCTCCAACCCTGACCCTTCCTCCCTCCCTCTCTGTCCCTCGCTTCCCCCCTCCCAGTCCCTCTCACCTTCACTCCGTCCCTGGCTTCCTCGCTATGTCTTTGGGTCCCTCGTTCTCCATCCCTTGCTCCCTCCCTCCCCTTCCCTCACTGTCCCTCTCTCACTCCCACCCTGCCCGTCCCCCGCTCCCTCTGTCTCTGTCCCTCACTGTCCCTCCTTCACCATCCCTTTCTCCCTCCCACTCTGTCCCTTGCTCATTTGCTCCCTCCCTCTCCCTTAGATCCCTCCACATCTCACTCCCTCACCATCCCTCGCTCCCTCATCATCCAGCGTGCCCTCCCTGCCCCTTGCTCACTTTCATCCATCACTCCTTCCCCGCCCCTCAGCCCTTCCACGTGCCTCACTCCCTTGCCGTCACTGACTCCCTCATTCCCTCCCTGGCCCTCGCTCCCTCCCTCTCCCCTCCCTTGCTCCCTCGCTCCGCTCCTCACTATTGCTGCCTCCCTGACCCTCATAACCTCGCTTCCTCCCTGTCCCTCCCTCCCTAGCTGCCATTAACTCACTCACTCCCTACCCATCCCTTGCTCACTTCCTGTCCCTCGCACCCTCGCTCCATCCCACACTCCATCCCTTGCTCCCTCGCTCACTCTTTGCCTCTCCGACCCTTTTTCCCTCTCTACCTCCCTGTCTCTTGCTCAATCGCTCAGCCCCTCGCTCCATCACTCCCTCCTCATCACTCACTCCTTCACAGCCCATTTTTTCTCCCTCCCTGTCCCTCTCTCACTGTCCCTTGCTCCCACCTTCCCCAGCCCTGAGTTCCCACTCCTTCCCTGTCCCTTGCTCCCTCACTCTGACCCTCAGTCACTCAGTCTGCCCCTCAGTCCCTCGCTGTACCTCACTTCCTCCTCGTCCCTCACTCCCACCCAGTCCCCACTCCCTCTCCATCTGTCACTTCCTCCGTCCCACACCCTCGTTCCATCCCTCTGAATCTCCATCCCTTGCTCCCTCACAATCCCTCCCTAACCGTCCCTCACTCCCTCCCCTTCCCTCACACTGTCCCTCGCCCCCTCTCTCACTCGGCCCATCCCTCGTTCACTCGCTCCCTCAATCCCTCCCCATCCCTCAATCCCACCCCGCCTATCACTAGCTCCCTCCCCATCCCTCCCTCTGTCCCCATCCATTTCTCCCTTCCACTTCACCCCTCACTCCCTTCCACCCCGTCCTTTTCTCCCTCCCTCCCCATCGCTCGCTACCTCCTTCACTCCTCATCCTATGCTCCCTCACTCCGTCCCTCACTAACTTGGCCCCTCCCTATCCCTCACTCCCTCCCTCTCTGTTCCTCATTCACTCCCTCGCTCCATGTCCCTTTCTCACTTGCTCCGCATCCCTCACCCCCTCTCCATCGCTTACTTCCTCACTCCAGCCCAGCCCTCGCTCCAACCCCGTCCCTTGCTCTCTCCCAGCCCACCCTTTGCTCCATCTCTCGCTTCCTCCCCATTCCTCGCTTACCCCCCCCTCACTCTGTCCCTCGCTCCCAGTCCCTCGGTCCCTCGTTTCGCATTTCTCCCTCCCCGTCCCTCGCTCCCACCACCCTCACTCACAAAGTGTCACTCGTGCCCTGCCCATCCCTCACTCCTTCCCTTTCCCTCACTCCTTACCATCCCTCACTCCCTTGCTCCCCATGCCTCATTACCTCTCTCCCTCTCTCTCCATCCCTCGCTCCCTCCCTGTCCCTCACTTCCTCCCTCCGCCCCTCACTCCTGCCCCATCTCATGCGCCCTCTCCGTCCCTCGCTCCCTTGCTCCGTCCCTCGCTCTCTTGCATTGTTCCGCGCTCCATTGCTCCATCCCTTGTTCACTTACTTCCTCACTTACTCCCCATTCCTCAATCCCTCACCATCTATCACTCCCTTGCTCCTAATGCTTCATTACCTCTCTCCCTCATTCCATCCCTAACCCTCGCTCCCTCCCCTTCCCTTGCTTCCAACCAACCTGTCTCTTGTTCCCTCCCTCCCTATCTCCTGGTCCCTCGCTCCATCCCTCTCCTTCCCTTGCTTGCTCGCTCCCTCCCTGCCCCTCGCTCCCTTTCTCTGTTCCTCACTCCCTCTCTCCATCCGTCACTCACTCTCTTCCCCGCTCCCTCTCCATCCCTCACTCTCTCCCTCCCTCCCTGTCTATTGCTCCCTCACTCTGTCCCTTTCCCACTCGCTCCCTCCCCGACCCTTGTTCCCTCACTCCCTCCCAGTCCCTCGCACCCTTGCCATCCCCATCTCACTCGCTCACTCTCCATCCCTCGCTGCATTCCTTTCTCCCACACCCTTCCTCCATCCCTCGCTCCATCCCTCATTCACTAGCTCCCTACCCATCACTCGTTCCCTCTCTGTCCCTCGCTCACTCCCTCTCCGCCCCTCGGTCCCCTGTGCCATCGCCCCTCCCAGTCCCTCGCACCCTTGCCATCCCTATCTTACTCGCTCCCTCTCCATCCCTCGCTCCATCCCTCATTCACTAGCTCCCTACCCATCACTCGTTCCCTCCCTGTCCCTCGCTTACTCCCTCTCCGTCTCTCGGTCCCCCGCTCCATCGCTCTCTCCCCGTCCATTGCACCCTCCCCTCGCTACCTAGCTCGCTCCTTCCCCGTCCCTCAATCCTTCACTGTCTCTCAATCCCTCCCTATCCTCGCTCCCTTCCTCACTGGCCCTGGCTCCTGCCTTTCTGCCCCTGCCTCCCTCCCTGTCCCTCGTTCAGTCCCCATCCGTCCATCTGTCCCCATCCCTTTCTCCCTCCCTCTCCATGCCTCACTCTCTTCCACCCCATCCTTTTCTCTCTGCTCCCCGCCCCTCACTACCTCCCTCACTCCTCGTCCTTTGCTCCCTTGCTCCATCCCTCACTCACCCGGTCCCTCCCCATCCTTCGCTCCCTCCCCCCTCGCTCACTCCGTGTCCATTGCGCCCTCACTGTCTCCCACCCCCTCTCTCTCCCTCACACCCTCCCTCCACGTCCCTTGCTCACTCGCTCCCTCACTACCTCCCCATCCCTCACTCCCTCGCTCCCTCCCCTTACCTCGCTGTCTCACCATCCCTCGCTCCCCTCCTCCCGGTCCCTCCCGCCATCATTTTCCATCCCTTGTTCGTTTCCCATTTCTCATTCCATCCCTGTACCCACTCCTTCCCCATTCCCCACTGCCTCGCTCGCTCCCTCCCCACCCCTCGCTCCCTTACCATCCCTTGCTTCCTCTCACCCCAATCCCTCACTGTCTCACCCTATCCAACCCTAGCCCTCGATCACTCCCCATTTCTCACTCCATCGCCGTCCCTTGCTCTCTCCCAGTCTCTCGCTCCATCGCGGCTCCTAACTCACTCATTCCCTCACTGTCACTCTGCCCCTCGCTCCTTCCCCATCCCTTGTTCCCTCCTTATCCCTGTCTCACTCCATCCCAGTCTCTCGCTTCCTCCTGCCCTCCCTGTCCCTTGATCCCTCACTCCCTCCATGTCTCTCGCACCCTTGCTCTGTCCCTTGCTCACTCACTTCCTTATTCCTTCCCGGTCCCTCACTTCCTCGCTCCTTCCCCATCCCTCATTCCCTCATCGTCCTTTGCTGCCTCCCTCCTGGTACCTTATTTCCTGCCCGCCACATTCCTCAGTCCATCCCTCCCTCCTGTTCCTAGATCCCGCACTGTGTTCCTTATTTCCTTGCTCCATCCCTCGCTCACTCTCTTCCTTACTCCCTCACCATCTCAAACTCCGTCGCTCCCTCCCCGTCCCTCACCGTCTCTAAATCCCTCACACCCTCCCTGTCCCTCACTCCCTCCCTCACTTGCTCTCTGCCATCCCTCCCTCCCAATCCCTCACTCCGTAGGTCCCTCCCAGGAGGGAGGGAGGGAGCGAACCCTCCCTCCCCGTCCATCGCTCACTCCCTCCCTATCCCTCCATCCCTCCCACCGCCCCGACATTACCTTGGTCCTTCACTCCCTCCCAACCCTCCTTTCCTCCCTTGCTCCCTCCCTCTGCACTCCCTAACCACCCCTTACTCCATCCGTCCCTCCCCACACGTCGTTCCTTTGCTACATCCCTTGCTCACAAGCTCCCAACCTGTCCCTCGCTCCCTCCCCGTCACTCACTCCCTCATTGTACCTAACTCCCTCGCTCCATCCCCATACCCCGCTCCCTCGTTCCCTTTCTCACTCACTTGCTCCGTCCCTCGCTCACTCACTGCTTCACTGTCCCTCACTCCCTCTGCACCCTCCCTGCCCATTGCTCCCCTCCTCTCCTTCCATCATTCCCTTCCTCCCTGACTCTGCCTACCTCACTCCCTCCATCTATGTCCTTCACTACCTCCCTCCCTGTCCATTTCTCCCTCCCTCCCCAACCCTCACTTCCTGGCTCCTTCCCCATCCCTTGCTCGCTCCCAGTCCTTCGCTCGCCACCTTCCCTCCCTCACTCACCCTCGCTCCCTCCCCGCTGCCTCCCTCCCTCATTCCCACTCAGTTCCTCACACCCTACCTCAGTCCCTCCCCGTACCTAGCTACCTGCCTCCCCATCCCTTGCTCTCTCCCTTGCTCCCTCTAATTACATTGCTCCCTCCCTCTCCACCCCTCATTCCCTCCCTAGCTCTGTCTCTATCCCTTGAACCCTCCCTCCCTCTCTTCCTCATTCCCTCCCTCACTCAATCGCTACCCATACGTCCCTCACTCACTCCATCCCTGTCTGTCTCTCACTCTATCCCTCTCCAACCCTCACTGCTTCCCTCACCATCCCTTTCTCCCTCCCACCTTGTCTCTCTCTCATTTGCTCCATCTCTCTCCCTCACTCCCTCCCCATCCCTGGTCCTTGTCGCTCACTCCGTCTCTCTTTCCTTCCCCCTCCCTTGCTTCCTTGTTCCATCACTCCCTCCTTGTCCCTCGCCTCCTCACTCCATACCCATCCCTCCCACCCTCTGACTCAGCAGGTCTGGCAGCAGCTGTAGAGGAGAAAACAGAGTTAACGCTTTGGGTTCAGTGACCCTTCTTCAGAAAAGTTCTGAGGAAGTGTCACCAGAGCTGAAACATTAACTCTGTTTTCTTCCTCCACAGATGCTGCCAAACCTGCTGATCTTTTCCAGCAACTTTGCTTTTGATATAAATACCCAGGCCAGCTGGAAGCTCACCATCGTAGTCACTCCAGGGAGAGACTATTTACCTGCTAAATGTGTGGGAAGGGATTTGCTCAGTCATCACACCAGTGGGTTCACACTGACAAGAGGCCTTTTAAATGCTCTGACTGTGAGAAAAGCTTTAGGAGCTCTAAAGGTCTAATTCAATATTGACCTGTTCACACAGGGGAGAATTCGTTCAGCTGTTCTGCTTGTGGGAAGGAATTCACTTGGAGATCCAGCCTATTGTCACACAAAAGTCTTCACGGGGAAGGAAGCTTCATCTGCTCTGTGTCTCTGAAGTGATAGAATTCATGGTCTAGCCCAATGTCACACACTCGAGTTCACACTGGAGAGAGACTGATACCTGCTGTGTGTGTAGGAGGGGATTCACATCTTCATCGATTCTAATGTCACACAGTCAGGTCACACTGGGGAGAGATCTTTTATCTAACATCCTGCAAAAAGATTATTATTATTATTATTATTATTATTATTATTATTATTATTAATAATAATAATCTTTTTGCAGGATGTTAGAAAGGGAAGATTTTTCAGACAGAAATTTCAAAATAACCATCACGTAAATATCCAAGGAGTCACTTAAATAAGTCACACTTGAATATCAGTGGCTTGAAACCATAGACCAAGAAATGTCGATCTGTTTCAAAAGATTTGAAACAACAGCAAGTTTTGAGAAGATTTGTAGCTCAGGTTCAGGTTCTGGATGTAAGTTTGCTCGCTGAGCTTGAACGTTCGTTTTCAGATGTTTCGTCACCATTCTCGTTAATATCAACAGTGAGCCTCCAGTGAAGCGCTGGTGTTATGTCGCACTTCCTAATTATGTGTTTCGGTTTCCTTGGGTTGGTGATGACATTTCCTGTGTTGATGTCATTTCCTGTTCTTTTTCTCAGAGGGTGGTCGATGGGCTCCAGATCAACACCATCAACCTCATCAGCAAGGACAACATCTTCAATCTATTGGACCTATGCCTTACCACCCACTTCACTTTCAAGAACAAAACCTACAGACAAACCAACGGAACACCCATGGGAAGTCCCATGACATCACCAAACCAAGGAAACCTAACCAGATAAATAGAAAGCGGGACACAACAGCAGCGCTTCGTCGGAGGCTCACTGATGATGTTACCGAGAATGGTGATGAAACGTCTGAAAACTAACCTTCCAGCTCAGCGAGCAAACTCACATCCAGATTTGAAACAACAGTTTGCCTGGAAAAGTACTGAGACGCATACATCCAAGTGATAGTCTTCCAGTGAACTGATGTACCTTCACCTCATCTCACAGCTGCAAGAAACATCATACCATTCACAGTAGGAACGTACAGAGACACAAGGCCTCCTATAATTTGGAGAAACCATGGGAATGTGAGGACTGTGTGAAAGGATTCCATTCCTTGTCAGTGCTGGAGTTTCATCAATGCAGTCACACGAAGCAGAGACCATTCACCTGCTCTGAATGTGGGAAGGGATTCTGTGATTCATCTGCTCTGTGAAAACACCATTGTGCTGGCAAAGGATAGAGGCTACTCACCTGCTCTGAACTTGTTTTTATTTATTCATAGGGTGAGGGCATTGCTGTCTACGCAGCATTTATTGTCCATCTCTAATTTCCCAGAGGGCAGTTCAAAATCAACCATATTGGTGTAGTTCGAGAGTCACACGTGGCGCAACCCAGGTAAGGATGGCAGTTTCCTTTCCTAAAGGACATTAGTGAACGAGATGGGTTTTTCCAACAATCGACAAAGGATTCAACGTCATCATTAGATTCTTAATTCCAGATATTTATTGAATTCAAATTCCACCATCTGCCGTGGTGGAATTTGAACCTGGGTCCCCAGAGTGTTAATCTGGGTCTCTGGGTTAACAGTCTAATACCACAGGCCATCGCCTCCCCCAGTGGCAATAAATTCCGCAAATAATTCATCCTGATGAAACACCAGTGAGTTCCAGCAGGGTAGAGGACGTCTACTTGTTTGGAGTATAGTAAAGTATTCACTCAGTTGTCCAGCCTGCACATGCATCAAAGAGTTCACACTGGGGAGAGACCATTTACATGATCTGGTTGTGGGAACGAATTCACTCAGTCATCTGCCCCAGGAAGACACCAGCACGTCCACACAAGGGAGAGGCCATTCAAATGCTCCAAGTGTGGGAAGTGGTTCAGCGATTCATCTGGGCCAACAGGTACACCAGCGAGACCATACTGGGGAGAAGCCATTCACATGTTCTGAGTGAGGTAATGGATTCATTCAATCATTCAGTCTGTCAAAGTATCAGAAAGCTCACAAATTATCCTAGGAGTTGGATCTGCTGTTAATCTGCATTACATATGCTGCTAGACAGCACATTCCAAAAACACAGCATCTATTGTCCAGAAGAAAAAGTGAAGCAGTTACATGGGACAGTTAGCACCTGCATGCTCGTCTCCATACTGCACACTATTCTCATTAACAGGATGGAGAAAGGGAAGATTTGCAGGCAGAATTCTCAAAATGACCATCACATGAAGATCTAATGGTGTCACTGAAATAACTGAGACTTGAATGTTGTAATCTTCTGTATTGGCTGTTCCTTTACTCTCAATGATTCAAAATCCAGGAACTTCTCCCAAACAACACTGTGGGTGACCCTACACCTCAAAGACTGCAGTCCCAGAAACGACCAACTTCTCAAGGAGGCCAGCTGGGATGGGCAATAAGTGCTGACCTAGACAGTGATACGATATCCCATGAATTGAATTGAAAAATGAGGGAAAATCACATCCAAGACTGAGCCATGTTCACTCTGACAGTGAGTAAAGTGGGAGGGTCAGAGGGTTTCTTTCTGCTGGACTGGCCACTCTCACCACCTTGCGTTCTGCGAAGCTGATTCTCTTTGAGCCTGGGACTGCAGATTCCCAAGGAATTGATCCCCAAAATCTGATGAAGTGAATCTATTTTGTCCTAGCTCAGAAATAACTATTTATTTGCTTATGGGTCATTGGTGACACAGGGGAGGCCCAGATTTATTGCCCATCGCTACCCGCCCTGGAGAGGATGGAGCTACCTATGGTCCATGTATTGTTGATAGACCCACAGTGCTATTAGGGATTCTTCCAGGAATTTGACCAAGCGACACAGAAGGAACATGTTATATTCCCAGGTTAAATTCAGAAGACACACAACACCAGGTTCAAGTTCAACAGGTTTATTTGAAATCATAAGCTTTCAGGGTGTTCCACCTTTGTCAGGTGAAGCGCTACTTTATTACACATCATAAGAAAGTGATAAAGTCAGTTGCAGGATCCAGAAATCTTGTGATTTCAAATAAACCTGTTGATCTTTGACCTGATGTCATCTGACTTCTGACTTTGTCCACCCCAATCCAACACCAGCATCTCCACTTCATATTTCCAGATCAGCACGGTATGTGGCCTAGAGGGGATCTAGCAGGTGGTAGCGTTCCCATGTGACTGCTGCCCCTGTCCCTCTGGATGGTAAAGACTGCAGTTTCAGAAGGTTCTGTTGGAGGAGCCTTGCTGAGTCACTGCAGTGCATCTTGTAGCTGGTACAGACTGCTGCCACTGTGCGTCAGTGGTAAAGGGAGTACGGGGTTGTAGTTTGGGTGCAAATCAAGAGGGCCGTTTTGTGTTCGATTGTATTAAACCTGATGTCAGTCTTTTGAAATAGAAAAGTCATATGAAACTGTTTACAAAATGAAATATTTATTTTTGACAGTTACCTCTGGATCAAACAAGTGCAAAGCATGTCTTGTAGGCATCATTACAAGTGATAAGACAAGACAACTTCAGAAAAAAACTTCTTCCCACTGCCAGCACTAACCCCTCTTCACCCTTTCCTGAACAATATATGCATGGTCATGCACATTTATTATGT
Source organism: Stegostoma tigrinum (assembly GCF_030684315.1). Classification (NCBI taxonomy): domain Eukaryota; kingdom Metazoa; phylum Chordata; class Chondrichthyes; order Orectolobiformes; family Stegostomatidae; genus Stegostoma; species Stegostoma tigrinum. The sequence continues at coordinate 1,014,720 of NW_026728516.1, read as the reverse complement.
AACAACATGTGTGTTGTTATTGAAAATGAAAATTAACATTTTATCAACTCTCCCCATGTCATCATTTTTGGTGAAATATAATTTCTAACCCAGACCCTTCTCTCACTTCACCCTGGTGCATTCTGTGTGGTTACAGCAGAGGCAGGGACAGGCTGCTCATACCCCTGCTCCCACTGCTCTGGCTCTCAGTGATAATGGGAACTGCAGGTGCTGGAGAATCCAAGATAATGAAATGTGAGGCTGGATGAACAGAGGAGGCCCAGCCACATCTCAGGAGAACAAAAGCTTTTGTGCTCCTGAGATGCTACTGGGCCTGCTATGTTCATCCAGCCTCACATTTCATTATCTGGGTCTCAGTGTTGTACGTTTCCCAAATACTGCTTTATCTTTACCAATGTAGAAGAAACCTAAATCTGAGCCCGACGGTTCACTTTCAGTCAGGAACAGATCATTGATTTGCACTAATCTCTGATTTGAAACACATTTCCAGCATTCTCCGTTGTTCTTCCTCTGACTCTAAACCCAGATGGAAACAATATTCTGTTTCATGTCTCGGCGCTGTGAGCCATGGAAGACAGTATCTGGGACACATTTCTGACACACAGCAGGATTAACCCACATCGTGGCTTGGCTGTCAATGAAGAGAGACGTGAAGGGGTAAAGTGCCATCTGACCACCTCAGCATGACCCTGAAGGATGTGTCCTTGCTGAAGATCTGTTGTTGCCGTATGATTTCCCACAAACGCCCATCTCTCGCCCAGCACTGTGTTCCCTCCCCGTCCCACCCCGAGACTGTCCTTTCTGAGCTGCAGGTGTTGTTCAAACCTCAGGACAAATGCAACAATCTACAGTGATGTGTTTGAAGCAAAGCTGACTTATTTTACATTTCTCTCGTGTATTAAACTCAAGTTGAATTTTGGACGTTATAGCCATAATCAGAAACAAGCTGCAAATATTGGAACAAAAGTATTAGAAAATTTCAGTGCAAAGTAAGACCTTTCTTTATTAATTTGTGCGATGTGCGTATTGTTGGCTGGCCAACAGTATTCACCCTTGGCCCATCATGTGTGTGTTGGCTTTTTATCAACTTTACAGCTTTCTGGACTCATCATTTAGATCAACAATTTCAGACTGTGAACTCTGCCCCAATTTGTTTACATTTCTTGTTTCAATTTGTTTCTGTGTCCACTGCACACCTGGCTTCAGGCACATCTTTTGTTTATCTGTTTCTTTTCCATGCCTAACTCCATTCCCTGCCGCTTTGAAGGACGAATGACATTTCTGCAGTATTATCTCTCCTGCCTTCCTCCTGTGGCATCTGCCTTTTTGCCCAATGTCTCACCCCCACATTGTACAGAATCTGTTACATTTCTGGTCACTGTCCTCTGTCAACTCACTGCGCCCCCGGGTTAGAGCTTTAAATTGTCTTTCTCCAGAAAGTATTTGAAATTGTTTTGGCTGCAGTTTTCCCCAGATTTTAATTTTGGAAACAAAAACCATGAAATTGTTCCAGAGTTGAGGTTTTTTTTGAGAGTTCATCCACAAATTCTCCTCTTTAGAGCTAAGCTGTGATCCTCCCGCAGTCTAAAAATGCAAGTTAGGTGGATTGGCCACACTAAATTGTCCCTGAGTATGCAGCTTACGTGGTTGGGTTAGCTGTTGTAAATGTGGGGTTTATGGGAGTCGGGTGGGATAGAGAGTTAGTGAAGACTAGAACCACTGAATGTCCTCTTTCTGCACTGTCGGGATTCTGTGATCTTATCCATTTGTGATCATGGTCACATTTTCCTCATGACAGCCCACACATCACCATGTTCGTTCAGCTCAAGCTTTCATGCTGCCTTTGTGTTTTGAGAAGCTCTGTTGTTGGAATGGGAGCTTTCTTTGATGTGGCCTCTCCTCATACTTCCGCCGTCTTCCCAGTTCCCTGTGTTACTTACAGCCACCTTTCAATTGCCCAAATGGGGGTTTTGAAGAGCGCAAAAGGCGAGTGGACTGAAATTGAGAAATTAAAGAGTCAGAATGAAAGAGGAAGTGGAAATAATAAAGATATTTGGTCGATCCCAGGGGAGTGAGGAAGGGTCACAGATGTTTCCAGACCTGCTGAGCTTTTCCAGCAACATTGCTTTTGTTCCAGGGAATCCTGGATCCAGGATTTTACTCCAGGATCATTCTGTTGTGACTGTTCACATGGTACTTTTGTTATTAATGTGAGGGGTGCGGGTGTTCCTGGCTGGGCCAGCATTTCTTGCTCATCTGTAGTTGCCCTTGGGAAGGTGGTGGTGAGCTGTCTTCTTGAACTGCAGCACTCTCCCTGCTGTGTGGTGACCCACAATTCTATTACGGAGGGAAATCCACGGTTTTGGCCCAGTGACAGTGAAGGAACGGTGATATATTTCCAAGTCAGGATGGTGAGTCATTTGGAGGGGAATGTGGAGGTGGTGATCTTCCCAAATATCTGCTGCCCTCGTTCTTCCAGATGGAAGTGGTCGTGGGTTTGGAAGGTGCTGCCTGAGGATCTTTGGTGAAAATCTGCAGTAGAGACAACATTCTCTGACGAGAGTCAAACCCGGGCAGGCAAAGATGGAGCACTGAATAGTAACAGACTTAGTTCAAACACAGGAGATTTGTTCAGCCAGTAATAGAATGTAGTGTAACAGTCACGGATGTGAAGTGAGTAGTGAGGGGAAATATTGCCACGTGCTGCAGATGGAGAACTTTTATTGGAACAGAAGAAGACCATTCAGCCCCTCAAGCCTGTTCTGTCATTCAATGAGATCATTGCCTGATCTGTAGCCTAACTTTCAATTTCCAAAACCTACCAAACCTATCAATGAGGCATCCCTGAAACAGATAAGGTGAATATTGAAAAAAAAACATAAAACAAAACTGCAAATGCAGGGAAATCAGAAACAAAAACAGAAATTGCTGGAAAAATGCGGCAGGCCTGGCAGCATCTCTGAAAGAAATCCGAGTTACCCTTTCAGGTCCTGTGCCCCTTTGAGTGACCAGATACAGTTGACCATACCCTCCTTTCCTGTAACACCCTCCGGTACAGGTGATGGTGTGAGGGCCATGAGATTGTCAATAACAACTGAGAAAACAGCAGGGCATGCTGAATCAGAATAAAGCCCATTTTGTTCTTTCACTTTTAAATCAACTGCAACAATTTATTCACTATTGTTTCAGAAACAGGACAAGAGGCCAGAAAATCAACTCAGTGCCATTGGGCCTGGGAGCCATTGTTATTCTGACCTCCATGTGAATCCATGCTATAGCAATTAGTTTGATTCTGAGCCATCCTCTGGGCAGTCAGAACGGATGATAAAAAGTTGCTGAGCTTCTGATGCCATGATCCCATGAACAAACAAAAGAAATATGCAATTACTGCAGTTACCTGTGATCACACTGGTGTTTTATCACGCTAAATGACTGAGTGATTTTTTTTTTCTCAGACACAGAGTAGGTGAATGACCTCTCCCCAGTGTGTATTTGCTGGTGTACAGTGAGGGTTGATGATGTCCTGAACCCAGCCCCACAGTGAGAGCACATGAATGGTCTCCATTCAGTGTGAGCATGTTGATGGTACATCAGTCCCCTTGAGCTTCTAGAGCACTTCTTCAATCTGCACATTTAAAAGGGTCTCTCTTCGGAGTGAGCCTGTTGGGGTTTCAACAGGCTGGATGACCGGGAGAAATCCTTCCCACACCTGGAGCAGGTGAATGGTCTCTCCCCAGTGCGGACCCATTGGTGTGTCAGCAGGTGGGATGGCTGAATGAATTCCTTACCACACGCACCACAGGGAAACAGCCCCTTTCCAGTGTGAAACCGCTGTGAATGCCTTCTCACACACAAAGCAGTTGAACAGTTTCTTCGTGGTGTGTTTGCAGCTTGGATGGGGAAATGTAACTCCTCCCACAGTCCTCACAGATCCACACTTCCCTGTCAGTGCGGCATTCCTTTAGTTTCAAAAAGGCAGTTGATCCCCTGAAGCCTTCGTCCACAGACTGAACCTGTGCACAGTTTCTCGTCACTGTGAATGGTGCATCCACCTTCCATAAACAAAATCTGTTGATATTCAACTTACATGAATATGAAGCAATCCTGTCAGATCCTGTCCCTCGAGTGCACATCCTCTAATTCCAAAACAATGTGAAATTGACCAGAAACAAAAAAAAAGGAGCATAAGGTACCTCAAAAAGAAAGACAGCTTGCGAACACAAGGTATACGATCTGCTAATTTCTGGGGCTGGCACAGGGGTACAGAGACCTTAAACGCTGCCATCTTACCATTAAATCACCAACTAATTCACATGTGTTCATCAGGGATGGGAACCTATCATCTGATCAGGACCTACGGAAGACTCTTACCCCATTGGGAATAAAGAGAGCACTGGGCAGGGGTTGTGAACAGTCCATGCATTCAATGGGAGAGGCTGTAGCCCCTGTAAAGTGAACTGAAAGGGTTCCTGCCTTGTCGTTTGTTCAGGGCAATTAAATAAGAGCCTGCTTTAAGAAATTGTGCAAATCAGCTGTTCACAAGCTTCCCTAGTGCAATTGGTCAGCACTTGTAGTTCGTAAATGTGAGGTTGGTGGTTTGTGGTGGAGAGGTGCTTATCAATTCTCTGTTTAAAACACCAGGAAACGTAGAGAATTACAAAATGTTCAAATTGCAGATTAAACTGGAATAGCAAAAAGGAACACCTTTTTCCCTCCCGTTACTTCTTCAATCTGTAGTGTGTAGAGTGCTATTTGTTGTATCCACATCACAGCACATTTGTTCTTCATCGGCTAATGAAGCTCGTACCTGATCTATCTGATCAAATACATAGACCTTTTCAACCATTTTATCCAACTCCCTCACAATTTTAAACTTTTCGATCATTGAGACCATCGGCAAATTGATGCAGAAACAGAAGTAAGCCAGTCGGCTCATCGAGTCTGCTCCACTATTCAATGTTGTCATGGCTGCTCTGATAATCTTCAACTCCAATCTCCTGCCCCACGTGAAGAACCCTTGGTCTCCTGACTGATTAAACATCCGTCTAGCTCAGCTTGAAAGTAATCAACAATTCAGAGAGAGAATTCCAAACAATTACTGGGTTCTGAGCAACACAATTCCTCCTCGTTTCAGAATTAAATGGGCAATGCCTTGTTCTGAAATAGTGTCCTTTGGCCCTCAACTCTCACACTAAAGCAAACCACATGTCCATATCTACTCTTTCAATGTTCCAAAGAATATTAAATGTTTATAAATGTTATTGTGTGGTTATAAATCTCCCAATCCCTAGGCTCCGTTGTTCCAAGGAGAACAAACCCACACTAATCAAGCATTCTGTTCCATTTTATCCAGTCTTGGGAAAATGTCAGGTTATCTCCTGCAATGTCCATGAATATTTTTAAGGGAGATTTACAATGATTCTGTGAAACAAGTGGTTTAGCATTTATCAGGCATATGCAGGGTTCGGGATTTAGGGTCAGAATCAGATTTACTCGAAAATATAGAACAGAGGGGCATTGAGTTTCTCTGATTCCAGGCCAGGGAACTAGGATTATATGGTCGTCTGCAGCAGTAGTCACTTCCTGGTCTGAGGAAACCGCTGGTATAACTGTTGTAAAACTCAAACACTCATTGAAAATACACCCAATATTGCACTCCAGCAAAAAATAACATTTGCACATGAAAATGAATCACATTCACCAAGTGAATATAAGAAAGGAAGTCTTCATTTTAAGCACTACGAAATCAGAGTATGATGCGGACACTCAGCACTTCCAGTGCACTTCGAAATCTTGGACGGCCTCCGACTTCAAAACCATTTTTTCTACACTACTCGCTGAGATCTTGACTTCTTTAAAACCTGTTGAAATCTATCAATGACAGCCTTTTACAAACTCAGTACTTAGTATTCACGACTTTCCGGACTCAGAATTCCAAAGATTCTCCCTATTATGTGTTTGCCTCAGTTTGCTGTTTGGCAAGTATTCCTGTTGTGTGCCTAGTGCTGCTCCTGTCACGCCCTATAGCACTACGCTTATTTCCTGTTCCCTGAGGCCTCATTGTGCAGTGATGTGATCATTTTGTGGTCCTTACTGTATGATGTGGCTGCAGCTGCTCTTGTTCGAATCCGGCCACGGCATTAACTGTGGTACTCAATTTCCCCATAACATGTGCGAAAGGAAGACAATGAGGGATCAATATAAATTCCAGAGAGCATGCTCATGGAGGCGTGTTCACTGCTGATGTTGTGACAGTGAACATCACCCAGAGCAGCTTTTATTAGCATAGACCAGTGACGCTTGAAGGGTCAGGTTCGGGAAAATGACAAGACAGCGATGTTCAGTGCAACAGGTGTCATTTCAAAAGACCAGTTTCTGCATTGTGCAGCTCATTTGTTAGGTTTGCCTCGTTTAGCAGGTCGAAATTGTCTGCTCTGTAAACACGTACGAGCCATTAATATCTGTTGAGTAGAGAGCTGGTCCCAGTACCGACTTCTGGGAACAGCAGAATGTACTCTCCTCGAGTCTGAAAAACAATTCCTCACAGACAATGTCACGTCCCAGCTGTCACCAGGCTTTTCATTCAATCGGCTCCAATTCTTCGTTGAATTCAATTCAATAGATCGTAGAATCCCTACAGTGTGAAAACATGCCGTTGGGCACATCCAGTCCTCACCGACCCTCAGAGCATGTCACCCAGACCCATTCTCCAGAACCCACTTAATCTTGTCATTGACTAATTTCTTCATTTGTGTTCAGCTCATGACAGCAATGTGTCACAATAGGAGTGACCCACAGGTCATACCATACTCTGGAAATCATACCCCGCTGCATATCATTTCAAAAACACGAGGGAGAAATACTTGCTGCTCTGCACAGTTTAAGTGAGAGAAACATGAGGTTTTGATGAGATGACATGTCACCCTCTTTAAGTATCTGACGAGATGGCCGAGAGGTTAAGGCGATGGACTGCTAATCCATTGCGCTCTGCGCGCGTGGGTTCGAATCCCACTCTCGTCGCTTTTCCCACTTATTTCACTGCTGCTGATCTTCTTTCTGTATCATGAGTTTCAAATGAAGTGAAGCTTGAATCCAATTGTGTCAGTTTATCTGGCCGGAGATTCTTGATCAGTCGATTTTATTGTAAAGGTGAAATAAAGAGTTTGAACTTGTTGTCTAACATCTAATCAAGTGCAGGTTGAATTCCAACAATTATAAGGAACATGATTTTCCTTCCCATTATTCCTCCCAAGTTGTGCTCCAATGAATTTCCATCGAATGAAAGAGAAACTGGTAAAATAAATGTGACAAAATAGTGGAAGCACAGGTTTATACAGTGGGATTGTTGATGTGTATTTTAAACTAACACAAAGTTCTGACTGATATTTCAGACAATCCGTACTAAACCGACCGTGAGACAGATGCTTGATGAAAGACGCAAACACAACAAGCCAAGGGCAACATAACGGTGGCTCTTGTCACAATGGGCAGGGCGGTTGATCGCTAAACATTTGCGATTTGCAGATTGCGTGTGGGTTCAAAAACCTTCCAGAGACGACTTTCATTTCAGGTTCCAAATTAATCAATGGTTTTTTGTGGAAACTGCTTCATCAGCACTTCCCGTCATCCGGAATTCCAGTCCCTGCTGCTGACCAGCAGACGGTCTTCACCAGCACACATAAGTTTTGAGATAATCGTTCGACCAGAGATGAATGCTCGTCCACAAACCTGCATAGTTGAGAGGGAAATCCAACATAACATTCCAGTTATAAATTTGATTTGTCACTTTGAATATATTTAGAGATCTATAAATCCAGATTCTCAAAGTGGGTTGTGAGGATGGGATTGGAAAAACCATTGAAGTTTCATATCAGCTATGATTTTAAAGAATGGCAAGACAGTGGAGTTGGGTTGAATGGCATTTTCCTGTTCCTATGCTTCCATCTTTCGGTGTTGTTTCAGGCAGAGAATTGTCAACAATAGTGTGGAACAAAAAAAAGTGCAACATAGGTCTATGCTAAACGCTATTCTGAACTGAACTGACCCCATCTGCCTCCCAATGGTTGTGTATTTCTCTATTACTTTCCTGTTCACGTGTCCATCTAAATACCTCTTAAACCTTGCTGTCGTGATGATGAGAATGGTGAAACAACAACACTGAATATCAAGCCTCTCACATGTACCCCGTTGCTCTCACACCTGGAATGGATAGCTCCTGTTGCAGTTTTCGTTCACACAATGGAGGATGCTCACAGGTGCTCTGTTCGAGGGAAGCAAGCAATGTTTTACCTGCTTGCTCATAGAGCGCACAAGAAAAGTTTGATCTGCGGCAGCCTGATCAACCCGAGTGTTACCCTAAGTAACTACAGAATCATCGGAGACATGGGTAGTGCATTTGATATTAGCCAATTGTTTAGGGAGGATTGCCTGGAGAAGGGTTTTAACATACAGGGAATTCTGGATGGGTGTACCTGAGGAGTTTTTTTTCGGGCCGCCCCGTGAGTTTTAAAATAATCTTGACCTGCCTGCTTTTGTCTACTAGCAGTCTGTTCCGTATTCCGTTTCCTGTTTCTCTGTTTAGTTTTAGAACTAGTCTGACAGGAGATAGGGTCTGTACAAGCCGTGGGTTTGTATTCTTTATCTTGTGGCTTATACCTAAAATGTGGTGTGCTAGGCAACAGCACAAATGCATCACTAATGTTTAATCTGAAAATGACTACAAGAAGGAATTATATTCCTTTAGTGTCCCAACGTGGGTAACGAAAGGCAGGTTACTGTATTCTTTTACAATAACTTCTGCTAGGAAGTTGCCCCTTGATGCTGTATTATAAGGCACATCTAACCCAGCTAATTCTCTGCATTGTTAACAGGGAGTTTAAACCAATTCATCAGATCTGCAACTCAGTATTGGCAGAATCTCTGAAAGATTTGTTAATTTGTAAATGTTTCTAGAGTGAGGTTTGCCAGAAGATTTAAAATCACATCCTTATTTGGAGTTGAGCCAAATGTTACTTTATATTTTAGATCTTTCTGCAGAAGTATAAATTGGGCAGGGAAGATCAAATTAACAAATTGAAACTCAAACAGAATTTCCTACAGATATGAATGCAATGCTCTCATGATCTTGGATAACAGTAGAATTTTTTGGGGATCGGAATGTTCTGCTGTTTCATATTGCATGTTGCATGTAACATTTGCTTTTAAGTTGCCTACTTCCTTCTCCTGTCCTCCTTGTCTTACTCATTTATGTCATTACTTTGGAAGAACACCGGCAAGCCAGATATGTCAGGGGGTACCTCCTTTTTATTTCCATACGGTAATTCAGTCTGGCCTTTCACTCCTAATTCTTCATTTTGCATTTCCTTTCTCAATCTTTCCTGTTCTGCTTTACTCAAATCATGATCCTCACACTGCTGCTTCAGCAACTCCCACGACTTAAAGTTTCCCTCATGATCACATCCTCAAATCCCTCTTCAACGTGTATTATTCTCCCAGCTCGCCAGTTTAGATTTGTTTGTTATTTCCTCAGCAGTTTTTCTCCACGTGCATATTAAAGTTCTTCAAGGTTTGACTCATTTTAAGGGCTTTTAGTTTTTTTTTCCTTATTTCTATATACGACACCAGTGTCCTTGGTGTCAACACCCACTTCAGGGTCCTGACCTTGGCATAGGGGATTTCCCCTCTTCACAACCGGTATAAGGCAGGGTGTTTGAAACAGACAGACACTGCACTTATCCTCTCCTTATCGCCGAATACTCATTCTACTTTACCAGTCTTATACTAACCCCTCAAGACTTAATTTCATTTTCTACCTGCAAACCTCCAGGATTTTACTTTTCCTGCCACTGGGGGACTCAAACCTCCCGGTCTTTTAAACGCAACTTCTTGTTTAGGGGTGCGAGGCGCAGATAGGAACACCAATCATCACCGGTGACTTTTCTGTTTGTTTCCGTTGACATTTGACTCTCACACATTTGTCTTTGAGGACCTCATTTAATTTTAAGGTACCATTATCGGTCAGTTCAATTCCTAATTTGGTGGCAGAATCCTGCCATGAATTTAATACCGATTGTTTGTGGCTTTCATCACAAAATTGTCACCACAGTCCAACCAATTCTTTCATTTTTTTGAGCCCATGTTTTGTCGCCAAGTCAATTGCTGGGCTGATTTAACCACTTTATTATTTTTGGGGCCACCTATTGGCCACTGTGCATCCTCTAATCCTTTATTTAGAGCTCCAGAAAGTGTGCACTAGGCCCCAGATTTATCCGGATACTCTTCACACAGTTTCACCAGTGTAGAAGACGGATTGTCCGTCTCAACTATACTATTACCCATCCTAACCAACCTCCCCCCTTTAAACTTGACTTCAAGACTTTTCACAACGTTAGCTGTATATCATCAAAAGGCATCTATCAAGTCCCACAAACCTTGCCAATATTCTAAAACCCTATCAGCCTCGTTATAATGTATCACAATACTCCCTAGAGTCGTTTTTAAATAGACTAATTTAAAATAACTGCAAATAATGCCCATCTAACCTGGTTTAAGTCCCCGTCCCGACTATTTTATCTTTCAGTCCCTTGCGTCTCTACTCCTTGGTTTTGTCTAACTTGTCTCAGATCCCCAATCTGACTTTTAAGCGGAGTCCACTACTCCTTGTTTTCCCTATACTAACATGTCTCGGATCCCCAATTCGACTTTTGTGCGGGGCCGACTACCCCTTATTCTCTGTGTGGGGTCCACTACCCCTTATTCTCTGTGTGGGGTACACTACCCCTTATTCTCTGTGTGGGGTTGACTACCCCTTATTCTCTGTGTGGGGTCCACTACCCCTTATTCCTTATACGGAGTCCACTACTCCTTATTCTCTGTCCCACTACAGCCAGACCAGTGCATTTTTCATGCTGGACTTGGACTGAAGACAGTGAAGGGTCGAGTCTACTACTACCTGAATGAGAGGAAAACCAGATGGAGAAAATACTCACGTCTGGCCAGCCGATTCCTCTGCACTCAATAGTGGAGGACTCAAGGCTCTTACGCCACTGTCCACAATCCATCCATACCGAATCTGAGTCACAGCACCAGATGTAAATCTGGACTCCCGGTGGGGTCTCTTGGTTCCGCGCTCAGTCAATGAATACTCGCACTCGGTCTGGCTGTTTAAGACTTGACTCTTTATTTCTTCAATCGGCCGGGTACAGATCATCCAGAAAACACAGAAGTTGAGCACTTCCGTACTCCTTGGAGGAGCTGCAACCCACAGGTTAATACAAAGACATTTTTATACTTTTCTTAAAGCAGGGTACATGGTGCGATCGCACAGTGTATTCAAACAATCAATACATGATATTGCTTCATTGACAGTTACATAATCCTATAACATTAACTGGTAAACAACTTACGTCACAACACATAGTTTACTTTTTATCTCACCACATAGCGCCACAATATTTGCAACTGAAGGGCAGCTAGAATGGTTAGTACTGCGTTATCTTATCATTCCTGCATTATTTATGTAGCTCTCGCAGAACTCACAGTTCCTAGGCGAAAAGAGCAGCTCTAGCAGAATTTACAGTTCCCAGGCTAGAAGCCATTTGGTTGCTAACTCGCGCTGAGAAGCCCTTTTTTGCCTGTATGCAAGTTTCAGATTCTCATGAGGAACCATCTGGATGGCCAACCGAAATCATTTAATGCGATACAAAATCTACAAATTAAACAAGTTCGAGGCACCCTCCTTTCTTCTCTCTTAAAGTTCAGCACCCGTCAAGTTAGATAATGATGACTGTGGGCAGTAGATTAAAGTCCGAAATGATCAGACGCGATGTCAAAAACATTAAAATAGAACAGCCCCGCCCCTGCTTTGAATTATAATCTCATTGTTTGATCACCTGGCCAATGCCTAAAGCAAAGAAGTTCCACGTGAAATCACAGCCCGATCGCAGCAAATGTCTCCGTGATGAATGTCCCAACCTTTCTTTTGGAATAGTAAAACTGACAGAAGAAAATTGTCATTTTGTTAGTTGCAATATGAAGTCTGAACTGGCCGACACCTGGTTTCCTGGAACTTACAGATTGTTTCCCATCAGTCTGTGTATTGCATTTAATCAGCATGTTCAGCTGTAACCCAAAAAGAAACAGAAACAACTGTGGATGCTGTAAATCAGGGACAAAGACAGAATTAATGTTTTGGGTCTCAGAAATGTTCTGAGGAAGGGCACTGGACCCGGAACGTTAATTCTGTTTTTTTTTCCCCTTCACAGTTGCTGCCAGAGCTGCTGAGCTTTTGTTTTTACAGTTGTTAACCAATGTATCTAATGAGTTGAAATTTCCACTGTTGCCTGGTCACACATTTACACCCCATCAATTAGCTGAGAGAAAATATTCCCAATCATTAAACATTTTGTGGATATCCAGAACATTCAGGCCCAGGATTCTGATAACAATATTCTTGCAAACTCAGCATGAGAAAAAGTAGAGCGAACGTACACCTATACATAAATTGTGACCAAATTACAGAGCTCTCAGCTTCAATCAAAACCACATGCACGTGTCGATAAATATTCTAAAACCGTGCTCCAATTATCTTCTACCAGTGACAAGCAACAACTGTGTCTTCTTTGAAGTCCCATTCTGCTGCTTTTGATCGTCGACACCTCCACATTTTGCCTAAGCTGAGTTCTAGATCTCTTTGCAGTCTGTCCCATTTAGCGTGGTGACAGTGCCATGTAACGCAATGGGTGGCGTGCACAATGTGAAGGCGAGACAACGTCCCCTCAAGAATTATATTTTGGTCACCTCCTGCCGTTACTGTCATGGACAGATCTGTCTGCTGAGGAAAGATTGGTGAGGATCAGATCAAGCATGTTTTCCCTCTTCTTGGCTCGCACCAGCTGCAGGCCCAATCGAACAACTCTGATTTTGGACTTGAACAGCTGCTGCCGAGCCATTCTTAGTGATGGACATTGAAATCGCCAATGCAGAGTTCATCATTACCCACCCCAATATTCCATCCAAGTGTTGTACAACATAGAGGGCTCCTGATTCATCAGCCAAGAGAGAACAGTCGGCGGGAATCAACAGGCAGTTTCCTTGTCCATGTTAAACTGGATGTCCTGAGATTGAATGGGATCAGGATGCCATGTTGAGAACTCCAAGTTAATTTCCTCCAGTATGTCACATTGTGCTGCCAACTATGCTGAGTCTGTCATGAAGGTGGAACAGGACATATCCATGGATGGAGTTGGTGACTCTGGGATATTATCTATAAGATATAGAACATAGAACATAGAAAAGTACAGCACAGTACAGGCCATTCAGCCCACGATGTTGTGCCGTGGAATAATCCTAATCCAAAAATAAAATAACCTAACCTACATTCCCCTCAACTCACTGCTGATCATGTACATGTTCAGCAGTGGCTTAAATGCCACTAATGACTCTGCTTCCACGACTACTAGTGACAAAGTATTCCATGTGCCCACAACTCTCTGAGCGAAGAACCTCCCTCTGACGTCTCCTCTATACCTTCCTCCTAATACCTTAAAAGTATGAACCCTCGTGGCAGTCAATCCTGCCCTGGGGAAAAGTCTCTGGCTATCGACTCTATCCATGCCTCTCATTACCTTGTACACCTCAATCAGGTCACCTCTCTTCCTCCATCTCTCCAGAGAGAAAAGTCCGAGCTCAGTCAACTTCTCCTCGTAAGAGAAGCCTTCCAGTCCAGGCAGAATTCTGGTAAACATCCTTTGCACCCGCTCCAAAGCCTTCACATCTTTACTATAATAGGGTGACCAGAACGGGACACAATATTCCAAGTGTGGTCTCTGCAGGGTTTTGCAGAGCTGCAGCAAAACCTCGCAGCTCTTAAACTCGATCCTCCTGTTAATGAAAGCCAAAACACCATATGCTTTCTTATCAACCTTATCCACTGGGGTAGCAACATTGAGGGAGCTATGCACATGAACACTAAGATCCCGCTGTTCCTCCACACTGCCGAGAATCCTGCCTTTAATCCTATATTCAGCATTTGAGTTCGACCTTCCAAAATGCATCACTTCACATTTATCTACGTTGAACTCCATCTGCCATTTCTCAGCCCAGCTCTGCATTCTGCCAATGTCTCGCTGAAACCTGCAATAGCCCTCGATACTAGCAATGGCACCTCAAACCTTTGTGTCATCAACAAACATACTAAACCACCCCTCCACCTCCTCATCCACGTCATTTATAAAAGCTACAAAGAGCAGAGGCCCAGGAACAGATTTCTGTGGACACCACTCAGCACTGACGTCCAGGCAGAATACTTACCATCTACAACCACTCTCTGCCTCCTGCCGGCCAGCCAATTCTGAATCCAGGCAGCCAAATCACCCTGTATCCGATACCTCCTGACTTTATGAATGAGCCTGCCATGGGGAACCTTATCAAATGCCTTCCTGAAGTCCATGTACACCGCATCCACTGCTCGACCCTCGACAACCTGTCTCGTGACCTCCTCAAAGAACTCAATAAGATTTGTAAGGCATGATCTGCCCTTCACAAAGCCATGCTGGCTCCCTTTAATCACGCTATGCTTTTCCAAATAGTCATAAATCCTATTCCTCAGAATTCTTTCCAAAACCTTGCTGACCACAGACGTAAGACTGGCTGGTCTGTAATTTCCAGAGATTTCCCTATTCCCTTTCGTGAAAAGAGGAACAATATTTGCCTCCCTCCAATCTTCCAGTACGACTCCCATGGAGAGTGAGGAAGCAAAGACCTTCGCCAGCGGCTTAGCAACCTCCTTTTTTGCTTCCCAGAGCAACCTAGGATAAATCTGGTCTGGCCCTGGGGACTTATCAATATTAATGTTTGCCAAAATTTGCAGCACATCAACTTTCTCAATCTCGATCTGTTCAAGCCTGTTTTCCTGCTCTTCAAAGTTCTCATTCAAAACAAGGTCCCTTTCCTTTGTGAAAAAGGAGCAAAAAACTCATTTAGGGCTTCCCCTATCTTCTCAGACTCCACGCTCAAGTTTCCTACACTATCCCTGATCAGCCCTTCCTTCTCCCTGATCATTCTCTTATTCCTCACGTATGAGTAAAATGCCTTCTGGTTCTCCCTAATCCTGCCTGCCAAGCCTTGTTCGTGCCCCCTTCTGGCCCTCCTCAGTCCACTTTTGAGCTCCTTACGAGCAAGCCTGTAATCCTCTAAAGCTGTGCCAGACCCTTGCTTCCTCCACCTTACATAAGCTGCCTTTTTCTTTTTATCAGAAGCACCTCTGTTCCCATCTTCCAAGACTCCTCAATCTTACCCCTTCTTACCTGTCTCAGAGGAACAAATTTATACATCACTCGCAATAACTGCTCCTTAAACAGTCTCCACATCTCTGTTGTGCCCTTTCTGTGGAACAATTGCTCCCAATCTGTACTTCCCAACTCCTGCCTGATAGCGTCATAGTTTCCTTTACCGCAGTTAGATATCTTCCCCTGGCAACTGCTCCTTTCCCTTTCCAAGGCTATGGTAAATGCAAGGCTGTTGTGGTCACTGTCGCCAAAGTGTTCTCCCACCACGACATCTGACACCAGTCCTGGCTCATTGCTGAGCACCAAATCCAAAATGGCCTCCCCCCTGGTTGGCCTGTCCACATACAAAATAAGGAAACCCTCCTGAACACATCTGAAAAAAACAGCTCCATCCAAACCATCTGCACGAAGGAGGTTCCAATCAATATTGGGGAAGTTGAAGTCACCCATAACAACAACTGTGACCAACAAAGCCACACCTCCCCCCCTTTTTTCCATCTTCCCTGACCTTAATGAAAGATCTAAACCCTGGAACCTGTAACATCCATTCCTGACCCTGTTCTATCAATGTCTACGAAATGACCACGACATCGAAGTTCCAGCTACCTAACCAAGCTGCAAGCTCACCTACCTTATTGTGGATACTCCTGGCATTAAAGTACACACACCTCAACCCAGCATGCTGTCTGCCAGCACACTCCTGTGACAGTGAGGTCCTGACCATGTCCTCCCTACGCTCATCCTCCTGTGTACTAGAACGACACCTTAGTTTGCCACTCCCCTTCTGAGCTAGTTTAAATCTACCTGAATAGCACTCGCGAATTTCCCCCCCAGCATATTAATGCCCCTCTGGTTCAAGTGGAGATCATCCTCTTTGTAGAGGTCCCACCTTCCCCAGAATGAGCCCCAATTGTCCATGTACCTGCAGTCCCGCTCCTGCACCATCCCTGCAGCCACGTGTTCAGCTGAAACCTCTCCCTGTTCTTTGCCTCGCTATCACGTGGTACGGGTGACAAACCAGTGATGACCACTCTGTTTGTTCTATCTCTCAGCTTCCACCCTAGCTCCCTGAAATCCTGCCTGACATCCCTATCCCTCTTTCTACCTATGTCGTTGGTGCCTCTGTGGACCACGACTTGGGGCTGGTCGCCCTCTCCCCTCAGGACCCCAAAGACATGATCTGAGACATCACGGACCCTGGCACCTGGGAGGCAACACACCAACTGTGAGTCTCTTTCGTTCCCGGCAAACCTTCTACCAGTTCCTCTCACTATTGAGTCCCCAATGACTATCACTCTCTTCCTACCCCCCCTTCCCTTCTGTGCAAGAGGGACAGACTCTGTGCCAGAGACCTGCACCCTACTGCATGCCCCTGGTAAGTCCTCCCCCCCAACGGTATCCAAAACAGTATACTTGTTTTTCAGGGGAACGACCACAGGGGATCCCTGCACTGACTGCTTTTTCCCCCTTCTAACAGTTACCCAGCTTTCTTCACGCTTAGGAGTAACTACTTCCCTGAAACTCTTGCCTATCACTGACTCTGCCTACCAAATGATCCGAAGCTCATCCAGCTCCCGCTCCAGTTCCCTAACGCGGTTTTGGAGGAGCAAGAGTAGGGTGCACTTCCTGCAGATGTATTTGGATGGGACACTAATGGTGTCACTCACCTCATACATCATGCAGGAGGAACATTCCTCTACCTGCACTGTCATCCCTGCTAATCCCCTAAACAGAAAGTTTAAAAAAAGAAGCTTACCTTGATTTGTCCCTGGTGTATAAAGTTAGAGGTGGTGGATGGGTGGGAGGCCCGACAAGGGCAGGGTCTCAGGTTTACACAATGATCACTTAAAGTGCTGAGGGATGAAAAAATGGTCCCTCCCTTCCCAGAAACCTCTGCTCCGAGGTGCGGCTGCACAAAGAAATGGAAGGCTACGATGCTCAAGGTACGCTCGAGCTGGCATCGAGGAATTGAGCGGAGGCGCAAGGGACAGAGAGGGAACGAGGGAGGGAGGGAACAGAGCAAGGGACAGGAGCGAGGGATGGGGAAGGAGCTAGGGACCGGAGCAAGGGATGGGGAGGGAGAGAGGGATGGGGATCGAACGAGGCCCAGGAAGAGAGTGAGGGATGGAGCGAGGGACTGGGACGGAGTGGGGGGTGGGGAGGGAGGGGGGAAGGGATTGAGGGACGGGTGGGAGAGAGCGACTGATGGGTTGGGATCGAGTGAGCGAGTGATGGAGCGAGGGAGCAAGAGAAGGAGAGGAAGGGACAGAGCGAGGGAACAAAGGATGGACAGGGAGAGAGGGAGGGAACAAGGGACAGATCAGGAGGTAACGAAGGACAGGGAGGGAGGGAGGGATGGGGAGGGAGTGAGGGAAAGAGAAGGTGTGAGGAAGCGAGTAATGGAGCTGGAGAATGAGGGTCAGAGCAAGGGATCGATGGACGGGTAGGGAGGATGGGGGCAAAGGACAGGTGAGGAGGTAACAAAGGAGGGGAGGGAATAAGGGAGGGTGAGGGCGCGAGGGACGTCACGGGAGCGAGGGACAGGGAGGTTTGGAGTGGGAGCAAGGAATGGGGAAGGAGCGACGGGGATGGAGCGATGGAGTGAGTGATAGGGAGGAAGGGAGGGTGAGAGATAGAGCGGCAGGGAGTGAGAGAGAGACCGACAGGGATAGGGGATAGGGGAAAGGGGAACAGGGCCCAAGGAGCCAGATACAGGGCCGGGGCCAAGGAAACCAGGGGTTTACAGAGATACGTGACGGACTCGAAGTTAGAGAGGAGGACAAGGAGGAGGGGGCAGAGAGAGAGAGAGAGAGAAAGTGGGTCAGAGATTGAGAGGGTGAGACAACGCAACAGAGTCAGAGTGAGAGCGAGGTGGATGGAGAGAGCCAAATGGTACAGTGGGGGATGGGGAGAGAGATAGAGAAGGGACGGGGACGGAGAGAGGGAAAGAGTGTGATATGGGATTTGGGAGAGATGGGGCCAGAGGGAAAAATACAGAGTGGGAGATGGGGTTCACACAGGGAGAGGGTGAGAGAAAACCGGTGAAGATGTTCGAAGTGGAGGGACAGAGAGACAGGACACAGGGAGAGAGAGAGGAAGTGATTTGGAGAGGGTGGGTGGAAAGGGAGAAGGAAGGGAGTGGAGAGAGGGATGGGGAGCACAGAGAAATATGGGTCAGAGAGGGAGAGAGCGAGTCAGGAGGGACAGGAGAGAGAGAAAGAGACAGAGGTATACCAAATGTGAATGCAAGGACAGAGTGACTTATACCAACTCCTGAGCTCAGTCCCAAAATTCTTCCATTCCCTTGGGGCCAAGTCTGTCTCTCTCCAGCTGACCTTCCTCAACACAAAGACAAACAACAATATAGTTTGCTGTGCTGCTTGGCACTTTTTAATGAACGTTAATTACATATTGACGTTATGGATGCAGTCAGTGGAATGGTGCCTTTTCTCTTTGGACTGTGTGTTGAGAGAAACATTGACATGTTTCCCTGTAACCCCCTGTGGGATAAGGTTGGATAAACCAGCACTACCCTCAGTCTGTTACCATAGCGACAGGCTGCTTCATTGCTGAAACATTGAACTGAAATGAGAAAATCCTGGATGGATTGATTAATGAGTGAATTTGATTGATTGATGAATTTGGGTAAAGGGATATTTCAGCACATTCTTCAGCTGCTGCCTGAACTTAGTCTGGGTCACGGCATAAATCGCGGTGTTTGTGCAGCAACTGAGGAGCTGCAGCATGAAGCCCAATTCCTGCACAAAGGGATGTAGATGCTCAGAGTCATACCCCAAATTATACATCCGGGACCATATAGAAAACACAGTTAACATTGACCATAACAAGATGAAATTGGCGGAGATCACAAACAGTAAAATGATGGATTTTTTTCGCTTTCTTATTTCTGTGTCACACTGACTGTCCCCATTGGTGTGAGCCTGCAGTCTCCTGCGGGCTCTGCTGGTCACTAAAATGTGTCTGACGGTGAAAACATTGAGCAGCAGAATCAGGAAAAATGGGAGAGTCGGGGTTAGAATGTGGTGGAGGAACTCAATTGTGGTCCAGACACGAGAGCCATAAACATTGGCTGTTACAAAACAAAACCAGGGGCGGTTTCTCAGCCAATACCAACCTGTGAACATAAAATACCAGAAAATGTTCTTTAAACAGCTCAGCACAGTCACTGTTCCCAGAACCACAGCCGCCGTTTTCTCACTGCAATATTTACTTTTCAGCTTCTGGCAGCAAATGGCCACAAATCGATCAGAGGTGAAAGTGACGGTGAACCAGACAGAACAGTCAGTGGCTCCATAAAGTAGGACGGCGTGGATATTACACACGGGGATGGACGCCAGGAAATAACACTGCTCCCGATAAACAATGGGAATGTGCCTCAATATCAGGTCGAGGATAATGACCAGTAGATCCGCCGCTGCCATGGCCCCGAAGTAACGTCTGACACATGGAGACAATCCACACTCTTTCTAAAGCAGGACGTAGATTGTCACTACGTTAACTGTGAGGAAGGAAAACAAACAAATTATACATCAGCCTGGAGGCAAAGTTACCAGTTTTATTGAGGACCCAGTGACATTTTCAAATGTATCACTGATTTATTGTGAAAAAAAATGAAGATTAAATAACAAATCGTAATGTCTCAAAATTTTAATAAGAAATGTAACGTAAAACACAAGAAACAGTCCCTCCCTGAAGACACGAATGCACATCCATAAGAATAGATGGTTTTCAGAACATTCCCTCAAAGTCTCTCACTCGAGAGCAGGCACAGGTCACTTCTTTACAGTTCCTGCTATAGAGGCTGAAGACGTGCCCATCCTGAAGGATTCTCTCCCAGTTCCTTGAAGACAGGCGTAGGTTGGAGATTTCTGTCTTTTAGCCTAAATTGTGGTCAATTTACAGTTGTGAAGAAACATGAACACAGGGAAAATGTATTCACCCCTTTAACTGCCTGAGGGGATTTTGAAAAAGTGTCTCCTTCTCCCTGGAACAGGATATTTTCCCTCAGGATCTAATATTTTGATCAATTACCTGGCATCCAACTGTTCACAAATAATGACAGTCACAGAATGGTCCGAGGAAGGGTCACCAAACGCGAAACGTTAACTCTGCTGGCTCCTCCACAGATACTGCCAGAACTGCTGAGCTTTTACAGCAACTTTGATTTTGTTCCTGATATGAATGCACTCCCACAGTAAATCAATAATATTGACAGGATTTAAGAAATCCAAGCTCAGCTGAAACCTGGCACTGAAAGAATGGCCCAAAATCTGGGCATGGTTTTGGTGTTATGCATCGGGTAGCGTCCATGCCACTGAGGCAGAGTTCTGGATTGAATTTCCACACCTGAACCTGTCGTGATGTCCCCAGCTCTGGACCAGAAGTTCTGGATTCAAGTCCTGCCTGTTTCAGAGGTGTGTCACAGCATGTCAGGATAGGTTAATGAGGAAACACACAGGACAATAATGTTGCAGATTCAGGGGCTGTTGCAGTGTGGTGGCCGTGTCTCCAGCTGTGGGCCCAAAGGTCTGGATTGAAATCCGCAGAGGTGCTTCATAACATATTTAAACAAGTTGATTAAAATTATTTTTGAATTGTGACTTGATAAAGGAGGAAGAGGCTTCAGTTTTGAATTTCAGGGTTGAGAGGAAGCATGACCATTCGTGTTGATTGGAGTAAAAATTGTACTGTTTAGATGTTTGTACAATCACAAAGGCATGGAGCTGGTGAATAGTCAAGATCTTTTTCCAAGAGTCCAAAATTAGCAAGTTTAATGGGAATAGGGAACATCTTAAAAAGGACACAAGAGGCAACTTTTTCAAGTAGAGGATGATTTGTGCATGGAACGAAGTGCCAGAGGGAGTTGTGGAGGCTGGTAAAAGCAACATTTAAAAGGCATCGGGATGGATATATAAACAGGAAGGGTTTCAAGGGATACGGCTCAAAAGCTCGCAAAAGGGACTAGATTAATTTCGGATATCTGGTCAGCATGGACAAGTTGGACTAAATGGTTTGTTCCCATGCTGTGCATCTTTTTGATTCACTCATCCAATTTATCCAGATCTCTGTGTAATCTTAGATAACATTCTTCCCTGCCCAATATAAAATCAATCTTGGTGTCATCCACAGAGATAATGGGAACTGCAGATGCTGGAGAATCAAAGATAACAAAGTGTGGAGCTGGATGAACACAGCAGGCCAAGCAGCATCTCAGGAGCACAAAAGCTTACATTTCGGGCCTTGGCCCTTCCTCAGAGAGGGGAATGGAGACAGGGTTCTGGAATAAATTTTGAGAGAGTGGGAGACGGACCGAAGATAGGTGGAGAGGAGAGTCTAGGTTGGGAGGTGGGGATCCCACTTCCTACAGAAAAAGGGGGTGGCCATGGGCACCCGCATGGGCCCAAGCTATGCCTGCCTCTTTGTAGGTTAAGTGAAACAGTCGCTCTTCCGCCCCTACACAGGCCCCAAACCCCACCTCTTCCTCCGCTACATTGATGACTGTATCGGCGCCGCCTCTTCCTCCCAAGAGGAGCTCGAACAGTTCATCCACCTTACCAACACCCTCCATCCCAAACTCATTTCACCTGGGCCATGTCCAGCACATCCCTCACCTCCCCGGACTTCTCTGTCTCCATCTCAGGCAACCAGCTGGAAACTGATGTCCACTTCAAGCCCACCGACTCCCACAGCTACCTAGAATACACCTCCTCCCACCCAACCCCCTCAAAAACTCCGTCCCCTATTCCCAATTCCTTCGCCTCCGCCGCATCTGCTCTGAAGATGAGGTCTTCCACTCCCGCACATCCCAGATGTCCGTGTTCTTCAAGGACCACAACTTCCCCCCCACCCCGCAGTGGTCGAGAATGCCCTTGACCATGTCTCCCGTATTTCCCACAACACATCCCTCACACCCCGCCCCTGCAATAACCGCCCTAAGAGAATCCCCCTCGTCCTCACATAACACCCCACCAACATCCGAATACAACGCATCATCCTCCGACACTTCCGCCATCTACAATCTGACCCCACCATCCAAGACATTTTTCCATCCCGACCCTTGTCTGCCTTCCAGAGAGACCACTCTCTCCGTGATTCCCTTGTTGGCCCCACACTCCCCTCCAACTCCACCACACCTGGCACCTTCCCCTGCAACTGCAGGAAGTGCAACACTTGCCTCCACACCTCCTCCCTCACCCCCATCCCAGGCCCCAAAAGGACTTTCCATATTAAACAGATGTTCACCTGCACATCTGCCAATGTAGTACATTGTATCCACTGTGCCTGTTTGGGGAAACCAAGCGGAGGCTTGGGGACCGCTTTGCAGAACACACCCGCTCGCTTCTCAATAACCAACTGTACCTCCCAGTCGCGAACCATTTTAACTCCCACTCCCATTCCTCATGGACATCATGGGCCTCCTGCAGTGCCACAATGATGCCACCCGAAGGTTGCAGGAACAGCAACTCATATTCCGCTTTGGAACCCTGCAGCACAATGGTATCAATGTGGACTTCACAAGCTTCAAATCTCTCCTTCCCCAAACTGAATCCCAAAACCAACCCATTTCGCCCCCTCCCCCGACTGCATCTCAAAACCAGCCCAGTTCGTCTCCGCCTCCCTAATCTCTTCTTCCTCTCAACTATCCCCTCCTCCCACCTCAAGCCACACCTCCCTTTCCCACCTACCAACCTCATCCCGCCTCCTTGACCTGGCCGTCCTTCCCGGACTGACTTAACCCCTCCCCACATCTCCACCTATAGTCTCCTCTCCACCTATCTTCTCCTCTATCCATCTTCGGTCCGCCTCCCCCTCTCTCCCTATTTATTTCAGAACCATCTCCCCATCCCCCTTTCTGATGAAGGGCTGAGGCCCTAACGTCAGCTTTTGTGCTCCTGATATGCTGCTTGGCCTGCTGTGTTCATCCAGCTTCACACTTTGTTATCTTGGTACCATCCACAAACTTGCTGGTTGTGCCTTGAATAATTCACACCTAAATCATTTTCATAAATGACAAACAAATGTAGAGCCAGCAGCGATACCTGTGGATCATCGCTGGTAATCAGCTTCCAGTCTCAGAAACAACCCTTCATGGCCACCCTGTCTCCTCCTATTAAGCAGAAACACACAGGAATATACACATGCAGGCATATCGGGATACAAGCACAGTTGTGTCTTCGAGACGGGGTAGATAGGTTTTGATTCTTAAGGGGATCAAGGGTTACATTCAGAAGACAGTAGAATTGTGTTGAGAAACATGTCATGCATGATCGAACAGCAGAGCAGACTGCCCCAATTTCTTCTGCTCTATGGACTTAGGGAATCAGGAATATTTTCCTTTGAAAGCAGTAGAGGCTGAGATTGATAAATACTTTATGGAACAGAGCCAGTGGGAATGTGGGATAGGTTTAAGGGGCTGAAATGTCACATCTGCTCCCATTTGTTGTGCTCTTCAAAGAGGAGGTGATGTGCTATGAGGTTAAGACTCTTTAAGGTGTCTCCCAATCCTGATTGAAATAAGGATTTTGTTTTCTCTACAATATTGTGCTGTCTGTGGTGTTATCATCCCCAGGGAACGTTGAAGACTCGGTTACTAAAGATATTTAATGCTGACCTCAACTGACCTTTGATAATCAGCAGAGTCAATATTTATTAGGAATAAACAGGAAAGGGGTGTTCAGCCATAAACAGATCAGCTATAATCTTTCTAAATTGAGCAGCAGGCTTGAGTGTCCAAATGGCCAACTGCAGGTCCTATCCGATGTGTTTTTATCTCACCCCATCTCTCGAAGCTGTTATACCAGTAAAGGAAGACGCATTCAGCCAGCCAGGATTACGACAGATAGGAGGAGACCATTCTGCCCTTCGAATGAGTTACATAGGAATAGAATGAAATATTCAATCATAGATTCATGGAGGTATACAGCATGGAAACAGACCATTTGGTCCAACTCATCCATGCTACTCAGATATCCTGAATAAATCTCGCCCCATTTGCCAGCATTTGGGTCCAAATCTCTCTCAACCCTCCCTAGTCATCTAGCCATCCAGATGCCTTTTAAAGGTGGAAACTCTATCAGCCTCCAGCACTTCATCCGGCGGCTCATTCCATACAAGCACCACTTTCTGCATGAAAATGTTGCCCTTTCAATCGCTTTTAAATATTTCCCCTCTCACCTTAACCTATGCCGTCTCGTTTTGGACTCCCCAGCCCGGGGAAAAGACCTTCACTCTTAACCCTGATTTACCACAATTTTGTAAACCTTGAGAAGGTCACCCCTCAATGACAATTGTTTATTTTGTTGTGTGGAGACTGCAGCAATTTTTCAACACAGAAGCCACAGCCAAAAATGAAAATAATTATGAAGATTATCTGTGTTGGTGTGCTATTAAATGGACAAAATTAAACCAGGCTAACAGGAAATTTCTCCTCCGGCTGAATACATGTCCGGGGAAAATTGAGGGCTGCATTGAGAGGGCAGACAGTATTTACTGCTGCATCTGAAAGACAGCATTTTTGACTGCAGTGTCCTACTCAAGTGTCCATCTATATTCTGTGCTTGACTGTTAATCGCTCAAGAATCAGTATCATTGACAGTATAACCTCTACCTGATTATCTGACAACAAATGTCCCTAACAGGGAATTGCGGAGCACAGGAAAACTCGACAACGAGCTGCATGGTTGTATGGTTAAGACTTTGGAGGGAGTGGTGACAGCGCAAGGGGGCAGCCGGGAAGGCAAGCTTCTGCTTTTAAAAACTTACCTTGTGAATTAGTGGACTACTTGATTTGAGCAGAAGGAGTGGTGAGAGCGCAAGGCAGGAAGTGAACTATTGCATCTGGGCATGGTCTGTATCAATGGTTTAGATAAATGCAACAAAATGTATTTGAACTAAATTTGTCAGTGATGCTAAGATTAGCAGGAAATTACGTAATGAGGAGGAGGTAGAGGGGATGTAAATGGATAAGCAATTTGGCAGATGAAATATAACATTTCGAACTGTGAACCTGTGATATTTTCAGGAAGAACAAAAGACTATAAATTACATAAATGGAGGGAGATTATGGGGCTTAGTGATACAGTGTGTACTAGAGGGTTCGCTCTGAAATTTTCAGACATTGGAAGCGTTGCTCTACCATCCTGATGGACTACTCCCTGATGTTCCAAGTTGCCTCATTATTCTCAGTACACACAGGATATTTTGATGTGGTTGGTTGGCACTGGGGAGTGGTGAGGGGGAGGGTGTTTAGGACAGTGAATAAAGGGAGCGGCCTTTATCTACCATACCATCCTTTCTTAATACATGGAGGCATGCAGAATATTGGAATTGCTGCCTGCTTCTGAATGAAGAGGCTGTGGATGTTGCCAGGATAGTGGGCCTTCAGCAACATGATGTACTGTGTATGGTCACACTGCAACATTAATGGAGTGAGAGTTTGGAGGGCTCAATCACAATAATGAAAATATTAAATGAAGGTATTTTCAGATGAGCTGAAATGGTTGGTTATATCCCATTATCTGTTCACGTCCCAGAACCAGCCTGGACACCTTTTTTTACTCACTCACAGGGTGTGGGTTTCACTGGCTGGGCCAACATTCACTCCCATCCCTCATTGCCCAGAGAGCAGTTACAGCCTGTGACATTATTGGGTGTTTGGGGTCACATGTAGGCCACAGCAGGGGTGGGGAGGGTGGATGGCAATTTCTTTCCCTACAAGATGTGACTGAATCAGATGGGTTTTCCTGGCAATTGCCAATGGTTTCATCTTCATCATTCAACTTTAAATTCCAGATTGTTATTGAATTCAAATTCCAAAATGTCACTTGGCAGATTTGAACTCATGGCCTCAACGCATTACGTGTGTTTTCAGATTAAGAAACTAGCAACAATACACTTGGCCACCACTGTTAGCCCAGATGAAATATCTGTTCAGCATGGAGCACGTTGCAGACCAGATTGTGTCCTGAGCTTCATCTTACAGGAACTTTCAGTCATTCAACTCCCCAACTTTCTGTCCTGAGCAGATGACTCATAGACACTTCTTACACCAGGTTTTCTTAAGCACGTGTTCGAGAGCCATTTCTCATGAGGATGGACTCTCCAAACAATATATTACATCAGCTTTATACTTGCACATAATCATCAGGCCACTTTATACAGACCACTGAAAAATGTACAGTTATTTTATGGTTATCAATATTCAATCACAGACAGTAATTCTAATTATCTTGCTTGGTCACCTTATTGTGCTCGGCCAATGACACCATTTCAACAAATCTCATTACAAACTATAACTTCATGCAGACATTTATTTTGTCGTCAGCCATTATCTTGACTGATATCTGACTGCAGCTTCTTCATTGTCAGCAAAATTTCTATTGTCCCTTGTATTTGACATTGTTTTTTTTTATCAGGGAACTACAGTAAAATTTTGCATGATTTTACATGGCAGAACATCCGCTCCCTTTCACAAAACCATGTTGACTCCAATTGCATGAAGGCGTTCTCAAATGGCCCGCAGTCCTTTCCTTAATAATGGAGTCAAGCAGATTCTCAATGATGAACGTTCGGTTAACTAGGCTATCAGCTCTTGCTTTCTGCCTCCCTCTCTTCTTGAAGCCATGCATTATTGTCCATAGAGTCCGTCAATACAGAAACAGACCCTTCAGTGCAACTCCTCTGACCAGATATCTCAATCTGATCTTGTCCCATTTACAAGCATTTGGTGCAGATCACTCTAAACCCTTCCTATTCACATAACCATCCAGATGTAAAATGTAATTTAACCAGCCTCAATGTCTTCTACCGGCAGCTCATTCCATACATGCACCACACTCTGTGTGAACAACTAACTTCTCGGGCCCTTTTTATATCTTGCATGTTTCATTTTAAACCTGTGGTATCTAGTTTTCGATTCAGCTACCCTGGGGGAACTTCCGAGGCTATTCATCATATCCATGCCCCAAATGTGTTTTTTTTATAAATCTCTGTGTGGTTACCCTCAGCGTTTGATTCTCCAGGGGGATAAAAAGAAGCCCAGACTATTCACTGTCTTTCTATAATATCCAATATAACACCAATCTTCACATCATTCTTGTAAATAATTTTTGAATACTTTCCA
Source organism: Stegostoma tigrinum (assembly GCF_030684315.1). Taxonomy (NCBI): domain Eukaryota; kingdom Metazoa; phylum Chordata; class Chondrichthyes; order Orectolobiformes; family Stegostomatidae; genus Stegostoma; species Stegostoma tigrinum. Next base: position 987,291 of record NW_026728516.1, on the reverse strand, counting down.
AATTTAACAACATCTTTCATGTCGCAGGGTGTCCAGAATTATACGCAATATTCCAAAAGTGGCCTCACCATTGTCCTGTCCAGCCGTGACATCAAGTCCCAATTCCTGTACTCATTACACCAACCAACATCACGATAGAGGTTTTTTCAGTTTTGTTGGAACATTTGTGGAATACAGAGAATGCTGATATATTTCAAACAATGTCCCTTCTTGATCCATCAAACTGGCTCCCCCAGTCAATATAATGAGAGCGGATCCTTTATACCCACACTATACTCCTGCTCTATCTGCATCCCTTTTGTTTCGTTAAATCCATCCACTTGATTCGAATTGACATTCAGTGCCGTGACTTCCACAGCTTTCTGTGGAACTACATTTCCTATGTTCACCAGCCTCTGAGTGAACACATTTATTCTCATTCCAATGCAGATTGATCTGCGTGTATCTAAGACTATAACCCCTTCTTTCAGACAATCTAGCCAGGAAATCACCATCGCTGTTTCCATTCTGGTTTGCTCTGACAGAGTTTTATATGTTTTACTGAGATCCCCATTCATTTTTGGAATCCTCATCGAATACAGGCCCAGTCAATTCAAAGTCCATTCACACAACAAATTGTCATCACAAGGATCAGCCTGGTCATCCTTTGTTTTTTTCCTCTGGAGCAAGTGTGTCCTTTAGTAAGTTAGGAGACCAAAGTTGCACACGTTACTCCAGAATATTTACAACAGAGACCTCACCTGAACAGCCACATTATTACAGCCTTACTCCTCTACGTGATGATCTTTGAAATGAATATCAATCCACCATTTATCCTGCATTGTTCCTTTCCATAACTGATGTACAAAAACATCCAGATCCTTTTCCGCAATGTGAGTGCCCACTTGGTGCGTCTGTATGCACTGACCAGCGTACCAATGCCATTCACAGTATTTGGCTTCTGGCTTCAGAATTTACTGCCCTGCATCGTTCTCAGAGGTCTGCACAGAAGAACACAAAATACAGGGGGCACAAGTCCCTTCATTGTTTAATATTTTTCAAACAATCCCTTTTCAAATATTATGCTGCTCTTCTATTACTTCACACCAAAGTGCACAACGTAACATGCATCCTCATTGCGCTTCATCTGCAATATATGTTCCCAGTCATTGCGCTTCATCTGCAATATATGTTCCCAGTCATTCCACTTGTCTCAATTGTCTTGGAGCATCTTTCCATTCTCCTCACCACTCTCAATCCCAGTTTCGTACTGTCAGCAGACTTGGACACATTGCATTTGATTCCCTCAACCAAACTTTTGATGTGATCTTGAGTCCCTGATTTACACCATGAAACTTTCAATCCAAAATAAACATCCATTTATTCCTGCTCACTGTTTCCTGTCAGTTCTCCCATTATGGCACCATGTCCATATATTTGGCCAAATCCCATGTGTTTTTAGTTTACACAGTAGGCTTGGGACTGAATCAAAAATCTTTCCAAATATCCAAATGCAGTCAATCCATTCCTTTTCCATAATTTATCTTCAGTTTGGTTTCTCAAATACGATTCCCAGATCATAAACCGACGTTGACTTTGTCTATGCCCATTAAATCCCGTCACAATAATTTCTCTAAATTAGTTTATTCACTAATTTCATTCTATTTCCATTCCTCACCATACTTAGGTTTCCTATTATTGCTCAGTTTTTATTTTGTGTTTTCTTCCGTGAATACAGAAATGAAGGAGTTATGTCAGACTTCTACCATTTCCTTGTCATTCATTCTCTATTCTCTAGTTTCAGACTTTTTTTTTTCATGCGTTCCCTCCTGGGATCTGTTTAGAATCAATTACAATGCATTCTTATTGCTCTTGTTATTAGAGTCTCCAGAAACCCAAAAATTCCTGCCCTATGCTGCTCAATGATTGAACATCCACAAACAAGCAATCACAGAAGTATAGTCTGTGTAACGTCAGAAATACAGTGCAACATCCATTAAATCCCACTTTCCTACATGAGGCGTGTAGCCTAGAATATTATGAGACTTCAAACACTCATCCAAATACTGTTCAATGGGTTGTGAGGTCACCCATGACAACTCGCTCAGAAAGTGCATTCTCGACACTAGCACTCTCTGGGTGAAAACAATCCTTAAATTTTCTTTAACTCTCAAGCCCCTCACTTGAAAAGTGTGGTCCTTTTTCTTGGCCCGTTTACTAAAAGGAGCAGCTGCTTTCTATTGACCCTGTTCATACCTCTCAATCTTGTATACCTGAATTACTTACTCGCTCAACTTTCACTGCTCAAAGTCAAACAACCCGAGATTAAACAACCTCTCTTCAGAGCTGATGTGCTCCATCCCAGAGAACATCCTGGTGAATTTCCTTTGTGTTCCTTTCAGTGCAACCTCATCCTTCCTGTAACGTGACAACAAGGACTGCACACAGTACTCTATCTTGGTCTAACCAATTTCTTGTATACTCTGATAATCTATGCCTTGATGAATAAAGGCTATCCCTGCAGCCCCCTCAGCCTTGTCAACTAGCCTAATAACTTGTCCAGTCATATCAGGGAAGTGCCCTCTGAGCTTCCGAGAGTGCTGCCATTCATTGAGGACTCCCCTTGTCTGGTTCATTTTTCTGAAAGGTAACACTTCATATTTATCAGTGTTACATTCCACCTGCCAGCGATCCGCCTGTCTGACCTTTCTGTCACTAACTTCCTGCAATGTAAGACCTTCCCCTTACCTACAAAACATCTAACCAAGCCCAATTTATGTAACACATATCCCCCTATACCTGCTCCACATTCAGGTCTACATCATTTATGAATTCCACAAATAATAAGGGACACAACACTGATCCCTATGGTACACCATTGGGCACTGGTTACCAGTCATACAGTCAACCATTTACTATCATCCTCTGTCTCCTGACACTAAGTCGATTATGGATCAAACTTCGCAAGTCAGTAAGGGGCTCCCTGATTATTCTGTTCTGCTTGACCTGCTCGTAGACTATCTGGGAATTCTCCTTCAATTTGCCTGCCAGCAGCTTCCCATGCCCCTGTGCTCATCTCTCTCCCCTAAGTGAAGGATTTGCTCCTTGTTGCAGTCTTAAATGGCCTGCCCCTTATCCAGTCATTATTTACCTTCAATGTGGAGTAGACAATCAGGGGAATATTTTGTTTATTTCCAACTTGTCATATGCTTTGTGAATTTTCTGCATTTCACTGCGATCACCTCTTATTCTTTGAAACTGTAGAGAACACAGGCCGAGATTCCTGATCAGACCATCTCGCCATCTGAGGGACCAATTTGGAGAATATTTATTGCACTTCCTGTGGGCTAAGGAGATCGTATGTTAGATTGGAACACCAAAACTGTACACTATACTCAAGGTACAGTTTCACCGACAATCAATGCAACTGCTGCAGGATGTCTTTACTTCTATATTCCAATTCCCATAAGTGATGGCCAGCCTAACTTTTGACACGCATTCCACCAAGTACGCTTTGAACTAATACTAATTTTGTTTCTGAACTCACGATGTGAGTTCTTTCAGAAAGCCTTCTGAAAATCCAAATGTATCACTTCTGCTGTTTCTCTGTTATCTCAGCCACAAGAAAAAAAAACTTCAAAAATTCTGATGTTTGTCAAGCATGATTTCTTTTTCAGAAATATATACTGATTCTCTCCAATGTTGCTTCTAATTTCTAAATATCCCGTGTTACATCTTGCATCATAGATTCCAACAGTTTCCTTACCAATATCAAAATAATTGGTCTGCAGTTCTCGGCACTCTCCCTTCTCCCCTTTGTAAATTGTTAGATAATGTTTACTACCTTCCAGTTATTTACAATTGCATCCATTCTTTGCAGAATGTACAGGAAAATACAACACAGTTATCAACTGTCCGATTAATAATTCTATTGCTGCTTTCTTTTCCTGACATTTTGGCATGAAGTACACCTGGTTCATTAGATTTTGAAATGCTCAATCCAACTGCATTTCCAAATATTACCTTGTCATTGACATGAATTGACTTTACGTCATTAGTTCCAAAAATGCCATAATATCATTTAGTGTTTCTGGGAGATTTTCTGGATCTTCCTTCATGAAGACAGCTTCGCTGCTATTTCCATGTTCTCCACAATGAAGTCTCCAGCCCCCAGTACTAATCTTCCATATTTAACCTTGCTTTTATATTGTTTTCCTTAATGAATAGATTATAAATTTAGGCAGACTTTGTGTTTCCTGTTCTTTTGTATTCAAGTTCTCTTTTTGATTTCCTCATCAGTTTCATGGCCCTCCTTTTCTGTGTGATAAATTTCTCAGAATTCTCAGGTTTCCATAATATTTGGAATTCCTCTGAAACCACTTCCTTTGATTTAATACAATCTTCAATTTTGTATGTGAATCATTGTTGAGTCACCTTCCCTTTCTTTACCAATTGTACCTTAAAGAAATGTATCTATTTTTCAGACTTTGCAGTGTTTCTTTAAATAACAACCATTGCTTGTCTGCCACAAAATTTTATATTGAACATTTCCAATTCATTACAGCTAACTTGACGATCTAGCCTCATAGATTCCATGATGTTTGACAGTTATGTTTAGACATATGGCGTTTATGCAGACGGCATGTAATATACAATATATTTTTTCTCACTATTTCTCAAAAGCTGATTCAGAGCAAAGATATTAATTAGATCTTCTGACCACATAACACCAAAGTCGACATTACCTGGCCTCTGGTTTGGTTCACAACATACTCTTCAACCTATCTCATATACACGAATGGATTTTATTTTTCACAGCATTAGCAGTCACTTCGTTAACAGTTTAGATGCAATTTGAGGTCATTCATTACTACGGCAGATTCCAAAATACTTACATATCTAATTTCAATGTATAATATTCACAAAATTAGTGTTACAGTTTTGGTTTAGATAAATAACATAATAATGTTTGCTTCTTCGTGCTATTTGTAAGCTGCACCCAAACTGATTCAGTGGAATCGGAGGGACGTGGCCTGTGGCGTTATGAGTAATGGACTTGGACAAGACATTCGGTGAGGCTCACCTTGATGATGAGATGATCTGAAGAAACATCCAGAAATACAGGATGAGTATCAGTCAGCTTTCCATTTCTGCAAAGCTAAGTGCCTCTGTATTCTTTCTGCTCTTTCACACCCATTCCATACCTGTTATAGCACCTAACTGCGAACAAAGTTCACATTATATCACCAAATAAGGCTGAAACTCTTAACACTCCCACTACTGAAGGCAATAGGAACGGGATGATCAGACACTTTCAGATGGTCAGACACAATTGGATCAGCCATGGGTGATCAACTGCTGCCCCTAAGTCATGCATTGTTCTCTCAAATCACCCCTTATGGCTGTTACAATATACAGAACCACTTCGTTCAGCTGGCCAGGATCATTACAAACCGCCTGGAGGAAACCATTCTGCCCCTTTAAGGTATAGCCCATCATGGGATTCCTCACTGTCAACATCTTGGGGGTTATCTTTGACCAGAAACTCAACTGAACTCATCACATAAATGCAGTGGCTACAAGAGCAGGTCGGAAGCTAAGAATCCTGCAGCGAGTAACTCACGTCCTGACTCCTCAAAGCCTGTCCACTATCCACAAGGCACAAGTCAGCTGTGTGATGGAATACTCCACACTTGACTGAGTAACTGCAGTCCTGACAACATGATTGAATCTTGACTCTGTTCAAGATAAAGCAGCCCACTTGCCTGGCACTGCATCCACAAGCATTCACTCTCCACCACTGATGCTCAGTAACAGCAGTGTATACTATCTTCAAGATGCGTCTCAAAATTTCATCAAATTTTCTCAGATGACGCCAGGAAGAGCCCATTTGTCCCCCAAGACACTTATACAGGAACATAAGGATGTCATTGATACTCCAACATCACAAACCAGTGAAGTAGAGATTGCACAGGTAGGCTGCTTCATTTTGTTCCTCGTGGCCGCATTGCTTATGGAACATGTATTACTTTAATGTGTGTTGCTGGCAGTGAGGAGGGAAGCCAAATTTATTTATTTTTTTGCCAAGTCTCAAGGAGGCATCTTAAGTTTCCAAAAAGACTGACCCATATTCTCCATGGAAGTCAGAAGCTGGTGGTAATACTTAACTGTTTTAGAGTAAATACACTGTGGCTGTAGCTGGGATTGTGGATAATGTGGCATTCAGTGCAGGCTCATACACCAACTGCACATTTATTTGATGAGACTTTATTCAAAGCCTTGATCTCTCTCTCAATTGACTTGAAGATTGGGGGTGGCGTACCGGGAATGCCCTGAGTGGCAATTGAACTATCCAGAATCATGTATACATAGTTTAAAAAATGCAAGGAATTTATCAACTTATCACTGTGTGTTTTGAACACAATGATTGATTGTCCATTACCCTCAAGCTTCAATGCAATCACCTCTTATCCTCTCACAGTGCTACAGATTAATCTTCACTCAATCCTCCTGGTGCCATTGTCCCAGTGATCTGTCTGGTAAAACTGTCTCTGTGGTAAGGATATCATTCCTTATGAAGGAAAGAAAATCTGTACACATTTCCTCGATACTGCCTCAACAACATTCTCAGTGTTGAGCACAACAATTGTTCTTCCTCACTTAGCATCCCCTGTTTCTTTCTTGTGGTGTAAAAAAGCCACACATTCAAATTGCACTGCGACTGACGTGGAATTTTAAATTTCCTTGTATCTGTATGTCATCACCAATAAAGACAGCTCGAGGTGCCTATGGAGATGAACAGCACTCTCAGGGAGAGACTTAATGAGAGAGAATGCACTTGAAATAGGGAATTGCCATACACCTGAATGGAAATGAGTTGCAGGAATATGAGAAACAGGCAGAGCAAGGGGACTATCTTTACTTTTGTTCTTCTTTCATGGGATATGTGCAGCCCTGGCCAGGCCAGCATGTTATGGCTATATTGAACTGAGTGGATTGTTCATCTGTTCTGTGAAACAAGAAAGAGGAAAACACATTGTTGTGCGTTTGCAGTCACACACAGACCTGACCTGGGAAGGATGGCACATCACTGTCTCTAAAGGACATGAGGCAAGCAGATGGGCATTGTTTTTTTAAAAAAAAACAAAGATGATGCTTTCATTTGCATTTCATAAATTTCCTTCATGAGACATGCACATAATATTATTTTGCGCCTTGAGATTATGAGTGAATGATTTGAGCACCATGCACTGTCTTCCCATCTGACAGATTCAGTGGAGAGAACAAGTTAAACTTCTCAAGTGCAATTATTTTGTAACAGAAGTGTAATTATAAGGGAATTGAAACAGTTGTATGCAGGTTTAACAAAGGCACAAATGATTGTTTATTCAGAAGTTCCATTAAGGCAGAGGAGGAGACTTGGTATCATGATGGTGGTACTGTCCAAGATTGGTGAGTGGGGAGGATATGGAACCATAGATCTGTGCAGGAGAAAGATGATCATGGAGTTTGAGAACAGTTTGGATCCTCCTCGCACATTGTTGAGTAATCTGTGCATAGTAATTTGCTAGTTATAATTCGTAAGGAATGAAATTTTTGATTGGAACTGAAAACTTTGACGTTCACCGTCCCAAATTTTAAATATCATGAGCAGCAATTCAGTTCAATCCAGTTTTATAGACAGAGAGGCTTACCAGGAACGCCAACTATAGCGAGGATGGGATAGTAACTGCCTTGAATAACCAACAGTGCATAATAAATCCGCGATGTTAACGATTCCCGAGGCTGAGAAAGCCACCTAAGACCCAAGGATGAACTCCTGTCCATTGTTGTAACATTCCAGTCTATTGCTTTCAGATTCTGGTCTCTCTGCTTCCTCTCTCTGCAGCTGCTGAACCCCATCAGTGCAGTAGGTGGTGCTGCCACTCATACTATGGAATAACACGTTGAAAGCAGTCCCTTATTCATAGAAGAGGCAAACCCTGCAGTGACACATTTAGGATCCACAGAGATTGACATTATTCACAGTTGCTGAACAAATAGCTCCAGTTAACTCCTTTCAGTTCAATACTGTTTAATCAAAATTAAAACAAAAAAAATAAAATTTACACATTCTGGATGGGATATGTGAGGGTGATTGAAGGCAGGAATGTTGGAGATGGTAGATCGATTGTGTGTCGTCATTCACTCTGCCTTGAATATGGAATAATTCTAAAGGATTGGCAGAACATAAACATGTTTCTCTATGCATTAAAAGGGGGCATAAATCCTGTAACCTATGATCAGTCATTGCACTATCAGTAAATCATTCTGAGAACTTTTATCATCCATATTTACACTGGAAAATCTGCCTAAGATGACATAGTCTTAGAACAGGCAA